>NC_054546.1:4866284-5466284 GCF_017654505.1 Polyodon spathula | reverse complement strand
CTAATTCCTGCTGGTAACCAACCTGGGCCGTGATGCTACCCTGCTACATGTGGTATTAGAAGCTAGATAGTGCCACTTGTGACCCAGAGACAAAAAGCTGCAGTTTAAGTGTGCACATTACACAAACAAACAGGAACAAACAAAACAGACACACAGACTAAAATAAAAGGTGAAACAAAACAATACAATACAATCCGTGCCTTTAGGCTAGGTATTCGCCTTCACTCCAGACTCAAAACACAGGTCCAAACTCCCTCCACCTAATTGGGGAATGGCCACTTCTGTGATTGATGGCAGGGGGATATACACTGCCAACCTTACATTCCCACACTCACACTATATACATGAAGAGCTTTTGCCTTGCAACAGTGTTATAAATAAATGCTTACAGAGCTAAACCTCAAAATACTGGACACTGCGTTATTTGACAGTTCACTGCAGTGACCCACAATCATATTCAATTTTACACTAAAATACAATTCCTTAGTCTGTTTATGTAAAGGCTTTAACCTTTGTCTCTCTCTTCTACCATACCTTGTTTTCATTCCCCAGAAGAAAAATTAGTTGTTGGGATACAAGCTTTGTCCAACCATGAAACCTGCTTGTCACCCCATCACTCTTCCAGCGAAATAAACACGTTACAACTTGTAGCCGCAGAAGAGTATAAATTAATTTGTCAAGCTCTCTTATAGCCCAAGAGGCAAAGCAGAAATTAAAAATGGGATTGCTTGTGCAATGCAATACTGTAGCAACCCAAGAGCAAAGAGAATGAGTAAACACACCCCTGTACAAAGAAGACAGCAAATGCTATCAAACTTTTAATAGATTCACACAAAAAAATTGTTTTCCTCTGTTATGCTAAGCAGAAATGAAACTAGGACAACCAAAACACATTGAGTATGAATAAAACAATGAATCCCGGTGGACAGAGAAACATTTGGAAATATGCACAGGGGCCTGGTGGTTTATTGTAACACCTTCTATCACTCCTCAAACAGATGCAGCAGCTATGAAAGGTAACTGTCCATCTACATTTTAGCAGCTGACTAAAGACAACAAAGTGATACTGTGTTGAGGGCCACATTAGATTATAAAGCCGTCTGAATAGGGTACAGACCTACTGTCTGAAAGAATAGGGGAAAATAAGCACGCTTCCATTTATATCTCAGTGCTCTGAAATTACAATAACTATCAAACAGCTGTATAACTGCCATCATAATTTTGGCAGATTATGTGCAGAAACTAGGGAGGATTTGAAAATGATTGCAAGTTATTTTGATTTGATTAGTGCATAATTACTTGGAGCAAACACAGCCTGTTAAAGCCCTTCTCCTTTGTGGCCGACAGTACTCCTCTCTTCTCTCTCTCAATGCTCATCCTTCAGAATGGTTGCTTTACTCTCAAAGGGCTTGGCAGAGAACCAAGAACAAAATAAATTCAGTCAGCATATCAAGATTTTTCCCTCTCCTGGCCACACCCATTTGCCCCGGCCAAAAAACAAACAAACCTCATTGTTTTTCACCATGAATTTATTACTTTGTTCCAGCAATGGCACTTACCGTGGAATTCCGAGTGACAGTGACAGCGCGTCCGTCATCCAGGTAGTGTGTTTCTGTGTAGTGGCTAGCAAAAAGCCCTCTAGAGAAAAAAAAAGCACAATAACAAATGTTAGGATGCAAGCATCAGAACTGATGCATAATAAAAACGCAACAGTCTAAGTTTTACAACAATAGATCATTGGGCACATACATAATGTTATTTACATTTTAAATACTGAGATAGTTGTGTTGATTGTTTGAGTAGTATTGTTCAATGGGATAACAAAATACTGAGCTCAAGTCATGTGATTTCATAAAAACGCCAGGTGCTCAGTGTTTGGTATTTGAGTTAAGTTAAAATTGCCAGAATGTCTTGATTAAGAATCTGTATAAATAGCCATTAGAAAAGAGATGATTTTAATTAAGGCAAGAACAATGAAAGATACGTCATGGCTCGTTTGAGCAATGAAGCTCATTTGGTTGCTATCGGCATGATTGAAGGCAGCCTGTCTGTGAGAGAAGTTGCCCAGAGAATGAGATGTTCTGCTTCGACAATCAGCAGATTAGAAACCAGGAAACCGGCTCTGTGAGGGTCAGGCCATGTCCTTTAAGGCAGAGGGTCACCACACCGGCCCACCATGTTGTGGTGAGCGTTATGCTGACTGTTGTGTTGTTCAAGCCAACCTGTGGGGTGGTGGAAGTGTGATGATGTGGGGAGGAATCTCCTTTAACACAAGAATGCCTTTGGTATGTTAAAGTATTTGGAATATATAGTTTAAGTATATAGCTAAATTGAGACAGCTGTGCGTAATTTCCTGGGAGAAGGTCGATATAAAAGGCTTGAGTAAACATACCTGTGTAACTGTGCTTGGGTGAAGACCTGCTCAGAACTGAGCCCTGACAAACAGACTGTATTAATGAATCATTAAACTTGAATCTGGGTTTTTTTAATTATTATTTTAGAGCAGGGATTGGTATTTCCCTACTGCAGAACAACAGCAGTGCAGGAAACTTAAAACAAATAAAGAACAACAACAGAGTTGAACAGAAATTCACTGGGAACACAACCAACCACTTTAGTATGATTTGCCACCTCTCTCCCACTCACAATCACCAACACACTGCCCTAAATGTTTAGTCTGGATTCTGAGCACAACTATACAGTCAGAGTTTGACTGAGGACAAGGAGTATTCTTTGGCTCAGACAGGAAGGACCTAAGCCAGTGGTGAGCTTTGTAAGTGTGGAGGAAGATTTGGAAATAAATTGCAAACAGTAGAAATGTCACTGGCACTTAACAGATGCAGTACTGATTTTATAACAGGTTATAACGTGTCAGGAGGTATACCCAGGATTTACAGTCAAAGCTACAGAGCAGTTCGGCTTTAGCTGGTTCCCAGCTGGGTGCTTGTTTTCCTGGCTGGCTTCTGTAGAAACATGCCAGCCGGTATGTGGGTCCCCTGCAAAACGAAGTCCCTGCAAAGTAATAATAATAAATAATGGAATGAAACTACTCAAAACAATGAATGAATTGTTCCAACCAAGTTGTGCTGGGGGGAGCAGCAACAGCAGAAAGTACAGATGGTGATGAGCCACTGTAGGGCTCAGAAGAAAAAAGACACAAATATCCCCTGCCTTGGAAGTTGCAGAGTTTATTTTTGTAGTGTGTATTTTGACCAGCCTCGTCACCACTAGGTTACAGTACTAGTACCCTAGAAATTAGAGTTTGGGGCCTGGTTGGGGAAGCTGTAGTCTCACCTGTAGTCATTTGAACAGTTTACAATTTGCGATATGCCAGTGACAAGGTCTAAATGCATCGAAACCGAACAAAGGAGGAAACTGAAATCCAGGACACTGCATCGAAGTAACAAAGAAAGGGTAAAAACAACTTGATATGCTGGTTCACCATTAGCTCACTCACAGCAGGGTCCTTGTGACATATGTACAATGAATCTTGGCTGTAAACCTCCCTCCTGACCTGTGAGTGTACTAAGCAGCGAGGACAGATTTCTTTGGATGGGCTGGCCTGACAGTTCTTTCCCTGGGTTGGGAAGTCGGTCAATCTGGACGAAGGGGAGACTCCATTGCAAGAACATATTGACTCGGAAGGGAAACAATGTAGCAGCCGCAGATTGTAAAAGCAGCTGCATCCGTTTACCAAGGAGTCATGCATGACAGCATATGGGGGGGAACATATCGTAATCTGTTCCTTCGCATTGGTTTGTAGTGACTAAGAACCAGAAGGACAATGAAAGTGTATTGCTACTTAAAATCGTGAATCTTGTCTTGTACATTACCAGACAGTTAACACAGTTCCGGAGCTGTTGCCAGGGACCAGCATGAAATCAGACAACACTGCATCTTTGTCACAAATATAAACTGTATCACCCACCACGAGCACTACTGCATGCACCCAGGACTGGTGACCATGTTGGTATTATTGTGGGATGGATATTTGTCTATTATTTGGGACTGCTTGTTATATACCTGGGCTGTACACATTTACTGCAAACCACCAAAAAGGGGAGCTCTATACTGACAGGTTTACCCCTGCTCAATTAGGATCACTATTTGTTGAATGCCAGTGTCTGAATTTGGGTCATTAAGATGTGTGTTAGCTGTAGCTCAACTTAGACAGACCTCTGAAGCAAGTGACCTCCCCACCACACTATCACTGTCACAGCAGTTTGAAGTTTCGTCATTGTGGAACTCCTTGCTGATTAGTTGCCATAAGTTCCCATGTTTTATGTATTTTTTTTTTTTTTGTTTATGCTAATTGACTGGTTATATCATTTTAACAACTTTTCTATTAGTGTTTCTCATGTCCTTGTTTTTGCTTGTGGCTGCTCTGTCTTGTCAGCACTTCCTTGTAAATGAAGCTTCAGCCTCAATGTTCTGTGGACAATAGGTTACAAAATAAATGAGGCTTTAGGCTTTTCATAGAGAAATATCATGCTATTCTCATCCACAGCGCTGCTGAGATTCAAAGATGTCCCCAATGGATAACTAAGATATTGATTTGTCTGGTTTTACAAGTCATCTAAAGATACTTTTATTTATGATGCACCAAGGAAGTTTTCCTTGCTTTTGTTTTCCTCACATAAGCAGAAGTTGAATTCTCCTACCCAGAAATCAGCTCACAGCACCAACCACTGAGACGCACCAAATGAATCACTGGGAGTGGTTAGTAAAGATACCATCCCAAAGAGATGCTTAGACCACTATTACAGTAACAAAATAAAGGAAACAGAAAATCCTAAATGTGGCACAATTTAAAATCATGCTAATAGAGGTGCACTTGTCAACTCAGCTTTCTAAAAGTTTACCAGGGTAATCTAGCAGTTTTCCTATCCCATGGTTAGCATGCATTTTTTAAATATGATTTACTATACCAGAATTTTATAAGGGACTCTATATGGATTTGTTCAAAACTGGATTGGGGACGATTATGAGAATACGTCTGAAATTATACGGGGAGGAAACTGGGGGGCAATGACAAGGGCTTATCAAAAACAGATGTGGTAAAATGAAACAATGCATATTTAAAAATAAAACAGTCAGCATTATATCAAAGTTTGAGTTGTTTAAATACTGTTTATGAATCACAAGTACATTTTGAAAAGCTTTTACATATGATAAAAGTAAAACCAAAGAAACTGAGTAAAACTAAACCGGACAAATAAACTTAATGGCAAAAAGGAAATCATTAATGGAAATAGATAAATAGTTTTTTGTTTTTTCTGAAATTCTGGTTTGTATTAACTAAGCCTTTGTATTAACTAATTCTTTTTATGTATATATATATATTTTTATACACATCCTGGTTTCACACAATGTGAAGTGAATTAGTATAAATGAACCCCTGACATTTTGCCTGGAAACGTTGCTGCGTTTTTGTTGTGTGCATCTCGCCGATGGACCAACTTCATTCCCCGCCACCTTCTCCCAGGAAACACCACAACCCAAACTGTTTCATTATCCATCAAACAATGTTTACTACTGACCCCTAAAACAATCAAGTTAGCAATACTGTAAGAACCACAAGCGCGGCCATTATCCATAATACTGCAAGCAGCAGAAGAAAAAACAAGAACTTCATTTAAAACAAACTTTGTATCCAAACTTGATTACAGTATATCCCCATGAATGTTGACTAACTGGCTGGCTTCAATTTGTCATAAGCCTGTACAGCCAAAAAAATAATAATTCAAAATTGAAAACCCTTTTTTTAATGGCTTGGAGACCATTTACAGTCAGCTGCACTGAAACTGTTCCAGAGTTTCAAAACACAAAGCTGGGAATCCTGAAATTGGGTCTCAAACCAAACCAGACCATGTCTGGCAGTGATAAAACAGCAGTTGTGTTCTGCAACTCGAGATGTATTGCAGCTTTCTGGGCCCTGAGATGACAGTTTTGAACAACACTCAGAGCTGGTTGCACTTAAGCACTGGCTCCCACACGCCCCAGCGGTTCCAATTGAAGTCCTTTGATTACTGACAGTGACAAATGACATTTCCAGAGATAACATGGGAGACTCTCTATCCAGCAGCACCTGTGGGTGCCACTACAAGGTCCTGCTCTTAAGATACAACATAAACTCAGGGTCACATCTGCTTCACATATAGCCTGGTCAAATTCCTAAAAGAAGCTTCCGCTTCCAGAGATACATCACAATATACAGGCGATGGGTAATTTGAAACATCTGTGAGTTTGGTGTAAATGGGCTGCCACTAGTGAGACAGCTTTGTTTGCTATGCACATCTCTGATGTGTATTCTGTAGTACAGGTACTCTATATAGTCCACCCTGCTGCTATCCCACTGCTGTGTGTAGAGGAAGGAGAATGCATTTTTAATTGACAAACAGGCCAAAGGGCTTCAAAAAGAGAAGATGCTTGTGTGCCTGCTGCTGAAACTTACTAGAGAAACTAAACAAACTGTATGGACAACCACGTCCAAGTACTGATAATGTAATTTGCAGATGAGTGTATTTGGTAGACTGTAGGAAACATCCACTAAGGAATCACATTTTAGTCCAAAATTGATAATGGCATGTAATGGGACACTGTCACGTTAAGATTCATTCGAGTTTGATGTGGTTCTACGCAGGCATGTCAACTGTGCACACTATGCAGATATTTAAAAGCCTGCTCTCTTTGATCCTCTATTTGTACGTGTGAAGGTGTGGTTCTGAAAGGATAGCTCCTCTGCCAGCACACGTGTCCCCAATCTGTAACAGAATGCAATCCATGGAAACAAGGGAACACTCCACTTTAGCCATGCCTAGCTTCTTCCTAATTCCAATTCTAACAAACAGATTTGCATTTGAGCTACAGCAGGAAAAACATGACGATGGGAACCGCACACACTGGCCATTGTTGGACATCTCAAAACTCAAAATGAACTCCCCCAAAAGCATGTTAATAAACCATATCTAATGAACACAAAAACAAATATTATACAAGCCTAAATATGACCATATAATCAGGGGGGTAAAAAAGTTGCACTGTGAAGTGAAGTGCCAATATATCACCTTGTCTTAGGATACTATGTACTGTTTTGATGTTAGACACTCAAATGAATTATCTGCCAACAGACGGATTACTATATAACAAAAGGAGCTACTAGTACTGGGAACATGCACTCAATATGCCAGCTGTGCAAATGTGTAATAGTGTACGATGGTTGTAATTGGTGGTTCAAATACCTTAGATTACTTATTACATGAACAGTTAACTATAACCTCACATTCTCAACAACAAATCAAAATTATGTTGCTCATCCTTTTTTTTTATATTTAATCTTAAAGGATGCAGAACTAACTCAAAACATATGAATACTAGTTTCAACCTTTACCTTGTAATACATTGCTAAATCTGTCTTGTGCTGATATTTAGCGAAAACATAAGTAAAGCTAGTAAGAGGCATACAAAACAGACATTGTTTGTTGAAAAGTGAGTGCAGTGCAGTGCAGAGCAGAATAATCACACGGACAACTGCATTCAGCTGCAAGGGTGTTTAATTAATAAATGACAAAGTCCAGAGCTCGAAGGCAAACACCAGTAACAATAAATGCTGGAGTGATACAGCAGCTTGTATCACTTGTAATTGTAATCCTCGGGTTTGACCCGCAACCAAAAAGTCCAGTTTTTACACACACCAACACTAAACACAAAACACAAGACAGTGATGATATTACGAGCTAGTGGTGCAATTTACAGTTCTCTGTGAAACGCTGGGGTGAAAGTGATGTCCGGGTTGATGCTGGCTTGCACTAAGCTCCAGATTGGGTTACTCCTAGCCTAGTGAGACAAACAGACAAGCCGACACTAACAAACACAAAACAAACACTCACGGTTTTTAGAATACACGGTATTCCTTCAAAGTCAAATCCAACCATTTGCAAAGGAACAGAATACTTTGCTATGCCCCTATTTTATACCCTCCCTCATGATCACTTTGTTAATGTGCACAACTACTTCTCCAATCAGCGGATGACACGCCGTTTCCAGCCCAGGTCATTGAGTTTGATATTGTAGCTCCGCCCCTTTTCTAGACGGCTGACTTCCACCTACCCACAGGAATAAAGTGTCATGCCTTTTAGTCCAGGGTACTCTGTTCCCTTTACCTACTCAGTTAGTAAAATTCTTCGCTAAACATTTGAAGGAGAATTCGTTGTCAATGTCTTCACTGATTTTTTAGGTTACTTGAACGATTCTTTCATTGTATTTCATTCCATTAAACCATTCTGCAGTAAAAATCCTTCTAGTCGGTGTTACTGTCACATGGTATAGAGATTTTCCATTGCCTAACTCGCAGCTGCCACAGTAGCCAGGGGGCAGAAATTACAGATGCACACCCACATCACTTCAGAAATTCAACTTGATGATCCCACCATTGTTTAAAAAAGGGCATTAGTTGTTAACATAGATTTATACAAAACAATATAACAGGCATGTTAAAAAAGAGGTAAGATAGTAAAAGGTAAGAAAGTTTCACTATAATGATTGAACAGAAATGCCATTTAATGTTTACTCTGCAATTGGGAATCAATATATGAGGTTATTTTAGTTTCTTTTCTCAGAATGCAAGAGATTATATTTCAGCATGATACTGGAATGCATCTGTCTCCATTGTGTTATACAAATAGTGTGGCGTACCAGAATGCAATAACACGATTCTTGACACTGCTTTTTTGTCCACACACTGTATGTATCTTTGCTTTGGTCTATTTTCATGAAGACCTCATTCAGGCGTATTCAATACTGTTCTGGTTATATATTAATGCAATCATTTCCAGCCAAGATGAAGGCCTTGCTAGTTAGATGACAGGTGATGTGGAATTCCTGACAGAAAAAGTCTACTGTGAACAGATATCATCTGTGCCTCAGAGTAGATCAGAGTGAGTAAACCTGTCAGGAGATTGGCCCGTTGAAGTGCCTGAAACTGAAAATTATAATGCTGGGACATGTGCCAGGAAAGCCCAAAGAGACAAGGCTGATCTAAGTGCCAACTCCCCCCTCCTCTCTCTGTAAAGGATCAGGATTTCAGGGGTGGCCAGATGCCCAAACTCAGAACTGAATGTTTAACTGAAGCATTTGCCATCTGGGTTATTTGGTCTAAGGAAAGTATTCAAAAGCAACGGATAGGAAAATCCAGACGTGATTCCTTCTTTGCATTGGTTGTTTATCTTCGTTTTTAAGTATTTAGATTGGAGAAAAGCCTCAACGCATAGCGGAAATGGACTCTTAAAGCTAGCTGCCCATCTAAATGTGTCTGTAAGTCTGTTCTATCAAAGGAATCCTCAGCACAGTACCATCTTTCACAGCATCAAAAGACTGTTGTCTAAAGATGGCTTTATTTTTTTAATTAAAACCATACCAAGTTTCTTCCTTACAATTTAAAATACATACACAGGCTGCCACATATTATTATCTCTATTGGAGATGCCAATGTCTGTTGCTGGGAGTGCAATATCAATTTGTTAAAAAAAAAAAAAAAATTCTAAAACAGCAATCCTAAAAAACAAAACAAAAAAACTGCTTTTAAAAGACACTGCTTTGATTATTTGTTCATTTTTACCAATCTGTCAGTGAGATGAAATTGGTGGTCTAATGTCTGTTTTATGAGATACCCTTTGCTTACATTTAAAAAAAAAAAAAAGTATTTTAAATCGTTCAAAAAGAAAGCACACCACCCAGTTTTTGGAATGAGGGCGATTGTGCAGCCAGATGCTTGGCTCAGCTGCCTTTGTAGGGTTTAGTCTACATGAAGAAATGTGTGCTGTGGCTAGGAAACATTGAGTAACCAGCTTCCCATCCCTCATGAGCTGGAGAAGCATGCGCTGGCTTGCTCATCTCTGTTCTCTAACACTTTACTGCAGGCCCGTCTGGAGTAGCCCTTTCCATGGCTTGCAAGTCTGGGGACTTCAAAACCGGTGATACAGTACCATGCCGCTAATAGACAAGGTCTGTTTTATTCCATTTGCAGGCACCCTGCCTGATAATTGTAAAAAGAGTTATTGTTTTTGCAGGCTAGTGATTTCCCAGATGTAACATCACTGAGGATGGGATTTGGCACAGTGTTTTATGTGGCCAGACTGGGTTTTACAAGTAGAAAAAGCTACATTTTAATGCTCTGTCATAAAGTCTTAGCAGACTTTTTTTTATCCATGCTACATAAACAGCCAGCAAAGGATTTATAAATTATCATATAAAGTGCAAATCACTGTAACACTTATAAACACTTCTGCTAATCCAACAGGAATTTCAGACCCTTTCTATAAACCCCAGGTTGGGTTTATATTCCATAAGCATAAGCCCAGTATCACTATAAAGTGTTATTTATATATCATTTGATAATAAATCATTTGATCAATTTTTTACATGATGTAATCATTTTCTAAATGTTTCCCTCCAGCTAAAAAGCTCAATTGAGTCTGTAGTGAATTAATTACAGCCTATTTTATTACACATGACTAGGATTATAATACACATCTTCCTTGAGGGCTTTACACATGTGCTTTACTGTATGACATCATTGTTGCATGACAATGGGCAACAATACAAATGACCTGTAACCACCTGAGGCTCTCTGTCACCTTCTGAATAAATCTTCATTGGATTATTTAAAAGTCTTGAGGTAACACAAAGCTGGGCCTTTAACAGTCAATATTTCTCTCTTTCAGATACAGAGATGTGGGTTGAAGTACAGACATTACTGGCTCAGTTGAGTTTGGAAGTCCAGCCAGCTGTTTAAGAGCCAGCTGGCTACCTTACTGTGGACCCAGAATCAGCTCTTAATAGGGACTTAATAGGGTCTCGAAATCCTCACGTGCCACATTTTTTTCTGTGGAAAGGCCTATGTAATACACCACTCAACAGAATGGAAAATTGAACACATTCACCCAGACCTTTCAAGTATTACCAACATTTTTCACTTTTAGCTTTTGCCAAGTGAATAATAAAGAAAAAAAATGGAGTAAAGTATCTATTTTTCATTGTACTTTGATGACATCAAGTTTTCTAACCCACATTTGCCTGGGAAATAATAATAATAAAAAAAAAAGCTTTGTGCTTTAAATGTTGCATTTTCAGGAGGTTTATATTAACAAGATTAGACATTGTACATGGAGCCTTGAGCTTTTCTTTGAATACAAATGGCTTAGCGTCACAAAAGCTAACTCAGACCCTAAATTGTACATTCATCTAATGACCAACTTTATGCCTTTAAAAGAGGACACCTGTTTATTATTATTTTATGAATACAAGGAACATGCATATAGATGTTGTCAGTAAGTAAATTTCCTTCCAGTTCACTTACCCTTTGACTAACATCTGGCGAGTCTTTTTTCTATTGTATGCATAATCTTTAGGGAAGACAAACAATTAACTCTGGAAACATTAATTATAGCTGTTGAGTAGGTTGTTTCTAGAGAGACGTTTTGTAGACTTTTTATTGTCTTAATAATGACACCAAAAAACATATACGATGACATAATTGCAATGCAACATCATTTGTCTTTACAAAAGCCTCAAACCACATCAGACGTCAAGCTCATGTCACCGTATGATTTATTACCATGCTGCTAACAGGCTGTGCTCTTAAATGACAGAACCACTTAGTTATGCAACACTTAAAGTAAACCTTGCGGTCAAATCAACTCACATTCACAATAGTGACAGAATCCCCCATCTTGTGGCCTTTGCAGCTGTAAGCAAAACATTACCTTTTTAGAAACAGAAAATATTTGAAATTGAGGCTGTATGGTACAAAGGTGACGGGAATCGTCAATTAACTACAAAATAAAATACAATCCCATAAAACTGAACAAAAAGATATTACAATGTACTATTGTATACAGTATCTGCTCTTACCAAAGTCCTCAGTTTTGGCCAAAAACTATTATTTAGACTGGGGGCACTGACAATAGTGAGTTCAGTTTGCCAACGCTGAACAGACTTTTGCTTTAAATATGAAAGTCAGACAGTGCTAGCTCTTTGATGGCTCCATTACTAGAATGCTAAAAACATCAGAAAGGCCAGAGGCAACAGAAAAAAATATACACATCAATATATTAACTAGCGTAATAATATTTTAGTGAGTATAGAATCGTTTTAATAAATAATAAGTTAATTAGGATGGGAGATACATGAGCTTGAGTACAACCCTGAATGAATCAATTCAGTAATCATAGAGAAATCTGTAGTAATGCATTTTAAAAGTTTAAACCTTGTAGAATTCAGAAAGAGCAGGTTTGAAAAATAAAATAAATAATGCTGTTGACCAAAATCAAGGATTTCTGATGAAGCTTCAATAGCTGGTTTGGGGATTTAAATAATGTTTCTTCTAAATTAAAAAAAAAACAAACAAAAAAAAACCCTAAAATGAATAAATAAAAAAGCGGAAGACCTCGGCCCTCCTCAAAACATCAATCGGATAACTTGTTGTTGAGGACCTACTTACACTTGTGCCAACATTCAGTAAATTTAGATCAATTATACACTGCATGTCATTTTTATCCCCATAAATTGAATGATCTCTGAATTGCAGAGATGTTTGGGAATACAAAAAGTGAGAAAATTAAAGCTGAGATTTGTGTGCCTCTCAAGTGAGCATGTAATATTCATAAATAATTGTATGCTTCCTGCTTGTACTGTACAATGGTTTATTATATTAGAATGCAGAAGGCCAGACATAGAACAACTGCTATGGCTACTGAAGTGATGAAACATATGTTTAATTTCAGTGGTTCATTTCTGAATAGCGCCCCAGGATATTTTGTCTCTCTGGAATACGGCACACACTCTGTAGAGATTTCATATAATAATATGTGTACTATTGTAAATCAGCACTGTGAATGTCCTCCTTATTGCTCAAGCACCACGGAAGCATACCTTGATTGCTCCTATTTTTTTTTTCTTTTTTACTATGTATTGCACTGATTACACAAAAATTCTGAAAGCAGGAAATCCTTTATCACATTAAAAAAGAACCACAAGCATGTCTGCTGAAACTGCTAGAAGATAAAACTAGCTTTTTTTTTTTTCTCTTGGAAAACTATCTTAATTCAGACTGAATGGAATACAGTGTACACAATTTCTCCATCTTTCACTTTAGTGAGCTGTTACGTATTAAATATCCACTAGATGGCGTTGGTGTACATACTTACCATTAGTCAAAGGTGTAACCCTCCCCCTTTTGATTTGGTCATTGATTTGGTTATTAAGGTAGGTCATCTATACTCAGGATATCTGTTAGATTGAAACAAGTGGGGAGCACAGTGGAATAAGGTCGATGACTTCAGATTGTTAACAATAAAACAACTACTTACAATTTCCATGTCGCTCAACATTATATACTGTCTGAGCAAGTCACATGAATGTATTTAGAGACTATATGCGATCGCTGTTGGTTAAATCAAAATGTCACTTGACAAAGGTAATAAAGCAAAAATTAATTAGCAGGATATGCTTTAATAGCCTCAGGCACCATGAAACATGCCAGATAAGATTTCAGAAATTGGAAAACGGAAATGATAAACACATGTTTTAATATAAACATTTATATATAAACATTTGCTGTCAGTTTTTCATTTACATATACAAAAATGCAGACAAAGGCAAAGATTGTCAAACTGTACCACCACACATACCATATAAACAAACTCACTCAAACAGTTTTATCACAGAACAGTGTATATTTGTCTCTGGAAAACACTACACAACACTCAGGAGCTTTTCTGGTAATATTGCTGCTATACATTTAGCTTCAAAATAAACACTTTCACTGAAGGGCATTGCTCTAAACCTCTTACTTTCTGTTGCTATGGATACATAGTACGCTTCCAGGGGAGAACATCCTGTGACAGTGGGGATTATCAACACCTGATTGAACCTGGAAAGAATATCGAGGCAGAATATCTTTTAAAACAGTGGCTTCCACTGGAAAGGAGCTATTGACATTTACCTAATCAGAACAATGCACAATTAGGTCATGTGAATCCTGTCACTGAAATCTCGGTTTATGAAAAATATGGTTTTGAAACAAGCCCAAAGTACAGCTGAGTGCAAAGGCTGGATGCAATTAGTTTAAAAACATAATTTGGTAAGAGGAAGCTCATTTGGGAAACTGTTTTCCCTTAAACCCACAACTAGGCAGCCTCGCCCCTTGCTCCACCTCAATACAACTATGCTCAACGTTTTGTAATGTTCCGGGGATTGATTCCCTGGCTTCACAATACTCTTGCAGCCCCTAAAGCCTTTCCAAAACTACTTCCTTCAGCGTGGCCAAATATTATTTTTATTGGCACACCTGATCCTAGGAGTATCAGCTGTATCCTGTCACTGACAGCAGAGTGGTTAATCCTGAGTGGAAAAAGGTAGGGAAATGTCTTACAAAGCTCCAAACAGAGTCTACTGAGGAAGTGTGCTCAGATGAAGAAACACAGTCACAACATGACAAGGTCAGTGGTCAGGGGTCGTATCCTCTGTCCCACTGGTTCTGGGGAGTCCATCGCCTACAGTTTAGTTAAGCTAGCAGTGTCAGCAGAAAACTTAAGAAACTGCTCTGATATGACAGTTTTAAAAAAAAACCTTTACCACGGTCAATTTTAAATATATCTGGTCTCCATTACTCAGGACCAGTCACTTCAAACCTACAGTTATTCTTGTCATTAAGTTATTATTGTCATTAACCTGCTCAAGACTTTAAATGCAGTAGAGGTAGGAATCTTAACAGATTAATTGCATTATTATTGTCAGTTCCGGGAGAAAAAAATGCTTGGAGCTATTGATTATTAAACAAAAGGAAGGTGCATGCTCTGTGTATTTTTTTCTGAAAAGGCAGGGTATATACACATTGTCATAGATTCTAATATAAAACTGATTCTCAGGTTTTATCTTATGTACAGCACATACAGACTAGACATCCACAGTACAGTGTACACTAAAGTCACAATTACGTGTTTCCTTGTTTTCTTTTTTCTAAAATCCTGTTATATGTAACCTATATACATACTATACTTTACTTTCCCTTGAAGAAGATCACAAGGCAAAACTCGGGAAGACTTTTCATTTGACACAGTTTTCCTTAGCTAGATAGTGCTTTTGTAAGGTACAAGCACAGATAATCACATGCATACGAAAGTCCCATTGACACATTTCCTGGGCTCGCTAGTGACTGACATCAAGAGGGGCTGAGGATATCGCTGCTTGTGGAATTCTTGGAACAGGAATCTTGACCACCGGGCTATGGAAGTGAACTCTGCAGAGGAAGCCGACTCACACTGCAGTCTAAGTGAGCAGTGAGCAGTGCGCAAGTGCTCCGGTCAGCAAAGTAACGACGTGGCAGTGAGCCTCCCTCTGTGTGGAAACAGTGACAGCCAGGCTGTGAGGAACTGCTGAGGTCAGGGTTCGAACAGTGTCCTTACTGTCAGACTGGGCTCTGAAAGAAACCCAGGCCACAGCTTTGCTTTTTTGTTTTTCATTCTCCCTCCCTCGCAGTTTGAAAAATTATTCTTTTTTTCCTCCTTTCATATGAGCAGAAGTCTGGCAGAAAAAAAAGTCCTTGCTGCATGCCAAAGTTCAAGAGAACAGAAAATCCACAGATCTTCTTCAATGAGCACATTCAAGTTCACTGTCTACTCTTCAAGTGACAATCCATCTCCAGAATGCTAGCTTAACAGATAAAATAAACCCTCCTTCAATCCATTTGTACAGTTCAAACTAAAAATAAATTCTGGTCTTTGGCAAAGGACATTATTTTCTTTAATTGCGTTTCTGTATAATGCAGGTTTTCCACCACAAACTCAATCTCTAAACTTCCACGAACACAAATTTCTTCAGCATAAAAAAAAAGTAATTTTTAAACTGTTTGGTCTCATTTCAACCAATATTTTAGCCAGCGTGTCGTGTCTAAGCGCTTGCAGGAACTGGCAACACATGTAATATTAATCACTCTGGTACAAACGTTCTTGAGAGGTGACCTATATACATAAGGTTAGAAATCACAGAACAAATCCATTCGGCTTATGCTATGCAATAATATAATGAACAGAGATCATTTGTTAAAAAAATTGGTTCATATTTATTCTGCAAAAGCAGCCAGTAGATGCCAAAAGTCATGGTTCTCATTTGTATTATCCATGGGAGATTGTACAAGCAGTTCTGCAGCATGTTCCTTAATATACCCACTTATATACTCAATCCTGAATGGCAGAGATATGCTGCGACCAGACTGATATTTGCAATTTTAGTTTTAAGCAGTCCATAGAATGACAGATAATACTTCTAGCAGCTGCTGGTTCCCCTAGAACTGGTGCTTTCTAAACCCCAAGGTGAACTATGTATAGAGGAGCCAAACAGTCAACAATCCACATGTCTCACTGTAATATGGCAATGAAGGCTGGCTCTGCAAGAAGGGAAAGTGAAATAACAAATGGTATAGAATCCAAGGATCATCTAAAAAGAAGAGATGTGGTAATAGTTACATCACCATATCTCTGCTTTCCTGTCAACACATTCTCTGCTTGACCCCCTCCAATCTGGTTTTCTCCTGGCACACTCCACTGAAACAGCTCTTCTCTCCATCACTAACTATCTACTTTCTGCCCATGCTGCCTCCCTCTCCTCTGTCCTAATTATCCTCACCCTCTCTGCAGCCTTTGACACAGTGAACCACTCTATTTGACTGTCTTCCCTCGCTGACCTGGGACTCTGGCACTGCTCGTCTGGTTCTCCTCCTACCTCACTGATCGCATGTACCGGGTGTCCTGGCATGGCTCACCCTCTGCCGCTTGCTCTCTTTTGACAGGTGTCCCCTCCCATGACTTCTCATATAATTTATATGCTGATGATGTCCAGATCTTCCTCTCCTTTCTCCCCTCTGACTCCCAGATATCCTCCCGTATCTACATGCCTCTCAGCCAACTCCTCCTGAATGCACTCGCATCACCTCAAACTCAACTCTCCAACTCAGACCTCTTATTCTTCCCGCCCTCTTCTTCCCCCACCGCTGAGCCCTCTCCTTCTCCACCCTTGCCCCACAGTGGTGGAACGAACTACCCACGGATATCAGGACTGCTCAGTCTCTGATCACCTTCCAGCACCTCCTCAAGACACATCTGTTCAGACAGCATCTGTAAACCTCACAACTCTCGACTACACTGAACTATATGGCACCCAATTGAACCAGTGCTTGCATCAGCTTGTACTTGTACTGAACTGCTCTACACCTTGCCGTATTCTACTACTGGTCTTAATTATAACTACTTCCTGTATCTGGTATTTGATTTTACTGTTATAGGTATCCGTAGTCACTTTTTTTTTGTAATTGCTCTTATTTTAAATAATTCTCATCCATTTATCATACTTACTATGTGCTCTTACTTGTACAAGCAAATATTTTTACTATAAGTTAACTGCTCTTAGTCAAACTCGCTCATAAATGTAATTATTTACTGTATTCTTTATTTTGCTCTAATTTGAATTTGATCTTATTTGCTACTGATTTTATTGTACTTTATAACTGCTCTTATCTGTAATATGATACTCTAATGTGATATTTTATAAAGTAATATTCTGTAATGTTACTACTCTCTGCTGTCAAAGTGTCGGGAGTATGTAACAAGCCTCTGTGATACAAGCTCAGATAAGTAAGGAGAAGAGTTGCCCTTTTAGCATAATGGGTAACATTAGGTACATGGTTATCGGATCTGTCTCTGTCTCCCTTGTTTGGATAACTCACAGATTTATAATTAAGGGAGGGTGTGTCTTGACTCAGGGGTCACTCCTCTGTAAGATAAACAGGCAGACACAGCCATTTTTGCTTACTTTGCATCTCAAAGGAGTCAGTGGGTCTTGGCAAGACAGACTTGCATACATTTCAGAGTGTGCACTTAAAGGGTGCTGTGTTGATATAGCTCTCCTCCTACTGCAGGAGAATATGTACTGTTATTTATTTATTCTATATCACAAGTGGGACTGCCAGTGGGACTGTGACATCTGTATAATATATCCGATTTATATTTGTGTTGTGTAATTGCATCTCTTATTGAAATCTCAATTAAAGTGAATGGCAGAAAGATTCTAATTGTCATATAAACATGCAGTATTATTTGTTAAGTCAGCCACCAAGGCAATCAATCACATGGATCCCATGTTTATTCCAATTGTCGATGTAATCACAGTCTTTCTTTCAGCCCAGAATTAGAATTAAACAGAAAAAGTTTCCTAACCTTGTCTAAAACCAAGGCAGGGTATCATATGTTCCATATGATTGAGTCAAAAGAGCTACAGTATGGTATTGTATATAAAAGCATATGGACGTTCCATAATAAACCTTGTTCAATGTGCAGTATAGCAATAAAGACTCATGTGTAAGAAGAGGTCATGCATACTAGCAAGGAAGGCTCACAATGCCGTTGTAGCAGACAGGCTGGTAATAAGTTAACATTTCTATCTTTTCAATCACGACAAGAATACATCATTGCGAATGTGTGTCCTGGCAACGGCATGCTATCTCTCAGAAACCCAAAGTAATTGAAAATCAGCACCATTCACTGAGATCTACTTAAGACTAGATGCTATTATTGTCAGTAAGTAACAAAAATAGTTGAACTGATTGTCACTTATTATTCTTCAATTGCTTCGCTTTCACACGAAAAAAAAGCCTTTAAAATTTTACTTTTGTATTTTCTTAGTTTTTGCATTGGTCCTTTTTATTTGACTATTTATATGCAAGCATAATAATTCTTTTGGGAAAATAATTCAAATTTTGTATGCCAAATTATGTGGAGGTAATTTATTTTTCTTCTAATTCATGACTTATTCCCTAGCTGGGATGTATTGTGAATAGAATGGATTACAAACTAATCTACCAAAGTACTGAATACAACACACTCAAAATTGTTGATTCCTTCTTTAGTTCTAAGAGGAAATACACCTAAGTACGGGAAATCACATCCTGACTTTTTAGCACCACAGCCAGGGAGCAGAAAAAACAAGCTGCTTGTATCGATTCCCATTGTTTACAGAACAAGTTGGAAGTAAGTGAACATAAAAGACAAGAGCAGGCATGTTGACATGTAAGCAATACCTGAGTTTGTTATCCAAGACACCTATGGTATTCTTAACCAACTTCCAATACCTCCAAGTGTGCCTTATTGGAGCAGAAACAAACTGTTACTTGGATACCATCATTACAAAAAAAAAAAAAAAAAAACCTTGTGCAGGAATCTTCCAAGCAATGATATTTTAAGATGTTTTGGGGAAGCAATTAAGGTCAGAAAGGAGTGGAGTGGTTGAATCCGGATGGTTGGCTGGAGAATATACTTTAAATAAACCACAGCTTTATGTTTTCATGTCAGAAGACCTACTCAAAGACGCTATTGTCAAAGCCCTTATTCTGGCCATAGCCTATCACTAATTTAAACCAAGATTCATAGCCCAGAGACATTGACAACAACAAATCTAGCTCTTCCTTTATTCTTACAAGCAAGCATTACCATATGTTTTTTTGTGAAAGCTTTTACAGGTTAGGAATGTGTGTGTGTGAAACGTATACTGCTAGTCACATTGAGAAGATTAATTTGAATGCCAGCCAACAGATGAGCTTTTAATTATGGTTACAAAGACTTCAGAAAACATATTTATTCCCTTCCGCTCAATTCCCAGTTTCTCTTGAAGATTAGAACCCCCTCCTCATTGCTCTAAACGCAACAAAACAAATCTGTTTATAACAATGACAGGAAGGACAAAATTAGCTATTGTGTCCAAGAAAAACTGGGAGACACCTGTGACAACATCAACAAGAGAGTTATAAACAACAAACAACTTGGAGCCTTACTGGTGGTTCAAAGTAACCCTTGCACACTTAACACTGAAGTCCAAAAAAAGCTGTCTTCCTCCTGGATCATGCAACCCTACACTACCTTTCAACATACACACACATTTTTATTTTCTATCTGTTTGTTTAGTTTTCAAAACTTAATTTTGGTTCTTACAAAAGTGTTGTATCCTCTAAAGTGGTGAGAAAACAGTTTGGTTTCAATGCAAAAAATGGTTTTGAGAGGGCAAAGGAGACACTCAGACTCATTTAGCCAAGTCGAATTGAACACAGGCCTCCCGAGGTGAAAGAACATTACATTCAAATTATTCTTTTCTGGCAGCGTCGGACACAAACCTTCATTTTCTCACAGAGTTATTCTTGTGGGTTTCAACATTCTATCACAGACTTTGTGAATTATCTTATCTTCTTCAATCATGAAAGGCCAAGCAGAAGGCAATATTTCACCACTCACCCTAGGATTTACTGTACAGATAATCCATCGAGGCTAGATATGGGAGTAGGTTTATTGGCAAGAAGACTTTTCTTAGCTGTGGCATAAGTACAACAACTGTTTAGCCTCTACACAAAGAAACCAAAGTGACTCACAAATACAGTTCTTTAAATTGGGAAATTTTAAATATTAATGTATCATTCATTGCATTAAAAAATGAAGTGCATACTTGAATAGCTATCTGTTTAGGTGTGTTCCTTGGAAAAGGTTATTCTGTATTATTTTTCACTCCTGAGTATTAACAAGATTCAGACATGGAACAAACTCTTTCTTTACAAATGCAAACTAGATTTACTTTATTCTTTCATTACATCAAAAGGTACACAAGTATAGGTTATCCTTGGAGTCATGTAATTGATTTGTATACCCTAGCCTCAAGTATATTACAGTAAATCATTTTTGCTTTGCTGTAGAATACTACAGGATAAGTGCAGCCTATTTCAGCTAAGTCTTTTCTGGCAGTCTTTGTTTTTAATTGATCTTTTCATTTCACAAATTTTTTTTTTTCATTGACTCAGGTGAAGAAAATTTTTCTTGGCACAACACTGTAAGTTAACTTCCTGTGTTACAAGAGACTGGACCCCACAGGAAATTATCTGGGGTCAGTGGGGGCCTTGTTGCCTGTAACACCGCTATATAATAACAGACAACATAGGTGTCACCGGAGTGAAAGTGAAAATGAATTCTGAAACACAAAGAGATCAGCAGGAGAGCTGCAAGAATCTTGTTAGAAGGTTGCTATGCTAACCAGGCATTTGTCAGGAAATGTACCCATGTATTCTAGGCTCAGCTTGCAGGGGAGATGCAAGTACATTCAAACTGTGCACAGCATTTACTCCATTAAAGCTTTTAAAAGGCTTTAAATTAAATAGTTTGCCTTGAAAGAAACCAATCCGATTTCTGACACAGGAAATGTTCTTTTTTTCTGAAACCTGACATTCACAAAGCAGAAATAAGTCTGTGGCTTCAGTTTTTACAAGCCCCTATGACAGTTTTTAAAACATTTGTTCATGTTTTTACAACTGGTCTTCATCAATGATACCGGCATCCAAGCCAGAAACCTCTTCTCCAGTGTGTCTCATTAGTAGAAGTCATTTATTTCATTATAATCGGCACCGGTTCTCACATCTCTCACTCCAAGAGTCAAAACAGGCTTATTCTGGGGGATGCTATTGAACCCAAAGCTTAAGATAATGTAAAAGAAAAAGCATTCAGCCAAATGTTCATGAACATCTTTTTCACAGTCAGATATTAAAGATATAACAAAAGTGTGGAAATGGTTTTACAATAAATGTAACTGCTGCCAAATATTCCTAGAGGGGCGTCAATTTTAATTTAAAATGTTATGGATTATTAAAAAAAAACAATAATTGTAAATGTATAACTGCTGAGGAAGCCATTTATATATGTTCTATAAAATTCAAACTGCCATCATGTATATTGCTTGATTTAAAGTGCAATATTATTAGATCATGAACTTCACACAATACAATAAAAGAAAAAAAACAATATAACAATGAAGAAGAATGTTCACCTAAGCTTAGTTTCAATTAGTAATTATAATAAATGATATCCAAGTCCATTTAGTTTCAGTTTTTACTGATTTTTAATGAAAAAAACTCCCAGGTTTTACAAAAGCTTTTAGAATACGTAAAAAAAATACCAAGAAAGGGCCTTATTCTAATGATTTAAACAACGATGATCACGAATCACATTGCATAATAGAAAAAAAAAATTCATTAAGGTAAAAAGAAGAAGAAAACTACTGTGATACTATACTATATACTATATCAACGACTATGATCATGTTCTGGACTTCTATTCTTCCGTTTTTTGCAAGTGTCGATGCACTTACCCAGTAAACAAACAAGACTGTAATGTGATTACTGGAGTTCCATTAGAATTAACTCTCACAAACTTAATTATGGTTTGTTTCAATTATGTGCATACATGAAGGAGCAGCAGGTACTGAACATCAGTCAAACCAATTACAGAATATGTATCACGAAAATGGGACTTTAATGGTATTATTGCAAAACCTATAGTGATGTTTAAAAATCATTTGAAGCACTTCTCGTTTTCATTATTTCTCTTTCTCCATTACTGCAGTTGTAATGCAATGAACTGCAGCATGCAGTACTTTAGACACAGTAGTGTTTTAATGTAGCCCATCTGAAGAAGCATTTGAGGGAGTTGAGAAAATGTGTAAGGGTAGAAATCCCATTGAATTCCCTGTGACCTCAGTGTTCTAATTCACAATGATTCTGATTAATAATAGCTTAATTGAAAAATAAAAGCAGACCAGAAAACACACAAAAATGACTTATTACAGCATGTATCAACTTACTAGACCTTTTCTCATTGTTTAGTTTTTTTCATCTATCATTTTAAAGCTTTTTGCGCCAACAGCAGCAGCCACAGTTAAGTGACGGGAATAATAAGAATAATAATGATGTATGAAGATACATTTTTAAAATGGGTTATTAGTTGTAAAACCAGGGCAGTGTTGCAGTGAGATGATTTAAACCCCGTTAACAGAGAACACATAATATCCCAATGCCTGAAAAGCCTCATTAATCTACTGCTGTACATCTGAATGATTTGCACATAAAAAACGTAAGTGGCCATTTTAGTCGGACTGTCAGATTCTGCTTTCGTGCCGAACTGTATCCCTCAAGACACCATGTTCTTTCCTTACAGAAACAACTTTGTTTGTTTTGACTACTTCAGCCCAGGATTTGGTTGGCTTATTAATAAAGTTTGTGTGCTGTTGTCTTTGGCCCACACAAGCCTTTTTTCCCTTTAATTCAGGCCAAGAGTGGTGTCATCTGTATGCAAATCAAGAGAAGTGAAGTGCAAAGAGGAATACAGTGGAAGAGACATGAGACATAAGGAGAGCAGCACTGTGAGTCTGCTCCAGCATAGCCAAGTATCTCCTTGTGTATGGGTGGGATGGTTGGTTTTCTGCATGGTATTGATCCCTATTTTAAAGCAAATGCAGTAAAAGGTCAAATTTCTGAAAAAAAAGCATACTTTTATCAGCAAGACATACAGTATTTGCAGATTTTGATACTGTTCAGAGCATTTTTTTTGCTTGTTTTATAGCATAATAAGGAATTTAATATTGCCTTTTCAATTTAGAATAGGACCCATTGTGCTTAATAGAGAAACAGCTGTGTGCAACTGAGGGACGTTCCTGGACTCTAGCAGGGTTACTGAACCCTCCAAGAAAATAATCAGAAAGAGGTACAGGTGTACTAAATGATGCCTTTGTTCCTGTTAACATCTTGCCAGCATTTCCTCTTATCAAATGTTTCAAATCAGTCCCCCTTTCGACTGCCAACTGACAATCGCTCCACCTCGTCCTCTTCACAATGTCGTGTGAGTAACTGCTCTGAATATGGCTTGCAGTTTAATCAGAACTACAGGCCGACTTTGGGCCTGAAGGAAGTTGTTTTGATGAGTCAGTAGGGGGGACTCTAAACTGTGAGGGCAAAAAGTCAGCCTTTGTCCCAGCATGAGTATATGGGGCAAATGTAAGCTGTTAAACTGTGCCCTGTCTACTTTGTAGATATAATGTCTTGTTGGTAACCCTGCTGACCTGACTGCATTCCAGTACAGGTGATAAAAATCTGTGGGAAACTGTATTCTAAATACATTCCCTTTTTTCTGCATATTATTTTCAATAATCAGACAATCACATTTATTATTCTCTAATATACAGTATATTATTAAAGTGTGTTGGGCTTTTCTGTCCTCTTTTAAGATATTAGGCTTGGTATATGCTTTAGGTCTTTGTATATCTCATGTATGCTGATATATTTAAAAAACAATATCTGTCCATAATGACAAATTTTTCCAGTCTCATTGCTTAACCATTCTACAAGCCTTGATAGTAACCTAGCCAGTTGACAATAACAGGATTGTGGGACCAAATTTTATTTGCAACACTAATACGGTTAAAAAAAAGAATAACGAGCAGCTAATCCAGCGAAAATTCATCAAAACAGTTCAGAGAGCGGGTGGTCATGTGGGTGGGTTACAAGCATTTGGCTAAACCCAGGGAAGGAACTGCAAGGACCGGCCAGGGCTGGTAAAAATCAGGGTGTCCTAAATTAGAAAAGCATCTGGAATGGTTTCTAAACAGATTTACATCTGCTGAAACTGTGTCCTAGCAGAATGAAGTGGAGTTCTGCTACAATTGTTTTCATAGGTCTTGTTCAGCTCACAGGAGAGAAAGTCACCTACCAGGGATCAGCTTTAGTTTTTTTTCCAGTCGGACAGTGCTAAACAGAGATCAATGGGGATCTCACACTAACACCTGCACCACAGCATTAATGACAGCATGAAAGGGAAATTAAATGACCTTTCAGACTGCAGGAGATTCATTAGTTGGTGTGTTTGTTTTCATTAGGAGTCTCGATTATTGAATGAAACCCCATTCCATTTTTTTAAGCTTGTTGTCAAAAGCTGTTAGTGACTCTTGCACATTATTAGGAAAAATAACGAGTTGCAATTATTTATGTATATGCATGAGTGTGTCACTAATGGTTTCCGAATAACGTTTCCAGACCATGGTTAGAAAGTCATCAACCATTTAATGGGATGCATCAGTTAAATGTTCAAAACGTGTTTTTTCCATTAGCAAATCTCTTAATGAAGATAGACACCATGCAACATAGTCTAAATGCTGATTTAAACAGAAGATTGAGTCAACGTTTTTTCATGGCAAACATGCCAATTCCAGGAAATTTGAAATATCATGTTTGGTTGCCTTGTAGTGTTTGAAAGCAAAATCATTTCAGCTGATTGTTTCTATCAGCACTAGGTTTGTAGGACTTGTACTTACCCTTTAAAGCACTAAAAGGCGACTAGTGTTGCATATATATGGGATAAATTAAAGTATATAAAGTTTATTTGAATGGTTGGCTAAATCCTGAGCCATAGCCCTAGGCTCCACACATGTCACCAATTTGTAATCCAGAAATGTCTACATCAAACATTTTGTCTGTGCAGTGGAAATGAATTAGAAACACTTACTTGTTTTTCTCTAGAGCTAGGACCAGCTGTTCATCCTCAGCTTCAATCAATAACTTCACAACTGCAGGATAGCTCTGAAATAAAATCAAACCAAGAAACTTGATTTTCCAAAACCTGTGCCTTGAAATAAATATTGAGGCCAAATTTCAAAAGGCTACAGATGTAATTTCAGTTAGCGCTAAGGCAAAGCCGCTCCAACTGCATACTGAACAAAGGGTTCAAACACAGTAGCTGCTGCAGTTCAGGGCAGTCAAGGAAAGAACAGGGTTAAAGGTGCAGCATCACACATGGGTTTTAAACTTGAATACTTCAGATCTGTAAAATTTGATATGAAGGAAAAGAAACAAAACACCACATGTAAAGAAGTGGCATAAAGATTTGTCTTATGGAGGTGTCAGGGAGGAGGGATCTTATAGAAATGAAAAATTGAGCACATTCAGTACATTGGGAGTACATTACATCCACTACATGAATCAACAGGTTAAATACTGCAAAGAGGTAGAATGGGAGGTTAAGATTTGTACATTTGTATAAAAGATTGACAGGTTAAGATTTGTAGATTTGTACAAAAGATGATCACATTATGTCCAAATGCCACCCAGACTATCTACAGAAGTCAAGAAGTCTATGACAAAAGTTCAGTAGATTGTGAACATTCAAGTCAGTTATTGTATTCACTGTGCAGTGTGACAGACAACATGAACAAGGATCCTAAGCAAGGTCTGGCACCCTGATAAGATGCCAAACATGCATGCAATGCTCAATCATTAACAGCAATGGCTGCAGTAAAGAGCACTCTATTAAAAGGAAGGCATGTGGTGAAACTCCTTGATTTCCTATTGCAGTCTTAGATCCAGTTTCTCTCAATACTGTTCTAGCACTGTTCCTGCTTTGTGGGCAGTCAGGACAAGGTGTCATATCATATTATTAGAATAATCAGTTTGTTACAAATGTTACTTTGAGGGATTTTTACCAATGGAAAATAAATAAATACAAGTTTTTTTTTCCTCGTTCAAAATAAATTTTCAAGTTGAGTATTTTTTATTTTATTTTTAAAAAATGTCCTGGACTGTAAATCAGTTGTACATATAATAATTAATAATAATATAATAAATAATAATATAATTATATAATAATAATTTACACCAAATATGTGGTGTATAAATAATGATCATCAACAGATGTTTATCATTTCTGCACAATTAGATAAGGACAATCCATCTATTCTTGCCTGCAAAAAAACTGTGCTCCAAGTATAAATCTACGTAAATGGCTTATGTGGATACAAGCATTCCTTGCTGTTTTGCTTACACATGCACTGAAAAATACAAGATGGATGGAAAATATTAATTGAGCATTTTTGACATATAGAGGATTTAAGCCCCAATTCACAGAGCCTTAATTCATGAGCCTTAAAAAAAAAAAAAAAAAAAAAAAATTGTTTTGATGGATTTAATAAAGTTTAATATTCAGTCCCAGACTGTTGCTGGGTTCTTTAACAACTATCTAGTACAGTTTTATGAATATTAACTGTACTTAAATCATAACAAGTTACTTCAAATGTGTTTAATCTTTTATGCACAGGTTTATAAACATTCTCTTGTGTCCAGCAGTGCTTTGAGAAATGAGAATAAACTAATAAATTAAAAACAGTTTCTTGAACTAAAATCTTGATTTAATTCATCAAAATATCCTAAAAATGAATTGTAGGTGGAAACATACAGTAAGTGATACTCTTTCACAAAGACAGCTGCACCTGAACAGTTAGTTTTAACAATATTGTAATTTTGTATTATACGTAAAGATTTTTAGGACTATCAGGGGTGCAAATTTGGTGCTATGGCGCTAGATTCTATCGCCAGGGTACCTCATTGATTTAGGCAGAGTTTGATAATTTAGCACCGTAGGCTCTCTCGTACTAAACTTTCATAGCAGTTTAGCACCAATTTTCTAAACGATTTCCACCCCTGCTTATAGAAATCTTTAGCTCCTGTTCCTGGTTCTAAATGAAATCGTACTGAGACACAAACCCACTTTAAGGCTGTTTCTGAGTCCATCCCATTTTCCCAGACTCCTTACAGCTGCTATGTAATTGATTAGATGTATTGTATTCTTTTAGCCAAGTGTGTTTCGCTCATATCTTTTCTTTATCCAAGCATGTCTTGGCAAGCTTTTAAACATCATAGCAAATCATGTTTTAACATACCATTTTTTTCCTGCTTTATAAAGCCAGCACAAAGTAGTTCTCCATCATAAATGTTGAAAATCTGAAACCTATGTTTTAAATATTGATGTGCATGGTTAGCACCCATTTTCACGGAGCCTGGCAGAGTTACTGATAATACAGTGGATGACTACTACTTTTCAGACATTTCACTGAAGTTCCAGAAGGCAGCAATTGTGGTCAAGCGCAGTCTCTTGACCATACTTTCAGTTGTAGAACATGTGGTCAATTTGTAAAGGTTCCCATAAAACTGAAATGTACAGAATGTGCTGAATTGGGACTCTGATTAACCCACCATAACCGCTCTTTTCAGAATACATTTTATAGCCCCAGAGTTCAAATTGGTGGAGCGTGCCGCTATTTTGACATAGCTAAAGCTAAATAGGAAGATTTGCCAATACATTTTAGGGAGATTCATATAAAATAAATGTTTAGTAGCCACAAAATAGCTGAAATGTACATTTTAACGGATATTAGCGCAAAATAAATAGTTTGTCTTATATATATATATATATATATATATATATATATATATATATATATATTATATATATATATATTATATATATAGGCAAACAGAACGGAACAGCGCTGCTGAAATCACAGTCAAGGCATCCTACGACTGTCTTTATAATACACTACCTGCATTCATTTATTTTAAAATTAGAAACTTAGTAATAAACAAAATAATTTCAAAGCATGTCAGTAAATTGTGTAAAAGCTCACCCTCAAATGCAGGTTGTTGATTGGTTTCTGCTGCCCTCCTTCAAGTAGAGACGGGACAAAAGTCTCATAATGGTCCCGTTGGTTTAATGAAGTTGGCTGCCTCAATGGCTCTGAAAGGTCTGCTAAGGAAATGCAAGCAAAATGTATGTTATTTACAGGTCCTATCTATATACAGTACAAGTGTGTAATTACAGCATTGTAGGGCACACATCAGCTCCCCAACACATATCCTTAGTAAGCATTAGCAAGTACAATTCCTTTGACAGTTTGCCCTTGTGGTACATTAAAAACCTCACAGATCGCCTCAGCCAATCAGGTTCTAAGTAAAGTGCTCATTATCTCACAGGCAGATGCCCTCAAACAAGGACTTTGAAATGTATACAGTGACAGTAATGTCAAGCATCCTAAGCGATCCAGTCCAAATTATAACCTAAAAACACGAAATGTCTTATAAAGCAGATAATGAACATTATTGCTTAAGTAGTTTACCATGGGACATATTTACGCAAATGACATATGTATGCTTATACTATGCTTCTGGTGTGCTTTTATACCACACTTACTGACATATCTTTCTCTAGGTGCTTTTCATATCCTTTACAGCAGTTCACTATTGTACGCTATTTTTTCATTATTGTACTCTGTTATTGTTGAGATCCTTGTGTGCACAGAAAATCATCACTTTAGGTTTTCCAGCTCTCTGAGTCTCAAAATCCTTCAACAATGCCTTTAAGTTTTATTTTTTTTCAAAGTGGTGCTGCTTTTTAGCATATATTTCTTAGGTAATAAGTCTTTCTGGGTTTGAATGAGGCAATCCTTTAAAGCAATCTGTCCTGAGTTACTGTTGGCACTTAAACTGCGTCTTTGCTTACATGCACCAGTGTTGGGTAACAGTCAGGAAACTGTTTTTTAAATTTAGAATACAGCATCTGGTCACTTATACCCGGCCTTTGAGCACCTAAATGTTTTTACACAATTGGTAAGGTCTATAAGGGACTTCCTGTACAACAAAAAAAAAAAAAACATTTAGAAAAAAATACTACCATCCTAATGTAGCAACAGCAGGAGGACTATTTTTTTACACAGTGAACACAGCTGAAATAGGAACATCTGTGCAAAATGGACTGCAAACAAGTTATTGATTTAGTAGAGTGCACCAAACATGTAACAAATATACATTAAGGAACGACAGCTTTAGTGTGCAACATCAATGTGTGGCAGGTTGTGATCCCGGCCCTGAATCGGTTAGAATGGAATGGTAGTCTTTGTCTTCATCAAGTTGGGGATATACTTGTACTGGACAGCAGCTACACTTGAAAGGATGCAACCCTGTGTGAGCAGTGACTTTTGAATACTGCGTTCTGCATTCTGCCAATTTTAAAAATTCCTTGTCTAAATCATCCGGTTTTATGAGCTCCTCACCAGCTATCGCCAGTCATATTGCATGGCTTTGTCTAGTGTTCCTTTCTATTTCCTTTCATATCAGCAGAATCCCTGCTTGCCTATCATTCTCAGCCAGCACTGCGAATGCCTGCTTTCAGCCTTTCCTGAAAAAAAACTAAAGATGTCAAGCCGGTCCAATGTCAAGCCCGTCTCAGATAAACCCCCACTGAATGAGCAAGGCAGGCAGTGTGCCTGGCTTCCGACCAACATGACCAGCAATATTGCACACAGTCCTTTCTGCTCACCAGGCTGTCTCTCTGTTTCAAATGTAAAACTGTCTCTATGGGATTTAATAGTGCAAAGGCATGATAAAGAAAAGCTATGTACAACAAAGCTGCATCTTCACTTTACCTTGTGGACACCTGTGATTTGTCACAAGGCACCTTTTTGAGACCTCACTGGACATGAGCTGCCCAGTATCACTGAGTTACTATCCCAGTAAAACCAGTTAACCCAGAGGTTCCCAGCAGAGGTGGGAATATTGAGAAGATATTTAAAGGCATATTAAAAGTGTACATATACATACTGTACTGTAATAACCATGCTCATGGTTAGCACCACCCTTAGATTAAAAAAAAACCCCAAAAACTCAAGAAACCTCCAGATTCAGGTTCAAGAGAAGTGCTTGGCATCTCAAAGAAACTTTTAAAATGTAAATTCATGAAGCCCTATTAGAGCTGTTTAAAAAAGCAGTTTGTCTTAATTTGGAATAGATTTCTTAATTATGTTCACATGCTAAAGATTTGAAAAGGAAGCCCTGGGAATTTCACAGGGAGTTCCCATCATTTATGCTGGCAAGCATTATGGCTGCCCCTTTTTGTTCCCATAGTCCACCACTGACCAGAAAGAGCAGGTTATTAAACCCAGGGGACCTATGTGCTTCGTTCAGTGAGAACTATTGCACTTACTGACAGGAAATCAACAGTAAAAACCAACAACAATAATTCAAGGTTAGGAGCATAGCTATAATATAATTTTATAGAGAATGAAAGGAATTTAATTTGGGAAAAAAAATTGAATGAGAAAAAGGTCATGAAGTCAGTATAATGGTTGGAGCCACTACCTCATTGCCAGTAAAGATGAATGGTTTGCCATTTTTCTAGAAGTGGACCATGTCGCTATTCATATTATGTATCTATACTATCTATACATAAATTGTAACTTCTAATGTCTAAAACACCATTTAAGAACAGTGCTTCTCAGACAGCTAAAAACACATATAAATTAAAGTTAGGTCAATGTAATGGCTAAGCTGTTTATATTGGCCTGAGATTTTACAGAAAGTTGTAAAACTGTACCTGTCTACATCATTTTTTGAAGATGCAACATCGACAATGGATAATTGCAAAGCATATGACATGGTTTATTTAAATTTCTAGAAAGCTTTTGACAAAGTCCCACATAAAAGATTAATTCTCCAACTGAACGCAGTAGGGATTAAAAGAAACACATGTACATGGATTAGGGAGTGGTTAACATGTAGAAAGCAGAAAGTACTGATTTGAGGAAAAACCTCAGAATGGATTGTGGTAACCAGTGGAGTACCACAGGGATCAGTATTAGGTCCTCTGCTATTCCTAATCTACATTAATGATTTAGATTCTGGTATAGTAAGCAAGCTTGTTAAATTCACAGACGACACAAAAATAGGAGGAGTGGCAAACACTGTTGCAGCAGCAAAGGTCATTCAAAATGATCTAGACAAGATTCAGAACTGGGCAGACACATGGCAAATGACATTTAATAGAGAAAAGTGTAAGGTACTGCACGCAGGAAATAAAAATGTGCATTATAAATATCATATGGGAGATACTGAAATTGGAGAAGGAATCTATGAAAAAGACCTAGGAGTTTTTGTTGACTCAGAAATGTCTTAATCTAGACAATGTGGGGAAGCTATAAAAAAAGGCCAACAAGATGCTCGGATACATTGTGAAAAGTGTTGAATTTAAATCAAGGGAAGTAATGTTAAAACTGTACAATGCATTAGTATGACCTCATCTTGAATACTGTGTTCAGTTCTGGTGAATATTGTGCTCAATTCTAAAAGGTATTGACAATGTCGACCCAAGGTACTTTTTCAACCTGAAAAGAAACAAGGACCAGGTGTCACAAATGGAGATTAGACAAAGGGGCATTCAGAACAGAAAATAGGAGGCACTTTTTTACACAGAGAATCATGAGGGTCTGGAATCAACTCCCCAGTAATGTTGTTGAAGCTGACACTCTGGGATCCTTCAAGAAGCTGCTTGATGAGATTCTGGGATCAATAAGCTACCAACAACCAAACGAGGAAGATGGGCCGAATGGCCTCCTCTCGTTTGTAACCTTTCTTATGTTCTTATGTTCTTATATTATGCTAACCTATCCTTACCTTAATTCAACTGTTTGCTTTGCAGACATGATCTTATTTGCCTGACTTGTCACGGAACTCAATGAGGTAATCACTGTTATTGAGGCACTTTAGATGGAAGCTGTGACAGCACAGCTTTGGGTGTTCCTGGGATCTGCTTAAGGCAGTTTCATTACACTGCACCCCATATATCTACACGGGGCAGTACCTTCCTAGTCAAGTGATAACATTCACAAGTTTGTATAAGCCCTCAGAGTAATTATGAGGTTAACTCACAAAACCAGGAGTTCATTTTGGACCCACTCCACTCCAAACATCTTTGCTGGTAATAGAAGACTGAATAAATACCTGGTGATCCCTAGGAAAAGCAGCTCATGTGAGATATTGGCAAAACTGTTTGGGTGGGGTCAGAGATGCCATGCCATTCGAGCTCCGAAATACCTGTGGTGGGCTCAATATTATCTGCTGTCTCAGTCTGTGAAAGAAAGTCTACATCCTAGGAGAACCTTGTTAGGTTGACTTAGCCAGCTTTTTTTTCAAGAGGAGCATTCTGCTGTATGGTGCTTTTATATCAAGCTAGTATCTCAATTATTATGACCAAGGCAATATTTAACAATGATTTTGAGGTTCCTAATTTTAAAAAAAATGGGAACTCTTATGTGCTTACTGTGCAGTGAACACTTAGTTCATTGCTTTTCAAAACTACCTGCGGTTATGACTAGGGATCTTAAATTTCAAACTTTTATCATATCCTCTCATCCTCCTATAAACATTTTGGATTGCATTTGGCTATAATCCGATAAACTTAAAAAATGCTATAAATAACGTATACTTTTCAGGTGCTGTGCACTGCAGGCAACCAAGCCTTGAGTCAGGCTCTAAGTGCTGTCCACAATATTATACTAGCGCTACAGTGTTGCAAAAAGAACTGGCAGAAAATGACTTGTCATCTGCGGCAGAGGGTTTATGAATCATAAAGTCACATTAAAAAATCTGTCAAGCCAGAACATTAGCTATCGGTCTCATCCACAAATGGTGGATCTGCTTGTGATGGAGAAGTTGGCCAGAGGAAGCAGATCAGATGTGAATCTAGCGCCTTAGTTAGTGATAATTATGAGGCAGTCAGATAACAAAGAACCACCCCACCTACTGACAAGATACTAGATGCTTCACAACAAATCTCATTAAACATAATTCTCATTGAATGCCAAGAAAAGGAAAATTCAGTATCTTAACAAAGCTAAGCTTTCCACATGTGAAGCATCTTGTGATCAATTGGACTCTGCAGAACACAGGCTTGTAACACCACTTGATGGTACAGGTTTACTGCCTGTATCCTTAGGCTGCTGGATCATTGCTATCTGTGAGCTTCTGTAATATAATTAATCTGGTCATTATAAAGGCTTTCATTTAGAAAACCATATGACTTCATCAGTCATGAAACACACATGTTTGGCACAGACTGAAAGTGATGAAAACTCAAGTCAAATGCAAACATTTGAAAACAAGGTTTTTATCTCAATCATCCATATGTTTTCTATGCAGCTGTAATGCCTACATAAACAATTCAGTTCTTATACAATGGCATGCCTAATTTGCAATTGCTGGCAAGTTTAATATCACAGCCGCCTGGGCCAAGATCTTGTTCAGTGAGACGATGAAAAATGAATGAACTAGCAAACGAATCAAGTGCATGTGGTACAAGGTGCATCTCACATCTACAAGCTTACATCTAAAGTGATGATTCACAATGCTTTTTATAGGAAGGGAAAGCAAGTGTGACGCAGGTGATAGAGCTGGAATCTTGCTTAATGTTGGGGGAGAGCGTTGAAAAAAAAAAAATCAGCTATTTCTAACAATTTTCTTTCTAGTAGCTGCTGCCCGAAAACCAGAAGGCAACACGTTTGAATCACAGTTGTGAGGCAATCCGAATGAAATATGAGCTTATATTTAAATTAGCCATGTGCTTAGATGAATGGCTAAGGGGTGGTGGCTTAATCTGGGTAGTCTTTTTTGAGTTCCAGTATTTTCCTTAGTTATCTGTTTTTGTTTGCTATTGCATAGTTTGCTGTTCTTGATTGTTGTTTCTGTTTTTAATAACTATTTTTTAACTTGTCCTAAAGGCTCAGTCAAGGCGCCCAACAGTGCTGGCTTGCTCTAATGAAACAGTATTCAAAGAACCGACAGGGACATGAGACCCCCCCCCCCCCCCCTCCCCCATTGCTGTAAATACATAATCAGATGGATGTACTACACATTTAAACATGTAGGCAAGACATACAGCATGGACGGACTGAAGTCCAGGGTCCTCCACATCTCTCCAGAGTCTGATATCCTGGATGTATGAATGGGTGTCTCTGCAGTCTAGCCCTACACACACAGACCCACTGATTTCCTTTCCATTCCAGCTTTTACACAATAAAACTTCTGTTTCGGCAGTACATAACGGAAGTCCAGATGCTATTCAGCATGTTTACACTGTCTCTGCTGATCTTGCTTATTTTCCCGTAACTCAGTACTATGTATTTTACAAAGTTGTTTTAAGTCAAAGCATGCCAGTTAACTCAATCAACCACTGCCCTTTTTTTGCAATTCAAGCCTCAGCTTGGGGGCAACATTCTGCATGTTTCAAAACATTTTAAAAGCCATACTATGCCTTTGCATAGTTTATCACACTTCTGTAAGAACTGAGTTGCACTTTTGTCCTGTCAGGCCTTGCACTGCATGTTTCACAGCTGTAATCCCGAAACAAACTCTGCTGTCCTTTGTCAGTTGCTAATGATTCAAAATGATAATGGTTATATTATTTTTGGATCTGTACTCTACCACATCTTGCCAATTATTGAGTGCTTCTCAATAAGGATAAAGCATTTCCCATTATTTCCAGTAGGTCTGTTGAGGCTAACATTTCCTAATATTGGTGATGAATTTGAGAGAAGCTGCATTTGTTAGCATTAACAAAATATGTGTAAACCGCTCTCTGCAATAGGATTCTATTACAATGCTAAGGCTGAAGAGATACAGTAATATAGGACTTGTTTTTTACTCTCAAATCTTTTATTTATCAAGGTTGGTGAAAGCATACTGAAGTTCATGCAAGGAAAGGAAACAAAAGGAAATACTCTGCACTTTGCATGTAGGGTCTGTACTCCACATGCCCTTTCTTTCATTTGTTATGATCAGTGATTGATTTAGTGTATTCAGTATCAGACAGAAAATGTTTGAACAATGTTGATTCTCTCCATCTTTGATATACAATATTTACAAACAGGATGTCCAACAAATACTACTTATGATTCTTGGGCAAGCAATGCACAAACAACTTAATTGCAACTGTTTATCCTTGTTCATTGTTAATATCCACTGTAACCCAAGTGGAGCCATTCCATACAGATTAGTCTTATATAGTGTTTTTCATGGTCAGGGCATCCAATGACAGAAAAGCACACTTAAACAAATCTAGACCTAAGAGATTCAATTGAGCTGGCTTTTCTGCTACCAACGGCATTAAACGTCATGAGGAGGGGGATGGGGGTGTCATAAATGGAAATATTTTTAACACAAGACATTTAAATAATCATAAAGGAGGGGGGTCCTGAGTGGCGCATCTGGTAAAGGCACGTGTGGAGTGCAGGATGCACCCTATAGCATGGACGAAGCCAGTTCGAGTCCAGGCTATTCCATTGCCCACCTTGGATGGGAGTTCCCAGGGGGCAGCACACAACTGGGTGAGCACTGTCCAGGAAGAGAGTGCTTAGGTCAGCCAGGGTGTCCTTGGCTCACCTCGCACCAGCAACCCCTGTAGTCTAGCCAAGCATCTGCAAGCTTGCCTCTAAGCTGCCTTGAGCTGTGTGGTCCTCTCACACTGTAGCTCCGAGGTGGCTGCACGAGAGTCTGCAGTGTGAGAAGAAGTGGTCAGCTTACTGCACACGCTTCGGAGGACAGCGTGTGTTCGTCTTCACCACTCCCAAGTCAGCGCGGGGGTGGTAGCGGCGAGCCGAGCTTAAATAATAATTGGATATTCTAAATAGGGAGAAAATAATAACAAAATAATTGGCAACTACTAAATTTAAAAAAAATCCTAAAGGAAAACACCTTTGCAAAACATATCTATAATGTCAATATGCTATTAGCCATGTGAACATGACACAATTCCATCCAGGACATCTACAAACATGGAGAGCAAAGTACTGTTTTTGAAAAACATGATTCTGGTCAAAATGAGCTTGTTCTTACAGTGCAGGATAGTACCGATGCTTTTGGAGTTCATTACTTTTAAAAACTGCCTGCGGTTATGACTAGGATCTAAATGTCATTACATGCAGTTGATAGGTGGACATTACCAATGATATACACCACATAGAAAGTTTTACTCCTGGGCAGTTAACTTTTTTTTATTGGTGATAATGTCACACTGGGTCTTCCATATTAAAACAGAGCTGAGTCTGGTTTAGTTATACGAGGCCAAGAGCCTTGAGAAACACTTAGCGTTTCACCGACATGTGTTTGAAGTTGTCTCTAGACCTGAGTGCTACTGTAAAGATATCTTAATTAGGCACAGGCATGAGCGAACATATTGAAACAGTGCTTCTCAACCCTTGTCCTCGTGTACCCCAAACAGTTTGTTGTTTCAACCTAAAACTGTGCAGGGTATTAAAACAAGTTAGTTTAAACAAAAACACAGTTTCTTAGGAGTAGAATGAGTAGTGATGAGACCTTCAAAGTCTGCTTGCGCTGATTATCTGGTGATAGATAACAGTAATAGAGACCAGATATACTGTAGCACAAGAAAAATAATAGCTGAAGCACTAAGGATTCCCTGCCCATTGAAAGTTTCCAAGCAGCTTTAAGTAAGACTTGTGTGACAGCCTCACAGTCAGACAGCTAGGAGTGATGGGCACAGCTGCACCACTGTACTCATCCTTCTTTTCCAACCCCAGCGCTGTCAGAAGCCATAATCAAACTACATGTCTGAGGCAGCAAACTTTTGTAGGTGTGGGTGATGTAAAAATACTGGGCCTTTTGACGAGTGAGGGCGCAGCACGCAAACAACAAAAGACTTTTTAACAAAGTTACAGTTTGTGGATATTTCAGCTTAAGACTTGATAAAGCATAAAACCTGCTAGCAACAGAGACATGTGTATTATGTCTGATCCAGTAATACAACCTTGCAATTCACTTGCTGGGACAGCTACTCAAACCCCACTCGTCTCAAGATGCGAGGAGTGCAATCCTGGTGGCATTTGAGAGAACTGCAAGCAATCATTTTCTTTTTTTTTTAAACATGTAAAGGAAGCATTCAATGTAAGTAATAAGGATAACAATAACAACAGTGTTTGTAAACAGCTTTTAACTGAATAGATTTTAGTGACCGAATCAATGCAATGAGATGTAAAGAATGCTCAGACCTGAAAAATGGGACACTTTTAAACTATAGCTGGTCAAAGCCATGTCTGGTTTTGATTGAACACTTTTCTTTACACACTTCTTTGTTCGTACTGTACACGCAATGCCTTGCAATGCAGGAAGAAGAAATTGTTGCACCCTGGTCTTATTGCCATGTAGTGTATTGCTCCTACTTACAAACCAAACCAAAATGACATTTTATAATGATCAGTCTTTGGACATCCTTGCGATTATCACAAAAGAGGAAACAAAGTACTTTACTAGCTGCCAGTTGCATGTTTAAAGTACAAAGGTTGTGTAGGGGCCAAAACAAACACACATATCATGGTCTGTCAAAATATTAATTTTTACAAACGATGAAATATTGAAATAAACAGCGCCGTATCCAGGGGTGAACTTCTGCCGGTACTCACCAGTACTCTGTTCTGAGTCTTATTTTAAGGTCTGTAATGAGTACCGGGACTTCGTCTGTTTTTCATCCAACACGCTTGCATTCCGTTCCTTCACGCTAGCGCAACGTTTCTCAAACGTGCTTTCACTCAGCACAGTTCATGCTGCTTGCGTTCTGTTTCCTAATACTACTTCTCTTCTCTTAGCTGCTATTGGCCACCATTAAAGTAGGTATAATCATTGCAGTTGATTGGCCAAGTTTCATTCTGATTAGATTTAATTTAGGCATGTTTCATAAATCATCGCTTCGTGTCGGTGCTCATTGGTTGATCAACGAGAGAAGACTTTAGCATTGAGACTTGAAAACAGCGGCAATTAGTAAGTATTATTTTCTTAAATTGGGAGAAACTATCTGAATAGTCGAACAACCATTGTTGCACATGAATCTGAAGACAAAAGTTCACGTCAGTGTCTGCCATAAATTACACATTTGACAAATATTATATAATGATCACAGCGTGTTTTGTCTTGCACCAATTTATAAAATGGAAAGTGATGTGTGGGACAGTAGGAATTAAAATAAAAAAAACAGGATCAACAAAGTAAAGTGTTACTTCAGAACTGGCTAGCGACTCAGAATCGGGATACAGGTGCACGTGTGCTTATGCTTTCCAAACACTGGCTCAGCTAGCAAGGTAAATGTTAAGTAGAGTGATCAACGTTTTGTTTTGTTGTGATCCGAGTATCTTCAGTTAAATGTGAGTTTGCACTTGCGTGTAAATGCATACGTAAACCACAGTAATGATACTACTTTATGAAAATGTGTAATTTTTCACTGTGCTATTGTGTAGGAACCACAATGCCAGGGATTTTTAAAAAATGGAAACAAAAACAAACCTGCTGTCTACTTGTGTACTGTTTCTGACTGAAATATACTAATCTTTTTCTTGAATAGATCGCGGTATAATTAATCTACACAAAAACACAACAGAGAAGCACACAGAATATATTGCAGGATAAGTAATCTGTAAAATAAATAACAGGGACATATGTTCCAGTCCAAAGTTATCAATGTAGCATGGCCAGGTCCTGTTGTAGAGGAGCGCCCAGGGGCTGGGAGGACTTCAGAGAATAAAGCAGAGACTGAAAAGGCCAAGTAATTTTTTGTAAAGCCTGGTACATAAAAAATAGAGGGGCATTTCAGCCCGTATTGCACATTGTTTGACTTAGACATCATTTGTTCATAGCGCAGTTGTTTTCTTTATAAACTTTTTGTATAACATCCCCCTTTTTATGATATCTTGAAACAAAACTCCCTCTCTACAGCAGTTACTCACAGTGTAATATTTAGTAATACTTATCATTTAAGGTTTAATTTAAGTGTTATATTACAGTACATGACTGAGTGATACATGCAGGGGGTACAAAACTTTCAGTATTTTCAGCTTCTTTGTTTATGAGGAATTGATTATAATCAGTTATTTTTTAAGGCTTATTTTGTATTCATAAATGCATTGTGTACTGATTGCGCATAAGTATCTACACTTCTTTGTTGAGAATTTCACCCCTGAACATAGTCCATATTTAGCATTATACAGAATTGTCAAAAACAGAACTAGGCTATACAGTACATACTATAGCATAACATAGCATTGATGTGGGACTCTACATCTCTGTAGCAGTGGAGCTATTCCAAACTATAGCAGAAACAGACATGAAACCGTTTTTCAGCGCTGTGCTGTAGTGTAGACAAGCCCGTTTTGGGTACCACAGCATGAGTCAAGGCAATATAGATAATGGTTTAAACAGACCTGTAACAACACATCAATGTGCCAAACATTATACCGCGTCTCCTTTCAAACAAATGAGCGAACTGCTTATGCCATTGGTAATCCGAAATACTCCGCTTTGTAAATGTCTCGGGTTTAGCATGCAAAACTCACCTACTGAAGATTAAAAACAATTAGTCAGTTCAAATTGATATATAACAAATAAGACTATAAGATAGTAAAGTACACCATAGAAATCTGAAAATTATTTTTTTTAAAGTTTTTTTTTCCCCCCATAATAATAAACTATGTATTAATGGCATCAAAATTAATAAATATATATGAATCATTAACTATTGAATGCAACTTTTCAACGAGAACCCAATTAATAAATACAATATATTGTATCAATGAACCATTGCACCTTTAGCCATTACTATGAAAACATATATATTAAGGTGCGTTTTTCATTTTTTGGTCCAGTTTCAATAACGAACATCCCTTACCTTCGGTTCCTTTTGGAGATGCCTCAACGGTGTCACAAAAGCTGGTTAACGTTAGCAATAAATACTGCTGTGTAATACAAAGTAGAAAGTTTTTTTTCCACCGCCGGCTTGTCATCTTGCCCGGACTGGGAGATAACGTTCATCAGCTGGAATCAGAAGAGCAGGACCATACTATACAGTTAGCAAGCTGGCATTCGGGATGTGAGTGATTTCCTGCAATATGATCAACTCAAAAAAAAAAAACCCCAATATATATATATATATATATATATATATCTTCCTTGGGGCTGATCGGGGCTTGCTGTAGGGGACTACTCGTGTCATAAAGTTTTCAGCCAATGATGTTCTGAACTTGGGGATAGGAGGGTCGCCGGTCCAAGTTTACAATATATAGAAATGAAACGAAAGTCGCCGGTAAGAAGAAAAAAACAAACAACGAGATAGCAGTCTCGCAAACTGCTAGCAGATTTTAAAGTCCTTAGAACAATGGAGCTAAGTCTTGTCCTTGGGTATTCTGCGCGGTCTTAAAGTGTGCCCGTTATCTCCTAAGCTTGTGCTGTATATGTCAGCATTCATTCCAAGCTATTCGCGATAACATTATTATTATTATTATTATTATTATTATTATTATTATTATTATTATAAAAATGATTTTACTTTCCAGGCTCATGGAAGATATCATCGCTATGCTATTTACCAGTATCACAAAAAAAAAAAAAAAATACAAGAAAAAGCAATCTTTTTTTCTCCATTGACTTGTAAACTACTGTTGCAAGCACCTACAGGAATCCAAATTGGGTTTATAGAATAATGTAGTAGCAAGCAGGCTTTCGTACTGTCAACAGTGTGTGGTTGCATAATGTTGTAATTGATTTTAAAACGCATTTCTCATGCAAATGGGAGTTTAACTGAAAGATAGAGGAATGGGTAATTCATTACTGAACTCAAAACATATAAAGATTGAATAAAACAAAATAAAAACGGTTGATTGAAGTTCATTTTCAAATTAAGTTCTTTTTTAAAATTTCCTTTTAAGTGTATATAAGAGGCGAATTGACAAATTAGGTACAGATGCGACCGCTTTAAAAAAACACACAACAGGCATTAGCGTTTGTTAGTAACAGTGAAGAACAAAGATCTGCAATTTCTCAGTACAAGTACTCCACGTCAGTATTCTAATTGGTAGGCTTAACATTATGTTATTTGTTGGGTTCTTTGAGCAAAAAGTTCCTTAGGGTCTAATTATTTAGGTCAGACAATGGCTTCCAGCGCAGTAGATTTGAGGAGGGGAGCTCCATAGTATACACCGATCAAATCAAATACTGTCTACTATTATTGCTATTGCTTCGGCTTCAACCGCTCACATTACACACACACACACACACACACACACACAGTACATTCCATCCTTCAGAACAGCTCCCTGTTATGACCACACTTGTCAGTTTGTCAGTTCCTTTCATTTGAAGATCCCCCTTTCCATTAGGAAGATTTAACTAAATTCCACAGGGTTTATTGTTATCTTTCTAGTACAAAGAATGATTATTGCACCCTATCTAATGCAGTAGCCTCTACTGGACAGCAACACAGATTTGAAATATTGAACCGCATTGAAAAAAAAAAGCCTTACTTAGACTAAAATTAAAAAAAAAAAAGAAAAGATATGTTTGAAAGTCAAGCCCCAGTTACTACAGCAGTAAATTAATGATCAATTAATAATGTTTGGAAAGAGCGCTTTAGTGATTAATTAGATTTTATAATAAATTTAGTTCCCTAGCTTTAACTTTGTTAAGTCGGACTCTGACAGTTTTTTTCTCCAGTAAGGATTCCTGGATATTGGTTTTTAACACACTATTCACTGGCGTGTGTTTACAGCACTCACATGTTGAAATCACGAATAATGAACGTTTTGTACATTTCTGAGACCTCAATATCTATTTCACAGAAAAAAACTTATATATATTTTCACACCAAGCTATGCAATGTGAATTAAAGATACTATGGGAAAAGAGTATCACTTCCAATGTGTGTCGTTATATAACCCTGACAAAATCTCATCTTAGTGTTCCATTGAAGAAGCATTAAAGATGGTTTTCTATCCATTAAAGCTAGCAGTGCAAGTGCTGCACATGTCAGCTAGAATTGTGAAAGTCCTGTTAGGAAGTGCAGTTGTCAAAATAGTAAACACCTTAAGCACTCAAGCAGCACAGCTGAACTTCAGTGAACTCAGTTGCCTAGGATGATAAAAACCTTTCCCGCATGTTCCTGATTCATGTAAACCAAAGGACAAAACTTGTACTGTTTATCAGTGCATGGACTGGTAGATTACATATACAGTACATTACAATACACAGTGCACATTAAACAGGATCAAACGTCCGGTATACAAAACACACCCTCTGTTTTAGAAAAACATGGAGTTTATTGAAGCAGCTTTGTTTAGTGAGCGATTTATTAGCAATTTAAAACATAACAGCTTTGTTTAAACAAAACTGAATGTCTTTTTATGCTTAATACTGTATCCTTGAAATGTGTGATTCAATTTGCAACCTTGCATACATCAGAATCCAAAATCCAATTTAAACCGCATTGCTAAGCAGATGCCAAGCTTGATAATAAAGTAAAGTAATTCCCTTAAGCTGTTGAATTTAGGGTTAAGCATACTTTCTTTTCCATACATTGCACTTATTATATAACATACTTGGAGTGCTGTGCTTACTTTTGTCATGAGGATAGTCAGTTCGACCTTCCTTAATTCATGCAATCAGCACTCTGTGAATGTTCATGGGTTATGCTCTAGAAATATCTTCTTTGTTTAACCAGGTTAAATTAGAAAGAGTATTTATGTATACTCCAGAATCAGTTCTTACAACTATTATTTACAGTATATAGTACTGAGGGCAGTGCTGCTTGGGTATATCAAGTGCCCCAGTTGGTACCCTCTGAAGTAAAGATAGAAAACCCTGTTACCATAATATGAAACAGCTTATAATAAAGCAGACAGGATCAAAAATACATGACAGGGCTAGGCTAAAAGCAGTGGCACACAGCGAATGTCCTTTAAGAGGGGATCCATCTTCATCAATCAATGCTTCTCTGTAGTATTTGGTCCAGTAATTTCTAAAAAAAAAAAATAATTAAAAGAAAGAAAAGAAATACATTATTACCCCTCAAGCAAGGTTTTCTTTTCTTTTTTTTTTTTTTTTGCCCATTAGTGTAAACATGTGTTTGGTTTGGATTAAATAAAAATTATGGCAGCGCCATGGCCAGTGAAAGGTAAAGCTATGGCGCTCACCGTAAACTCTGATGTAATTTAGGCTCTTGTTACAAATGTGTTTACTACAGTTGCCTAGAGCCATCACATGTTTAAACAAAGTTCCTAAAGGCAGCCCTGGATAATAGCAGTGATGTTAGATGATGCTTTAAGCTACTATTGCATTGTATAATGTATAATATTTCTAAATGATATATACATTTATAACTAATGAAGGAAAGATATATGTGTGTTTTTAACAATGTGTTAAATGTTATTTAAAAGCACAGCTGAGCAATGACATCTACTGTTCAGGATTGGCATTAGGATTCACAGTATTTCCTTGACTTCATCTATAAAAATGTAATTTTGTTTCCCCCTTTATAAAAGACAACTGCTAACCTGGAATGAACAATAGCAAAATTCAGAAATGTATTATTTCTGAAAATACTCTGCAACAATTACAGTATTGAAGTATTTCCACATTCAACACACTGCCGCTGCCAAACAGTGACCTCTGCTGGTGAGAAGCAAACAGTTCCCCTGCCCCTCTTCCACTCAAACAAACACTGGTATAGTACCCCCAGCAAGTAGGTAGTAGTGTCTGATCACTAAAAAAGCTGACTTCCTCACCTTCACAATCAAGTTTTGCACACTTGCTGTACTAAGCGATCAGTTCTAATATGGCATTACGAGAGGGGTCAATGGATGCATAGAGCTACAGCAGCACTGCTGCATGTTAGCACGCCCCAGTCACGGTGAGTGGAGAGTGTTGCTTGATATCAGCCATAGTGCAAAGTCATACCTTTTTAAAAAGCTCAGCCCGCAGCCTGTTTGTTTGTGATACCACTTTTTTCTTTTCTTCTTCCTTTCTCCTTTTCACTTCAGGCAGCTGTTTGTAAATCCTGTCAATATTTGCAATCAAGAGAAAACACCATTTCAGTTTTGCAGAGTGCAGGAGTGGCCAGCAGTGCCCATTGTCAATCATCTGCTCTGACCGTGAATGGGGAAGTACAAAGAGATGCTTCACAGCTGAAATAAAGACTTCTTATCACTGTGGAAGCAGATAAAAAGAACTGCCAAAGTCCATTCACTCTCCAAAATGGAATTGGTTTACAGTTTAAGAAGGGTTACAATTGTCTTTATCACTGAAACAAAAAGCCTTGTTGTTTGGACTATATGTATGCTACTGAAATACATACAACTTTTAACACACAAAGCATTTGTAAATCCTCTTAAGGTGCGAGTGTGTTTTAACGCACAATCATGAACCTCAAACCATTAGAAATAATTTATAACAGTTATATTAGTACTAAACTGTATCCAATTCATAATTCATTAAAAAAAAAAAAAAAAAAAAACGCATTCAGATCCTCTAGAGCAATGATTATATATACCATTCTAAAATACAGGAATAAAAGTGACTTGACTTACTTTCTCAACCTTGTAACGAGTATCTTTCATAACCAAATAGAGATACAAACACAAATTCAGTAAGCAAATATAATATAATAAAATGAAACACTGCTCTACTAAAATAAATATTCAACAAAGCTGGTTTTCTGTTTTTTTACCTTTTAGATCTCAGTTGCATCTCCTTTCCTGAAAAGGTTCTCTCTTTTGGCTTGAAAAGGTTATCTGAAAACAACAGGGACAGTAATGTTGTGCTATTTATTTGTTCCAGTCACTTTCTTGTTGTTAAGATCGTCCTTGTCAATAGACATACAGCATGTATCATTGGTAAACACCGACACACTTGGACCAGCTGTCCAATTAAGAAACTAATTGGTTTAGGTTTTATTGTTTGTTTTTTGTATTTAAGAATGCGCAGGTTGCAGGCTTCTAAACAGAATGGGTTTGAAGACACAGATGCATCGACTACTGTGTTTAACAAAGGAACTTTAAAAGTGCACTTTCTAGTTTCTTTAAGCAATCCTATTACTTGTCATTAGCTTTAGTACCTGTACCTGAGCAACACTGATTTATTTCCCCACCTAACCTCCCGCAATCTGCCTTGATCAATCAGTTCAGAATTTGATTTTTTTTTAATGGTTTGTATGGGGAATAATTATCTATGCAGGAACACATCATAAACATTAGAAAAACAAACGAAACACACATATTATTAAACAACTAAGAAATTAAATATATGTAGTTGAGGCAGCGAGAATGCAAGATGATAAAATGAGATATTGGAATATAAAAAAAAACTGTGGGAACACCATTGTGACATGAAAACAAAAACTTATTTTCCCTTGTGTAGTTCATGGCCAAGATGTTTTTATTCTCTGTACAGAATCTTTTTCTCCTCGTCCAGCACAGATCTAACAGAGATACAGGTCTACACCTCATGACTGTCTCAACCAATCAGGTTCTGAATAGACCACCCATAATGGCTATAATGGCAGTTTCAAATACTATAACAAGATCCATTCAAATAAAAATGCAGTTTAAAACTGTGCCTCTTGTGCATATTTAGAACATTTATTTTTCAATATTGCTATTTTTTTAATAAAACTGCCACTTTTTTAAAGGGCATGTAACATCTGCTTGATGTTGCAGGATTGAAAATGAAGCAATTTGAACACCAGGGACTCTTCAATTCAGACCAGAAGGAGATCTCATTCATACAGTGCTGTAAATGCAATGCTCTACTACCGCACATTGTGATTCTGACTAGGGTAGTTGGGTAACTACATGGCAAGCAAGTGTGCTTGTAATTACAAAAGAGGCACCCTGGTAGATAATTATACTGGAATACAACAACTTGCTTTTATGAATTTCATTATAACTTAATAAACCGAATGTTCTACTGAAGAGGATCATGTGACTCAAAACCGCACAGATGTGGGTATTTACATATAAATGATTCAGAATTTCAATCAGTTTTTTTCTTGAAAGACAAGAAGGCCTGTATGGGAGAAATGTGCTGCTGGTAATTTACTTGGAAAATTCCATTTACATTAAAGGAATAATGGGCTATCTTTCAGAAACACAAATAAATATAGAATAGCTGTATGTTTTTACAGTACATGTTTATATTTTTGAAGCACATCAAGGAAATTGAGTCTCAGCAAGACAGTTTCAACAAAGCAGTGCTAACATGTGCTAACTGGTTTTCTAGTAGAAAGATACAGAAACATGAAGAGGGAGAGTTGCTTATGGACTAAAGAAAATGTGGTTCTGAGAAATGTCACTGAATTTATAGAACTGCAACCTACTTGCCGCATGTACTTTCAGTTTCTGGCATTGGGATAGTTTTTTGTTTAAATAAAGGTAATGTTTGGTAGTATATACCACTGAGAGGGTGTGGTCTGGTGTACTGCCTCTTTCTGTTGGCGGTGCTGGAGGGTATTCCTGGGGGTGGTCTCACCCTCTTGCTCTGCTCGGCTCTCCTCTGCAGTGCTCGCAGTTCAAGCTGCTGCACACGTTCCCTGGAGCGAGTTATGAAGTCAGGCCGAAGGAGTTCCAGGGCTTCCTGAAAAGGGCATCAATTCATTTAACACCAGCTGTTACTGTTACAGCTGCAGCACCTGTCTGTCTCTCTGTACCCCCCCCCCCCACACACACACCAAAACATGAATTGTTGCTGTGACCTTATCAGCATTGTACTGTGGTAAAACTATTGCAAAGTTTAGTAAATCAAACAGGTTATGTAATTAAAAAAAAAAAAAAAAAAAAACATGGTAAAGTACAGTAAACATATTCTAATAACGGGTAAATAATATGGTAATCTGCAAATCTGTTCTTAGAGGGTGTACAGTATATGAAGTCACAGGTCATAGGTCAGATCCTATTGTAAATGTCTCATGCAATGTCTCATTCTACTCACATCAGCACAATCATATTAAGTATTTGATCTACTTAAGGATGTACACCAGAGGAACAGTAACGCAATGTAATAGCAAACTGATAAAAAAAAATGTCTGCACACATACTGGACTTCATATTATATACAATCTATGTTTTAAAATATGCTAAGAACTGATGTCCAATTCAGACAGTAGTTTGGCCCATCATCGAACCTGCTTCCACTGCTGTACAGGTGACCTTTCATGTCTCTTACTCTTAGAGTCAGTGCTGTCTGAGAGCCGTCCTCAAGGTCAGTGTGGGTCTCTGACTGAACGCACTGATTTGGTTTCCCTGGGTTCCTGGTTGCGGAGTAAGCTGTATGTTCTGTTATCACACCGGGGGTGGACTGCTGTCTGATGTCTTCTTTCTCACAGTCTGACACCTTGCCCAAACTTGTCACATGATCTATTAAAGGGGAGAGAAGGGAACAGATTGCCAGTTTAACTAGAGAAGCCCTTTTTAAAAAAATAAACATCATAAACTGAGGTAAAAGTTTTCTTAAATTTTTTGAAGCCTCATTCAATCAGCAGTATTGTACTGATGAAGTGTCATATCTCCTTCCTAATTTACATAATATTTTAGTAGTAGTATTTCCTACATCACCTTTTAAACAACTGGATTTTAAGACTTTACTTGAACATACAAAAAAAGGAGAGATTTAAAAAGATGAAACAAGATTACCAAAAGTATCCCGAGTCATTTTGGAAAACAGCTTAGAATTCCTTGCTGAAACAGCCACTGGACTGTGTGGTATCTGGTATGCAAGCTGTGTTTGGAGTTTTGCTTGAGCTGTTACTGTAACTGCACTGCAGTAATTTCCCTTCAATAAAGAGTCACCGGTTGGAGAGGAACCTCTCGCGAGTGCATTTTGTTCCGGAAGGGAAGCAAAGCTGGCTACACCCTGATCATCAGCTTGCTTCCTGTTTAGATTACTGGAATTCTGGGGACCTGTAATGCCAAAGTTATGTTATGTTATGACCTGTTATGACAAAAATAAACAACAAACTGAGCATGAGCATCTCACAGAAGCAATTGGGCTACAGTGATGAAAAATTTTTCATTAAATTTGGATACCTTACATACCATGGGCATCATTGAGATACAGGGTCCTGAAATTGTTCTGATGCATGCTGGTCCCATAATTAAAATGATGTTCTTGTTTCTCTGTTTGTGGTGCTGGTACACAAAGGGCCCTTTTTTTCAAGGCAGCAGCACTTGATTGAGACGCAATGCCCCAGATGCCGTTGACACATGAATGTTTCTGAGGAGGTAACCCATTCTGATTTAATGGTGGGACTGTGGAAGTCTCCTGGTTAATTTCTGTGTTATCAGATACTCTGCTGCTGTTCCCAGTGGGTTTAGGACCCGGTAAACAATTTTCATTTGTCTTGCCAATTCCGCCATCTAGTGTTTCTTTGGGAGAACTGCAGTTCAGATACAAAGATAGGGCTGATCTGTAAACCTGTTGGACTGTGCTTCTTTCAGGCTTGTGGATGGAAAAGGAAAGGGACTTGTCCAGGTATAAGACAGTATTTGCTGACTCAGGTGGCACCTTATAGTGGGCGGATGATTGAACCACACCCCGCGACGAGGAGGCAGAAGAGCCTCTTCTGTCCCCCTCCTCACAAAAATGAGAATATTTATTCTCTTTGTTTTCACCTTCAGCATAACTGTGCCTGTACTCGGGCACTCTAGTTTTTCTACCACTCTCGCCCTCTGTGTAACTGTACCTGTGCCTGTGCCTGTCCTCTGTCACCTTTATTATCGTGGCTTTTCTGTTTCTCAGGATAGGTTTACAGTGCCTTCCAATCGAAGGCCCATCCACAGTGACAACAGGATCAAGAACATTTAAAGGCAAAGCTCTCTCTGTGTGTTTTAGACAGGTGCCAGGAGTTGTTTCTGGTGGCGCGCTGGCTGGTGTTGCCACTCTCCGAGCTGCTATTGTGATGGATGAGAATCCTGGTCTCATCTTTGACAGGTCAGCTTTACTCTCCGTGTGAGCCGAGTTTGTCTGACACAAAATTTCTCTGGAGGTCCTCAGAATTCCTATTGTCCTTGGCTGTTCTGACGGAAGTGAGGGACTCATGCAGGGTGCCGCACATTCCTTCCTGTGCGGATAATCAGAGTGAATCAAATCAGGCCAAAATGATGACAAAGCTGTCTTGTTTCCCCAGAGGTCTTGCAAGAAACCCCCTATGGGATCTGGCAGACTGTTTTCCAGCAAACCAACTTTCTCTTTGTTGAAGGCCTGCAAGTGAAAAACAAAATAAAAATAAAACCTTATTATTTATGTATCCCTTCCTAGTAGGACACTGTGTTTTGTACAGTTATATTAAGTTTAACCAATCTGGTCATGATTCCAGAGTTGAGATATATTCCCATACAAATTAACCAGTCCACTCTACTCATTGTTTTTGAAGTCAAAATAGAATTTACACAGTAGTGTGCCCCTGATAAATTCTGATGACAGATAAAGCAAAGTGCCAATGGTTGCTAGACCGAAGACGTGGGGGAGAAACAACCAGTTACACAGTTAATCAAGTTTACAAAGTTACATAGGGACTTTTATTTATGGGTCACATATTGATTATTTACTTTTGTTGTGTTGTACAAATACAGTAAATAAGAAACAATGCATTTGTTAATTTGTATTTGTTTTAATTTTTTAAAGCATAATAGTTGGTTTCCTGTGCATCAGTTGTAATTCAATCCAGATTAGTTAAACCATCAAGGGCAACAGTTTACCTGTTCTGATACTAGGAATTTGATGTCACGTAATTGTTTCCTCAGTTGTACCCTGTAATTTCTTAAAGATATACTACTGTAATCAAAGTTTTTAAAAATATACTGTTAATTAACTTTAGTACCCTCTCCACTGCCCCCTTAAAATAGTTTAGTTTTTAGTTTAGCTTTTTTTTATTTCCAAAATGTGTTCTGCACTTTAAACTTCTCTGGAGGGCGGTTCGAACGCAGCTGACTAGTTTTTTTTTTTTTTTTTTTTTTTTTTTTTTTTAATTAAAGCTCTTTATATAATGAATTACTGTTTCTCATCGAGAATGCAGTAGCCACATGCAGTGAACATTTGCCAGAGACTGCTGTCCGACCAACTAACTGAATTTCGCTTGGATAGCTGTTTTGTGAACAAAGGCAAAGGAAACTCAGGTAAGATGCTAGCAAAGAATCATATGTTTTTCTGCACAGTATATGATTTTGCATTGGCTTTTACAAGGACACAAAATGCAGCATGAAAGGGAAATGAAATGTACCTTGCGAATGTCTGTGGTACCTTTAAAAGGAAATCCCTCAGATCTCTGCTCTGTTGAAGATATACAGGAATTACATTGGTTTCCTTTACTTGCATCTATAATTTAGAAAACAAACAAAGCACATACAGTTACTGTTGTATACTAGTAGATATACAGCTGGATATTAGACAGTGGTGCAAATTATAGTATAATCAGATCAAATGAGAAAGAATGCATAAAGACTTCAAAGATATTAGTTACATTCAATGAATAGACATAGATAGCCGAAAGAATGGTCAAGCTGTGAATAAAAGGTGTTTTAAGAACAATGGTAAATGCAGTTCTTCCAGGATTACATTTTTAAATATGCTGCTTTTTTATTACATCTTTAAAAGTACGATAAAAACAAACAACTATGATGATGGATTGTATGCAGTGCTATCATTGTATAACATGCATTGTCATAGCTTTTGATACTGTATTTGGTACTTTTAAAAGTTACGAACAGCAGCCGTAATTATAATTTAATCCTAGTGAAAGTGCCATATGCTCTTATCAATATTAATATATTTTTAAATTTTCTTTGAAGTTAAAAAACAAAAACAGAACAGAAACAAAAAAGAAGTACAAAATATACATGTATCAACTTAAAAATATTGCAGGTTGCCCAAAGTAAAACAAATTAGCAGTTTCTGGCTTTACATGAAAATCTTGAAAGAGTTTCCAGGGGGATTGTCATTATGAACATCTCTCTGAAGAGAGGGCTGTTGCTATGCAACGAAAATGTGAGTCATTATTCCTCTCTCCACACACATACAAAACTCAGACCACTTACAGAAAAAATAGAAGCCTGAAGAAAAGGTTGTGGAGAACTTTACTTCTGATTCACATGAAAAATATTAGGAATAATTACTTTAAAATACAATGCTTGGAACAAAAGCATTCAAAGATTCCAGAGGTGTTTTATCTCCTGTATACCTCATATTTCTTACAATTATAGATGTATCAAAGACCCCACTATTGTATTGATGAGACAATGTTGTTTTTGTACTACTAATGAATGATTCTTGATACTATAATGAGAACATTACCTACATTCAATTTATGCTAATGTTTTAAAATTTTGGCAAATAAGGTTACAATATTAATATAGTTTATTATTAATATAACTCAGCATCACTCCATCTGGGCCTGATGTCACGTTGTAGTTCCGTTACCTAGGAAACTGCACATCTGCTACCAGAATGTGACAGATTATTTGATACATAGTAAATCCTTAAAGGACAACATGGAACATCCATTTCCTAGAATCCTAAAATGAAATTAGGATTTTCTGTTGTTTTCCTGGCCCTATCTACTGGAACCGGACATGTGCATGAAATATAGTAAAATAATAAAATACAATTTATTAAAAGAAAATATTTTAACCAGTTTGAACCAAATATGTGTGTTAAAAATAAATACAAAATAAATAAATATACATTTTCAATGAGGAATGTTTTAAAAGTGTTTTCTACATTCTTAACCAAACTTGTTTTTTTTTGTTTTGTTTTGTTTTTAAGTAGACGATTCCACATTGTAACAAAGAAATCCTCATTTATCTAATTTGGTCATTTGTATCAGCCTTGGTATTGCAGCCTGCAGTGCATTTAATTACTGCACATCAATACGCATACACATGCTGCTTTGTTGCATTTACATAAATAAACCAAATACATGCCATGTTTTACTTTTGCTTGATAATGCATTAAATTAAACTACTTGAAAATATACTTTATAAAATAAAAGTTTTAACTTACCAGGGTACAAGCACCTGTCAATTAAGATTGAATGCTGTACAGTGAAGTAAACCTCTGTGACAAAACACTTTGGTAGCCCTGCCTCAGAGTCAGCCTTGTAAGGCTTTTGTTGGTACTCAGAACAATTCAGAAGGTTGGGCATGATCTCTCATTTAGAAAGCACTGGACCAGCTACTAATGTCTGCTGCTCACCTACCAAACATTATAGACAACCCAAAGTATTCCGCCCTGTAACTGGAGAGCCTGTCCTTTCAACAATTAATGCACTTCTCACCTCCCTGGCATTGGCATCCCTTTCAAGCAGCACCGGCTCCCAACCCTAATTCATTCTCACCTTGTCGTCTTTGAATAGCACCCAGATGAATGGAGGTTATCTGTTCAGATAAGGCCTGTGCTTTGTTGGGATGGGATTGGTGGGTAAATAATTGGTGTCACAAAAGCACCGGGATTAACTGTGTGCAAATTAAAATTCTCCCTGGCTGCAGGCTTTCTTTCTTGAAGAGATGGGCAATTCACGTGGCTGAATCCCTTTACAATAACGACATGAATATTTTGTTTGTGCCGACTCCCTTTTCTCTTCTTAATTTTCAGCAACAGCCCTTCACCTCCAACTAGCTTCTTCACATTTAACTTGTTAGGTCTGTGTAGGGTTGTACTCTTAGAAAGGTTTACCATAGTAAAAGCATAGCAAAGTGTAATAAAGCATAGTGAAAGCAGGGTAAAGAATATTAATAAACATGGTAAACCAGGGTAAAATATGGTAAATGCACAGAGGAAGCTGTGTGGTCCAGTGGTTAAAGAAACAGGCTTGTTACCAGCAGGTACCCAGTTCAAATCCCAGTTCAGCCACTGACTCATTTTGCAATCCTGAGCAAGTCACTTAACCACCTTGTGCACTGTCTTTGGGGTGAGACATTGTTGTAAGTGACTGCAGCTGATGCATAGTACACACACCCTAGTCTCATATCTTGCAAAGCACTTTGTGATGGTGGTCCATTATGAAAGGTGCTATATAAAATTAAAGATTACTTTTTATTTATTTTAAAACTGAAGAAATACTGTGCAAAAATACTATGGTAAACTTTTATAAGGGTATATACTTATTATTAAGATGAGCATCCTCCATAATTATTAAGCACTCAATAATGCTGAATTTAGAAATACAAAAAGAAACGGTTCAGCAAAGACTTTTTTTTACAAAAGTTGCACAAATTCTTGGTTTGTAGCCCTATCACCATTGATACTACTACATTTATTCAATAGAAATATGCTCTAACTGGTAGTACAGATGGTCGACCAGTGCCAGAGTTTTAGCTCCACAATAATTCTCTCACTAAAAGGACCTCCTTATTGTTACTTAATTACCATTTTATATACTAAAGAGTTCTAATTGCCTTCAGCAGCAGAAAACATTAAACATGGCTTCATTCCTGCTGCCAATATCAACAGCCATCTGCTACAGGGCACTGTTGGCAACTGTGGTATGGAGGCACTAATAACGTCTTTCTTCACTCAGCAATGTTTCATTTTACATAGCACTTCAATTGGGCTCTTTAACATGAATATTAGTTTGCCTGTCATCAGCAACATATTACTTGGTGAGTGCTATATTTTTTTTTTATCACATCTTCACTCAACATCAAATCCCAGTTAGGCTTAGGTCATTCATCTTGGTACTGGGCAACTTTTCCAAGATGAGACCGGCAGAGAGACTGAACTATTCTCCCCCCACCCCCACCCCCAAGCAGGAGGATGTTTGCTGGATAACGAGGGGAAACTCCCATTGTCCCTATTTGCTAATCAGAATTGCAACATCCTAATGACAATAAGCCACCAATAGCTTTATTGTAAATTACCAAAGCTTGCATGCTTTTAAAGACAAACTACACCACAGAGACTCACATGCACTGTTACAGTAGATATGTAGGTTTTCATAACCTTGACCCAAAAAAAGTCATAGTGCTCTAAATAATGGTGGTATTTAGATCAACAGATGTTAGATAAAATGAATAGACCCCAACATGTTTAAACAGCAAATTGCTTCACATTCAATGTGCTTATTACTCAATACTGCTTTTCTTAATAAAACTATGCACACAGGATCTTCTCTTCAGTTTCCTGCCATGTACATTATTATTTTGCACAGCAAGTGTTTTGCCAGCAAAAAAAAAGGAAATTTGATCCGAAGCAGACTACTTCAAGAGACATCAGGTGAAAGCACTCTAACACACTTCAAAAAGAATAGAGTAAAAAACAAAGACACTTGAATTTAAACCTACTAACTCTTTATAACTGTGCTGTACATAAAGTAAAACATATTTAAAAAGGGAATAAATGCCATCTATGATTTTCATTTTTTATTTTTTATTTTTCATGAATAGCACACCTGGGTGTAGTTTTGAGAATTATTGGTATATAACTGAACTCTGGGATGATTACTCAGTTCCACCACATACATCAAATAAGGCTGTGATGTTATTGGACAGGGGCTTTTTTTTGTTGCCTCTTTTGCTGTTTCTATTACCAAATTATATTATGATCACAGTTATTTTTTGTTTTTGTTCCAAGACAAACTACAAATCGTTTTACCTGGTTGTAAAAACGACCCTTTCGTACACTAACAAATTACCTTCCCACGTTTTGAAAGTACAAGTCTGGTACCATGTACACACACACACACACACACACACACACACACACACACACACACACACACACTGGGTTTGCATGTACACACACACACACACACACACACACATCGGAAACACAAACATCAACGATCACCACACATTTTCTAGCAATTCTGAACAATTGCTTTTTACTGATTTCAAAACAATTCAGTGCAATTGCCACTTAAAAAGCAACAGAAATCACAAACAAGCTTTTTCAACTGACAACCAAATTGTTTTAAAAAATATTCCACAGATTGCTTCAGCCTTGGCTTGCTCACTGTTGGGGACACTGTTTGTCTTGGAATGGAGCGAAGACGAGATTGTATTTGTCATGGTGCCATATGCAAACCAAGGAGCTTTATCTATTTACAAGGTATGTATGTAACACTGTATGTGGTATTTAGGTTTAAAACACAGATGTGTCTAGAATTTTTAATAAATGCACATGATGCAATGCCTACCACAGTCTAAATGGTGAATAAGGGAACCCGCTAGTGTGCCAAAGCTACAGAGCCCTCTACCAAGACTGACTGTGGGGCCTGAAATATTTAGGCCATATAAACAACTCAACTGTGTTTTAGCTGCATTTTAATTTTGCTCTCAGTGACGTGCTCTCCTCATCCCCAAATGGACAAAACATTATTTATACAGAAGCCACTTTGTTTGTTTGTTTATTGTAACTATTCAGTAAGGCAATTCACTTAGCAAACAGTGCATGACTCATGAACTGAACGCACTGCCAAGGGTACTAACGGCATCAAAGCAGACACGTTGTAACTTGGACAATTTATATCGACTGAGATAATCCACAGTTACTTTTTTAGAGCATTTGACAGTACCAGTGAATCCACCTTGACTGAGTGTACCACATGCTTTCAAGCGGAACCCTGGGATAACCGCACATGCTGTTCATGCTGTCCGGAGTGATTCCGCAGTGCTGTAAAATTGTCTGTGGCTTGTTATTGAATGAGAAAGGAGCACAGTTTATCTGTTGCATTGTACTGGACGTGTCAACATTTCTTGAATTCCAAACACAACACGTACTTGTAAAGGACAAGAGAAGTCGTTTGGAACTAAGTAAATACATTGTAATCTCACAGTTACCTGTATAAATGCTGTCATTGTTTCTTGGGTTATGCTTATGGTCCAAGTTGTTTCGCTTTGCAGAGTTCACCTTCTGTTAAAATAACAAAGGCATAATTACTGAAATGGTAAATTTTCTGTTTCAGTCATTGCATCCTGGTGCCTTGGAAAAAAAAAGACCCTCAGATGTTTAAAGCACCTCTGTGTGCTCAACATAGCTCTTAGGATCATGTTCCACCTCCCAGAACGCATGGTACACCACAGTGTAACCCTGATAAACATGTCCTCCTGCAACACTCTGCCCCTAGTGGATGTTAGAAATACCATTCCATCTAGTAGTGCACCGCACACATATTAATAATACTGATTGACTTCAAACCCTCTTGCAAATGCTGAATTTTAAACCTACCCCCCACCCCATCCTTTAAGCTTTAACATATGTGGAGCACATGAGACCATGTCTAAGTGCCAGCTACTGAGTGCTGAGCAGGTTGACTTATATAACATCATTAGATGCCACTGCATTGTGTTCTGTTTCCTGGCACTTCTTTCAGGGAGTGTGTAGTGCAGCAGGAAACATTTTGTTAAGATGTTACAATTCTATCTGGCAGCTCTTCTGATTTCCTGAAGCTTAAATGGCGTAATGTAGTCACATGGAATAATTTCAACTTGGCAGCAGTGGGGAAAACAAACAAGTCCTACCTTGTCAAATAATATAAGATAGCGTCTTAGGTGTGAGGTGATAATAAATCAGGTGTCTACAAAGTAGGCGTTTCAAATGAAAGACTGAAAATTGTGAATAAAAAACATATCAAAGAGGGCAGTCTATTCTTTGTTTTGCACAAACACAGCAGAAGGAGCAATGTGTTAGTTAATCTTATACACTGAACATTTTTTTATTTTGTTAAATAAATTGTTTGATCACTGAAATCCAATGGTAATGGCTAATACCACATTTGGCAATTTTTTAAAGGAAAATTAAAATTTTTAAATGATATCCAATTACTATTGAAATACTTTAAGCATAACAGCCTTTTTTGCAGGCTAAATCTTATCAACTTATAATTTTAGCTCTTAGCTCTTCTTAAAAAAAAACAACTTTAATTATAAAAGTAAACTCAAGCATGACTTAACAAAAAAATTTAATCACATGAGCTGTAATCCATAACAGTTTTTTTTCTTTTTTTTTTTAAATATGCACATATGTCTCTGTATGCCTGTTCTTAGTAAGCCTAATTCTTTTCCCACTACTTAATACAGTATCATACCTCTCTTGCGGAAGCAGCAGTCTCTTTCTGCTCCTTATCGCTGTGAATAACGCAGATGGCTGCTTTCTTCTGCATTGGCAACCATCCTCTTTTAACAGTCTCCATCGTGCAGAAAACGACACATTCCTTCCTTGCCATACACCTTAAACAAGCCTTCTCCAGATAGCCTTTAGAGACAGGTGTGACACTCCCTCCAGAGGTATCCTCATTGCATGCAGACATAAACGACCATCTTCTAGAAGGTGGAAAGCAACGTGGAGTAGATTCGAGGATTCCCCGCTGTTGTGGTGTCACCACAATGCCTTTGTTGCACAGTTCTGGTAGAGACACCGTTCTGACAGACAGCGGAGGTATTTTGTTGACTGGAAGGGCCCCTGTTGATTGTTTGTGGGGTCGTTTCATCTGCATCAGCAGGCTTTCCAGGCCATTGCTTTCTATACAGCTTATTGGTTGTGGTCTGCTGAGTGGCAGAACTTGCACCTGAGATACCAAGCAATCCCAATGTGCTTCCCCTGAATGCTTGTTAGCAAGTAACCCAGGACCCGCAGACTCACAGCCTATTCTTCTGTGGTTCTCAGGTAACTGCAGTCGCCTCTCAAATTTCACTGTTTTCATAATGTTTATTATACACAAGCCATTAATAAAGTAGGAAGGAAAAAATGCTACCTCGGTTACCACCAAGATCAAACTGGGTTTAACTGCAGCTACCCTGCTAAAGATGAAGCATTGAGTCTTAAAATAACTTTATTGTAACCCTGTGGTGTTAGCCTTACATTTTATTTATGTACAAGGCTAAAATTCTAAAACACATTTCATTGCACAATATGTATACACAAACCAATTGTTATTAAAAAAAACATTATTTAGATTTTAGTGTTAACAATGGTCTGTACACTTAACAACATAATAAGTTTAACTTGCTATAATTGTGATCTTTTCCCAAAAGATCCAGAGTGGCAGACGAAGTTGTTAGTTTACTGTACCTTAAGATCTTATACAACAGAAGGCATCCCTCCCCTTCTTCCTTTGTAAATCTTCAGAGAAGTCTAAGATCAAAACAATACTTTTATGATGAGAGACCATGTAGCTCGATATTGCTTGATAAAGCAGTTTTAGATGCAGTGAACTTCAAATGGATGTGTTTTTGCCCCCTGGAATCTTTTACAGTGTAGGTGGTAAATACCAATCTATAAACGACAGCCCTAGTTCAGAAGCCTGTGAAGGACACATTGTAACTGATGGGAGCTTCTCTGTGTGTGATCCACTTTCAAAGAACAAAGGAGATCTCTGCTACAGTGCACAAGAGGCAGAGCATGCAGGGGTGGTTCCTTCAGTATGTGCAACTGGATGAGTCTATTTTTGGCCTTCTGTAATAATAATAATAATAATAATAATAATAATAATAATAATAATAATAATAATAATAATAGCCTTAGGGAACTTTGTTCATTTGTTCTGAATACAAGATTAATCATCTTGTTACCAAAGCACTGATAGCAGCAAACAGTTCGTTAATACAGCATATATATATATATATATATATATATATATATATATATATATATATATATATATATATATATATATATATATATATATATTAGAGAAATCTCTTTCAAATTCTTGTCGTTAAGAACAGCACTGTAGATGCTCTTCATGAACGGTTCCCCCTTGGTGCTTTTCTTAATTTGGTACTTAATGGTTTAATAATTATTAATTGCTATGGAAATGTTCTGGAGGGATCTAAGGTAAATAGATGGGCATGCAAAATGAATTTCCACTCAAAGCACAGCAACACATGCTCTGTGTACTGTGAATCACTATAGGGCACCATTTCAAAAAGAGGATTATATATTTCAACAGTGCAACAAAGTGAACCCTGGAAGACAAACTTAATGGGTAAGAAAGCAATCAAGGGTCAAAGCTATTGCATTCTTGTGGAAAATAATATATAAGGCTTATAATGAAATAGGTACCCTGGACCTTAAACAGACATGAGCTGCCTGCTAACCTGACAACTGGAGCTCCTTCTGGTCATACTGGCAGAGTGCTTCCTTATAAAATGAAAGATACAATAATGAGTTTGATTCATTATAATTGTTTGGTGGTTTGATGAAACAGACAGTGGGCAGTTTGGATATGCAGTACCCTCTGGCTGTATGTAACTAGAATATACTTTCTAGTTTTATAACACAGGTTAAACATAATTCAATATAATCTAAAGTAACACCCTATTATCAGTGGGGTTGAGACAAATTAGTTACAGAAAGTCTATAAAATGTTCATTTTAGAACACCTTCTATGATACAGAACAGATTTCTGTGTTTCAGATAATTCACTAAAAACAAAACAAACAAACAAAAAAAACTACAAAACTAAACAGTTTAAAGATTTAGCAAATGGAAAAGGTTCTAATGGTATTAGACTTATGTACTTGCTAAGCTGTTGGCTTTGTCACATCGAGTGAAGTGGAATTGCTCTGTATTTATCAAAGTCACCTGTATGCAGGTCAATTTGTGTGTTTAATCAAGCTGTTACATTACCCTCAATGGTATTATGTTTGTTAGAACAACTCGATATCTGGAAACACGTAAGACTTCGAAAAGCTATTTTGTAAAACGCACAATAGTCTACTTGACGTTCCTGCAGTTTAAACATTAAACTCGCTACTACAGGTGCTTGGTAAACATTATTGCTGGTTCACCTTTTTATTGTAATAAATAGGTTTTCATTCATTAATTTTGATTTACATTCATTCACAGTATTTCAAACATATTTATAGATACGATTGTATTGTAAAATATTAAAAGCATTAAGCCTACAAAAAACATGACGCCATTTGTAGGGGAGATGGGCTAGTTGAGACAATGTGTGCAAACAATCACCTGCAGGACTGACAAAGCACACAGGAGTGTGTAACTATGCACCATGCTGTACATAATTTTGGTTTGTGTTTGATTTACATATAGGAGTAAATTAATACACAGTGTGGGGTACGTTGGTATGGTATAAAGGTATGTATTCAGATATTCTAACACCAAATATGTTTTTTTTAACTCGTCCTAAAAAAAATTGCAAAAACAAGCAAGAGAGTGCAGTAATGAAGCTGAGATGGAAATCCTTTATGCAACTGATGCAATGATACTGTTTCTGCGTCTGCTAGACAGAGCCCAATAACATGGTGATGGCGATGGAATATTGTAGTCTATGGTTTAGTGCCACCACTTGGCAGCACTCATTGCTCTAGTGGTTTGTACAAAGCAGCAGCTTAAATGGCCAAAGTTAATTTAAAGCTATATATCTTGACAAATTAAGATATACAGTATACGAAAACAGTGTAACAACAAAGGCAAAAAAAAAAAAAAAAAACAGTAAGAAGCAATTGCAGGAGGGCACAGATGTTCTGGGTAGTTCATTGCTAGTTTTAAAGCATTCAAAAATGATCTTAGCCCTTTCAGAACAGATTCCACAGAGTTGGCATAGAGTTTCCGTACCTTTACACTTTTGCACAGAATGCTATTATTGTATAAACACAGCAGTCTAAGGAAAGGAAACCCAACATATTGTAATATAGAAAGTAAGCAAGAGACCAGCTAGGAATGAAATGCTCATGAAAAATAACCACTGCTCCAAAGGGTGCAAGTGTTAGTTCTCTTTTATGAGGCTTGTCAGAACTGAACAAGAACCCAGATAAAAAAGAATGAGGTTTGTATTGACAAAATGATTTAAAATGTTCCTACAAGTTAGGAAAAGAAAATATGAAGCCTGTCTGTTAAACTGAGATTGAAGGAGGAATAGAAATGGTCCAGCTGTGTGATGATGACTTTCGTCTGTCCCTTACGGATCAAAAATATATTTTAATATACTGAGAAATATAATGTAATATACTGATTAATATATTTCTATATATTGAAGATTACAAAATGTATTATAGAATATATGCCAATATATTTTCATTATATTTACAATATATAAATCATATATATATCATATATGCACATATATATATATATATATATATATATATATATATATATATATATATATATATATATATATATGTGTGTGTGTGTGTGTGTGTGTGTGTGTGTGTATGTGTGTGTGTGAATACTTTTAAAGTAGCTAGCAAATGCACAAAAAACAACAAACATTCAAGAATATTAAAAACCTTAAGACTAAAATGACAATATATTGTATGTAAATATATTTACATACAATATATTTTCCTTCCATAAGGGTTGCTGTATAGAAATACGCTAAGGAGTTTGGTAATTGTGCAGTTCCAGTAGGTGCAGCACTAGCTATGGTGAAAAAAACATTAGGCAATATGGGCCCGTAGGTAAAATAAACTACCTCAAATAAAACAAAGGCAACCTTTTGATGGTTTTAGACTCTTAAACAACTTGAAATATCTGTGCTATTGTGTTAAATTCATTAAGAACGTGAGCAAAGGGCTAGGGCTGTCTTACTGTTTAAGCCCCGAAGCAGTAAAACATCTGGAAGCAGATGCACATCGCCCTCTACTGGGAGATATGTGGTGCGTGCGAATTCAACTTCATTAGCATTCCATGAAATCTATAAAATGCATGTTTATTTAAAAAAAAAAATCCCCTCATTGACATTTCCAATTCGTATTATTTATGGACAATAAATAAATATTAAATAAAGGGAGTACATTCCGGGGGTATGTACACACACACACACACACGTTATTTTATCAGTAACCATACTTTATCCAAATATTTTTCTTGTATTAGAAATAAATTAGAGACCCAACCCTATGTAACAATATAGATACGCTTTCTTCAACTGGTTTCATCTATTTGGGTTATTTGTGAAAAATCGTATATGGGAATTTTTTAAAAAGTATTAAAATACTTATTATTAATTGATATTGTGATAAAAAAATATATAATATTGTTTCCTTTTTGACGTTACGGAATTTGTACAGTGACGCTTGCACCACATGACAAAAAAAAAAAAAAAAAAAAAAACTTTTTCTGCTCCTCTTCGCTCCCACAGTTATCGGCTATCGGTGGAAAATGGCGGAAATAAAAAACTAGGAGCCCATTCATGAGCCACGGTACACAACAACAAACTTGGTGTGACAAAAGTTTGTGGAAAAAGTAAAAATGACGCGCTGGGTCCCTACTAAAAAAGAAAAATACGGCGTAGGTAAGTACAAACGTGACTTTGAAACTACTGTACTTGTTTGTACATTCGGTTCACAAGTTTTGGGAAGAACCCTGATTATATAAATATTTAAGTCCTGTAGTACACCAAGTACCTCAAACCAGGCCTCCGTCCTGTGCTGTCCATCATTTGGAGTGGAATTACCTACAGTGGTTACTCATGCAAATCTCTGCGAAATCAATTTAGAGCATAATGCTCTGTATGATTGGAATACATGCAGAATATAATACTTTCCATTAAATCAGTCAAGGGTCAGGATGTGTAGGAAAGGCGTGCCTGCTTGCAACAGTGTATCCTTGAAGTAATACGGCCGCTTTAACATCTGCAAACAAACATTTTCGAAGCGGTATAAATACACGTAGTTTATCATTTAAGTTGGAACGTTATCACAAAATGTTTACCCCGGTCTCTAAAAGCACTCAATTGGTACACATTGTCGTTTTCACAGAGCTCATCTTCTGAGTCATGCTGGGATAGATTGCTATTTTGTATCGCGTGTGTGGTGTGTGTTTTTAAATCTACTACTACTACTATATATATTGTATATATATGTATATATATATATATATTATATTATATATTGTATATATATATATATATATATCTATATATATAATATATTATATGTATATTCATTTTTATAATATGGCATATGATTTTTAATCAAAAATCTAAATATCTTTAAAAGAGCAACAACAACAAAAAATGTTCTCTTTATACAACATGTTTGTTATAACTAGCAAGTAGTTTTGTTTTATTTGCGAAATGTTAATCACATCACATAACATAAAATGCACTGTTTAATTCGTGTAAAAGAAATGGTAATATATAAAACCCGACAGATTGCACTTGTATTGTGATGCTTGGCATTACATGTTCCGTCAGGTATTCCACATCATAACAATATTCACGTCATGTTTGTTTTTGGTTTCTATCAATAACCACTTCTAAGCTAGTACGTACAATTATATATATATATATATATATATATATATATATATATATATATATATATATATATATATATACACACACACACACACACACACACACACACACACACACACACAAAACACAGTTCAGTAAACTCAATATATGCCTATACAGTAGAGAGTCAATTAACCAAACTAATGAGACCAATACTAGTTTGCATAATAGATTTGTATGGATAATTGAACAGGTATAAGTAACAATTACAGTACCTTTTAATAATGTATAGAGTAAAGTTAACATACACAAGTATTTAGTACATCAGTAACTGTTAGTATAGCTAGTAACCTATTCTATCACATTACTCATACAAAATTACAAAGCTTTACAAACAATTAAATTAATGCAATTAAGTAAAACTAACACAGTTAGTAACTACAGTTAAGGCAATGTAGTACTGTAAACTTAACATATACCAAACTTTGGAAATCATCAAAGAATACAATTCAGTACAACTTGGACACATTACGTAATTTTAGGTGCGGTAAAGTTTTGTATGGTGCACTCGAATTCCTTGTTATTTTCTTTATTTTTTTACCTTATAAAAGGGGACTGTATTTTATATAAGTGATGCGCAAAGTGGGGGGAGTGACTATGAATAGAGGCAGTCCTGCGAAAAATTATTATTGTTATTATTATTATTATTTTTTTTTAAAGGGTAAATCATTTTAAGTAAATACGTAAATGACAGGTAATTAGTCCAAGTTCTTACCTTTCAAATGAGCCATTGACGATCACTCTAGGACTTGTAGAACCAGAGAAATAATGTTTGAATTGGCGAGTGTCAGTGAAATGGCAGTGAACAGAGCTGAAATGGCAGCTTCCATGTATTTTAAGTGTTTTTCCTGGATTTAATGTAAATCGTGAATTTTTTTTCTAGATTTAACTAAAAAAGATTTGTAGCTTAATACATAAATGTTAACAAACACATTCTTAAAAGTTTTGAAATGTGTAATTTTTTTTATTTGGCATTGTAGTATGCAGAGTAGGCGGGGAAGCAGAGACATTGGGTGCAATTTGGACTCACCCATTGGCTCTCTGAGTGTAACAGCAGGGGTGTGTTCAATTGGCAGAGTGCTCCAGAGCATTGCATGGTGCTTTCTATTGAACGACCTGCATGGCGAGAGTGCTTCGTAACGTTAGCTAACATTCAGAGGAGCTTCTCGGTGGGCCTTTCAGAATGACTGAGGTACAGTAACAGTGCAGCGACTGTGGTGTAATTTCCCCACATATTGGACTTTTTGACCAACATATCTGTGTACGTTCTTTTTCGTAAAAAAAAATGTGATAGCTTATTTCAATTAACAGCGGAATTATTTGACTTTTTCCTTTTAAACGAAGTGAATCAGCAGCATCGCATTTTTGATTCAGTGTTTAACACTTTCAAAGATTAACACGCCTATCCCAGGGACTTTACATTTACATTGTAATGTATTAGAGAACTGATTTATTTTGATGAAATTTGTTTTGGAAACTCCATGGTGCCCCTTCTTGTATAATATTCCAGTTTTGAATGAATTCTGGTTCATTATTGGTTGACATCAGTGATCACTCAGAGCTATATAAATGTCTATGCTTGTATTTGGTTCCATGTGTCATGGTTGCCACAAATACAATCTTCAATGACAGGAACTGTTACATCATTTAAATTGAACTAAGTATATACATTTAATAAAAAGAAGCTTTTTTTTTAGTAATCCTAAGACATCAGAGAGAAATTAAGACATCAGAGAGAAAGATTGTTTTACAAAAACTGCATCTCAAGAGGACCAGACTGAGGACCCACTTATCTCACATGCCTGGGGGCTTCATGAATTAATTTCCTCTCAAAGTGTACTGTTCCCATGATGCCTTTAATGTTTGCCCACTGGACAGATGGCCATGGGTTTGCTCGTCTCAAGTGAAAAAAAACCCCAAAAAACACTTTCTGAAAAGGCAGACGGGGCTGCGTTGAAAAAAACAAATATGGATTTTCTTCCTAGGTAACGGAGCTAAAAACCTGTCCCTACTGTGTGCAAACTAATAGGTTTGTGGGGGGGGGAGACGCAACACAATGTATGCTTTGTAAGAGAGGTGGCATATAAAAGGTTTGTGCACCACTGTTGGGACATGGTCACAGATTGCAGGGTTGTTAGGGGAGTTTAATATAGAAATGTTTAAAAAACATTTAGGGAGAGAACAACCTAAACAGACCTAAAAGTATTATTGAAAGTAAAGCAACTTGCATGGCAATACAATACACTGTATTGCTAAACAAATAGGACATTACTAATAATGTCACGAAAATGAAATTGTCTACTGCAGGGAGTTTACCTGATTAACCAAGGGACACTGTCCTGTTTACTAGTACATCATTTATAAAGCAGTAAATCATGTCTTTAAATAGTTTAAAACAAGAACAACAAACAAGCCAAGTGTAGGTGTTCAGTCCCTGTTCCTATTGGATAGAAATGATAATAATTCATCCTCATGCAACTGGGCAGCTACTCAGGGACAAGCCTTTCATTCTTCCGAGCAGACGCACATCAATTCTTAATTTGTATGTATTGGATTTGTAAAAGAGTGTTTTTGAAACTTATATGATCCAAAGTGTCATTGATGTAGCTAATGGAGGGGCTGAACTTTTAATTTATCTTAGCGTTGTAGCTGAAGTACCTCCTAAAAGTAGTCTGTCTAGGTGTAAACTGATTTGCAGATTTTGGTTGACAGTTGAAAAACACTGTGTCCGGATCCATACTTAATAGACGTACCAATCACCCACCCCCTTGACTAAAGACAATACAGAATAAAAAATAAAAAAAATAAATAAAAAACTGAAGCCTGACAGAACTATTTTTTTTTGTTTTTTTTACATAAACTGTAAGAGAATGACTCGAGTCATTCTCCGTCTTGGGGGGGTATTTGTAGAATGTGTGGAAGTGAGGTTGTGTGTGTGTGTGTGTGTGTGTGTGTGTGTGTGTGTGTGTGTGTATTATATATATAATATATTATATATATAATATATATATTATATATATATATATATATTATATATAATATATATATATATATATAAAAGGAACAAGTAAGGGCTCTAGTGCAGCCTGAGCACCAGCTGATGCAGGGGAGAGGGGGTTGTTGTTTGTCTGCTGTGCTGATTAAGGCTATAGCCAAAATGGTTTCTGTTTAAAGTTTTACCTTTCATAGTTTTTCATGCATTTAACTTCTTCCACCTGCATACATATATATTTTTTTAATTTCCCTTGTACATGTAAATGAGGCAAACAGACCCACAACTGGACCCTTGGTCTCTCTTTTTTTTTTTACTGAGCTGTACTCCCGCGAGGGTCTGGCACAATTCAGATAGTTCAGATCTTTCCAGCAGCAATTGGATCGTCTCACAGCAGATTTGCTGAGAAGATGGGCATGTGCTCACTGCAGTGGTCATGTGTGGCCTCCCTCATGAAGTTTGCACACTTGTGTGGCATGATACAGTTGAGCGGACATTGATATGCTGGCTTTCTAAACTGGAAAGCAGCACAGTGTCTGAAAAGGTACAGGGGATTGGGAGGGTGAATAACGGTCTTAATTTGTTAAACGCATCCACGGGTAAAACGTTTTGCGTACTTCAGTAAAAGTTATCAGTGGTGGTTACTGATGCAGTAAATTGAAAAGCCAGTGGTAATTGGTTCATAAACTGAATGGATAAACGTTGATGTTTGTACAGTACGCACGCTTTCATTTCTCCATGCCGCCAGCTTGATATTCAGTTGTTTACATTAATATATGTAATTTTATCAGTGAATGTAAGATCTCTACCTATGTCACTCAGGCTGGCACAGAAGAGGCCAGTTTAAATGCCCATGCAAGCAGAGTAAAAACTACAGTAATAAATGCTGCCTGGTATTGTTTTCCAGCGAGTGTTTACAATTGGAGTTGCACCCCACTTCCCTCCCTTTCATTTTTTTGCTTAAACCATAAGATATTTAACAGTACAAATATATTCTATAACTGTACTGATGTGCACGTTCACTTTAAACTCTCATTGTTTACAATTGTATTCACAACGAATACAGTACATCTAATGCACTATTAAACAAAATGCCTCCAGTAACAAGGCTGAAATGAGCGGAGTTAGCATTGTTAAGATATGACATCTGTACGTCACTTCATCACAGGAAGCGAACACAAATGTGTATTCAAAGTGCAGTTACATTTTCTGCATATTTCATAACATGTTTTTTTTTTGTTTTAGTAACATTACTTGTCTTGCATTTCTGTGCCAATTTTTCATATTTCAAATAAGGTTTATGTGGAGGCTATCGTATCCAAGTCAGTTTTTGGATGAGAACGGCTTGAAGGTTTTGTAACGAGGCGTTGGTGTCCTTGGTGTACTGTATGTCACCTGCGTAACTTGTTCTTGTTTATTGGGATATGTATATATGTGCCGGGTAAACCCTTGCTTTGTAGAGCGATTTGAAATGAAAATGGCGCTAAGTGGTTATTAGGCATTATTTTAATGCAGAATTTGGAAATTTATAACATATCTCTACATATCCCTGTGGCAAAGTGCTCCGCCCCTGTGTGTATTTTGTGTTGTATGTTGTGTGTTAATGTTGGTGTATAGTCATTGGTACACAGGATATAAACGGTTCTGTGTAAGACTGACTGACTTGCTTCTGGGATTATTGTCTATTTGTGTACGGTGACACAAAAAATGATTCAGACAGTCCCCTGAGTTTCAGTATCTGCGGTTTTAACATGCCAATCTTGTATTATTTACATACACTCGATGTTGTATATATGCATGTGTACAGTGAAATATTTAACGCTTTTTGTATATCCCAAACGTTTTAACAGCGCATATTTGCATAGCGCTATTTTTTAAATAATTCCTGGATAAATAAATGCTTTTTAAAAAGTGTTTATTAAAGGATTGATCTAGATTGAGATATTTATGATAAAAGTTATATAATCACAAATAAGCAGCAGATGTGTAATCTGACCTGCTGTGAAGCACCTCCTTTCAAAGTGGTAAGTTAGCTTAGGCAGAAACAGTTTGCTGCTGGGACATAAGAAATATATTCCAGAAAGAGCCATAATGCCAGAGCAAAAACAAGGCTGTGTGGTCTTTTCAATCACACAAACCAGTAGCAGAGTTCTGTCCAGTTCAGTGTGTTCCAGTGACTGAACACAGCATTAAGAATGTTTCCAGTATACTTACAAGCAACATGCAAATTAACTGCATTTAACTGCTCGTACATAAAAGATTTGATTTAAAAAATAAATTAAAAACAGCACGCCAAAGCCATTGTCTTTAAACATTTCTTGCATTGTAACATTTTTTAATCTGTTCTTGGGGGAAGACATATTACACTAAATTCTCTTTTTCAAAAGAACTGGGGTCTTAACCCTTGTATCCTGGCTAAATTCTAACCACAGGTACAAAATCTGATTTAGCGAAACCCCCCCACTCCCCCCTCCTCCCCCATCTCCAGTGGATTGTGCTGTTCACTTGCTGCTTAAATATCTTAACGCATGCTGTAATAAGCGTGCCCAAAATTATTTGGAACAAAATCAGAAAAACAAAAACCGAACCAAAATACTAACCCTTATATGATTTAGTAACAAGTTGTTGTCAACTGAAGGGTACATTCAAGTTATGAAGTTGCATTACAAATGTACCGTAACATTTTTGTCTGAAATGTTACATGTACAGTCATGCAACGTATGAGTTGTTTTGCTGCAAATTGTCGTCTTCATTCTTGCAAACATGTCAGAGCGTGCTTGAAGTTGGACAGTTCTAACATAGCAGGCATTCAAACTCCTTTGGAACGGGTATTGCAAACAGAAAAAGAGAAATTTGCGCAACCTTTAATTGAAGAGGTTATTCCAGTATTCTTGTCTGAATAGTGAAAATCCCCTTTAATCTTTCCTGTAAATAGGAATACTATTTGGCTTTGCTAGCTCTTTATATTGTTTGTAAAGTATTTTCATTTCAAAGTACAGCACTTAGAAGGCCAGTGTGACTGACAACAAACATAACTTGTGGGTGTGGTTATTTCTGCTGCTTTTGTCTTGCTTTTGCTAATTATTTTGTGTTCAATTTTGTACTTTAGTTAGTGCTGGGACAAATATCAGAGTATTCAAACCAATATTTGACATGTATTCAGATACAAAAATCAGATGTTGGTATTTGCTAGAAAAATACCTGGCCATTATTTACCGTCTCACTAGAATATGCGCGACAGTTTCAAAAAATGTCAAATGAAAAAGAGCTCAGTGTGATATGTGAGATTTATTATATATATATATATATATATATATATATATATATATATATATATATATATATATATATATATATATATATATATATATACACAATATATTAGTTGTGACTTTATGTGGAATGTAATAAATTAACCAAAACGGTGAGTTTTTTATCCCCTTTCACTTTACAACACCATTTCCGCATTTTTGTTTTCTTTTGAAGGTTTTTAATTGTTAAACTTCAGTTTTTGTTTGCTTGTTCAGCTACAATAAGGCACAAGTAAACCTCAAGTTATAACTTTATGAAAACATGTCGATGGTTACTGTTTACAAAACAACGTTTAACTTGAGCTGCTATTTGGCATCCTTTGTTTTGCAGTTAATTCACTGGGGTAAAGTAAGTCCCACACAACATATTCTTTACTCCTGGGATATTTTTCTATTTTAACGTGTTACAGATTGTAAGGTCTTGCTGTAAAATAAAGGCACACACACATACACAGGGGCCACATGCCCTGCCCCTGCTACTATAAGAGCAATATAGTGGCTTTTACTACTTTGTGAAAAACTAACAAATATTTAAATTTTGAGCGAATATCCAAACATGAAAAGTCTCTGTTCATCCCAGCACTAACTTCAGTGCTAAGTGGCATTATGAACATTTACATTTTTTTAATGTTATCAGCAGTAAGAGCATTTATTTGATATACATATTTCTCAGGTATCGTAAATCAGGTGATATCCTTAGGCCATGTAACCTGAGCAGTGATTGTGAAACAATGTAAGCATGCCTGAAACTGTCTTCCTTGAACAGCCAATGAAAAGTCATCCTCTGCATACGAACATGATAAACACGGATTTTGCATTTTGCAGTTTTGTTTTGGTATTGCAATGATTTTATTTTTTTTATGTTTCTACTTCACTAGCAGTCTGTTGGGATGCTGGATGTGGTCTTTGTTCTGTATTGGTTATGTTGCTACATGCAGTCCTGTAGGGGATTTCTGTTGTAAAAATGTAAATATATTGTAAAAAAGTGCCAGGGACTTACTAGGCTATGGATTACGTTCATTTTATATGTAAACTTGTTAGCACGGCATGAGCAAAAAGCCTTTCAAATTAAATCTCTGTTTAAGCAGTAGCTTAATGATTTAAGGGTGATCTTGTAAGGATTATTAACCTGCGTTTTTTATTCAGTGTTTAACACTTTCAAAGATTAACACCCCTACCCCAGGGACATTATATTTACATTATAATGTATTTGAGAACAGATTTACTTTGATGAAACTTGTTTTGGAAACTTCTTGGTGCCCCTTATTGTATAATAATCCAGTTTTTAATGAGTTCTGGTTCATGATTGGTTGACATCAGTGATCACTCAGAGCTATATAAATGTGTCTCTTTGCTTGTTTGGGGGCTTCACGAAGTAATTTCCTATACAAGTTTGCTGGGGTGGTGGGGGGGGGGGACAAAAAAACAAACAAAAAAACCCAACTTTTTTTAAAAGGCAGACTGGGCTGGTTTGAAAAAAAATAAATATAGATTTTCTTTCTAGATAACACAGATAAGAACATGTCCCTACTGAGTCCAGACTAATAGGTTTACAGGAAATACAGTATAATGCTCATCCGCTTTCCAGGACCAGGAGATAGCTAACCCGGCGCAATGAAACGCACGCTTTCAAGAGAATTATACAAAAGTCAGCTATACTGTAGATGTTTAGATGGGGGATTTTCTTTATGGGTGACTGAGTGGCAAACTTATCTGTTCCTTCCAGTTGCTGTAAAGCATACTTTTGGAGCTTTTTTTATTATTAAAGTCAAGCGTGAAAAAGGAGAGCGTTTTAATTGAAAACGCCCTTCAACATTTAATAGGAATTGAATGTCAAGTATATCCCTTAGATGAAAATAAAACTCCCAATGCAAAGGAGGCTGAGCCATTGAACAGTTCTTGCTTGATTACACACACCTGAGTGTTCATCTCCTTGGTTTGGCTGGTTAAATCAAGCATGCAGCACAGTAAAAGTTTATAAGGAAACTAGTTCAAATGTGACATGATAATTCCTCCTTGCAAGTTTGTGCTGCTGTAATACTGTATTATAAATGGTCTATCTGCATGTATAGCAATAAACCTGCACAGTTTAGTATCAGAGAGAAGCTTCTTTACTAGATTTTTCTGACTTTTTCATTTTTGGCTGGTAGAGCGCCTGTATTGATTTATTATTTCCAGTGCTGCACAATCTGGCACACCCTCAAGTCCTAAAGATTTGAGTCGTACACAGAGGGCTTTTGTGCATTCTCTGATCTGTGTGAGTAAATGTTGCAAAGGAAAGAGGACTTGTCAGTACTAAGCCTAAACATTTTAATAAAATTTGTTTTGGGGGTAAAAGCTTGTATGTTTTGCAGACAATAGTTATTCCTTTCAGGCATCTGCTGCTAAATTCTCACTGAGGACCATAGTTGTTATTGTAATGAATCTACCCATTAGCAAGCAATTAGTATTTAATTGGTTTATGTAGCATACATGACATTATTTAATAGATGGAAACCTTGTTCTTATGTTATGAAAGAAATCAAAGAAAGAACAGTAGCTTATTATACTGGGTCTTGCAGCATCTTTCTGAGGAGGGCGTATGTCTTCTATGATTTTGTAAAACTGGCATCTTTGTTACTGCACCTTCAATGCTGATATTTCAATAGCAGACTTCATATTTTCAATTTTCTCCTATCGTTTCTTGGTCAGGTTTGATTTTGGGCATCGTAGAATGAAAATTTTCTTTTGTGTGTCAGTAATTCTACAAAGCTTCTGCCGACACAATGTCAAAGCCTCCTTCGGTTCACCTCAGATGGCTACCTAGCTGAGGTCAGATGGTTTTATAAAAGTTTCTCAGGTATAGAGAGTACAGTTTGAGTTTGTCTTATTTGGTACAGCGCTGCATTCTATGATTCCCTCAGTTAAGTCTCAATGCTGCTGTTGTTCAGTAAAAATTAGCCTCATCACTGCAACATTATTTCAGCCATATCAGCGATACACACACATTTACTACAGAGCTGTATTCTATGACTATCAAATCCCATAACCTGTGTTTTCCCTTTGTAGACAACTTTAGGTCAGGGGCCGATAGCCAACAGACTTGTAGTTGTAAAGCATAAAAACATCTGGCTTAGGCATCTAGCAAGGTTTGAACAGAAAGAGGCAGTACGTGCTAATTAGTTAGATCACTTGATCTCTAATTACAGCACTGGCTTTGCTTTTTAGTTGATGCATATTAACCATTCAGCAAGCCCTCTCTGTAACTGCAAGGTATAAAATGTGTTCTGTGGGGTTTTCTGAGCACTGCAAGGCATATTGGATCCTTTTGTGTTCCAGATGTTGGAACTGAAGTTACAGGAAGTATTGTATTAATTATACAATCGATGTTTACATCTGTGTACAACTGAACATCCTTCCTTATGAAAGGACAAACACAAGAACAAGAACACGCTTCAATGGAGGAGGGGGGGGGGGTGGATGGGGGATGCAGTAGCTTTCAGTTCAGACTCAGGAGCTTAGGTGCTTTTGTATTACACATTCCTTTTTTTCTGCCAGACTGCGACATTAAAGCCTGTCGGATCTCTACAAGCTAAGCAGGGTAGGGCCCACTTGGCCCTCATAAGGAATTCTGGCAGCTGCAGGAGGTGGTGTTAATTTTGTGTTTTGCTTCTTTCCCCAAGCCAGGACAAATGTCTTTGAATAATAAACAACTGCACTATGACAGGATGTGACATATATTATACTGCTGAAAGAAAATGTAGCACTCCCTTTGGCTGAGCCACCTCTGTATCTATTCCAGCTTGTGCATTTATGGGCAAGGAGTCTACAACATTTTGGGTGATTCAGTGGTTTAGGAAGAGAATGCAGCATTGTACAATAGGTTTGGAATGCCTTGCCCAAAGGCATCAGTTGGGATCACCTGTAAGACCCAAGTTGGATTGAGATTTAAGTGCTCTTGTCCGCACCGTGCTGGGATATTTTCAGAGTTCTTTTCAGGCTGGATCCAGACTTGTGAACTTTTGTCTTGGAGCCAAATGTGCTGCACCTGCCAAGCTGCCTCCCCCTGAGCTGTATGAACCGAACCAGGACTGCTCTTCATTCCTGCTTTCAAAAAACAATTTAGTTGTAACGCAGAGTCGCCACCTTCAAAATCACGCAAATGCCACCCCAGTGCTCATAAGGATGTCCTTGTGCCAGAGCCTGGTGGTGTGAAAATGTCTGAAAATATATTTTGATTGCTGCAAAGCAGTCGGCTCATTAAAATACAATGCAGTTGTCGGCAAGAGACTGGGATTTTCTCTTGACTAAACCTTTGTCCTTTCCTCTCCTAAGCTGCTGTTTTTTTTTTTTTTTTTTTTTTTTTTTTTTTAATCTCTGCCTCCAAAACACCAGGTTCATTTTCACTGAACACGTAAAAAAAGAAAAAAACAAGACCCCTCCCCCCACAATATATATATATGTGTGTGTGTGTATTACTTTAGGTAAGAGGTATTCCAGTCCACATGATTCTTTCAACCAGCCACTTATTAAATTGAGCCAATTAAATGTGCATCCATCTCCTTTAGCAGTTAGTTACTGAATTAAACTTATTAACCAGGAGTGAAATGAGCCTTGAGCAATTGAAGTCCACCACCCTTGGTGTAAAGTGCTTTATATCTTCCTCTGTATGTTCTTTGTGAGGCACTGCTTCTGTATTCATAAACCCAGAGTAACTGGGGGAAAATGTGTTCCAGGGCATTAAACAGGCAGAAACTGTGTGCTGTTTGAGAGCGTTACAGAAAGAACATAGTGGACTTATGAGGCTGGAGCATTGGCTACGGTATTTGTTTCCATATAGGACTGTGGGGTGATTAGTATGAATTGTTTGATGGAAATTGCACAGTTTTATTTTCTCTGTGGATGATGTGATTTTTGAAGAGACTCATGGATTAAAATAGACTACAGTAGCTGCAACATTCTGGTACATGTTCCAACATTCTGTTGTTACCACAGCTACATCCCTTCTGAACTGGGGTGCGTTCAACTAGGTGAGCGTTCGCAGTGAACTGTGTTAGGCTAGTTGAACGGTTTGCTGAACGTTCCACAAACATTTAAAAATGTTGCTTAGAACAACTTCGGATTTAGCTGCACTAATGGCTTCATTAGTCATCTTAGACGAATTTATGGATGATGGCGACCTTAGTAGCGTTCAGGTGGTTGAAATCTTTAACTTAACGTCACTTATAAAAGCATCCACCTAATAAATATTGTAGAGATCTACGAAATGAGAAAAGCGAGACAGGGATTCAGAGCTAACTCAATTTTTATTTTCCAACACAGAACTGATCAACAGGCAACTGAGTGCTGCTCTGTTATGACTCTCTGGTTGCTATCGGCTGCAGCCACACTCTCTAATCCAGTTCTCTCCTATTTCTCAGCACCGTTCTGTTTGTCTCTAGTCGAGATTACACGGTGAGAGGATTCCTCACGTTTTTCATTAAGAAAACCTGACTCCTCTTTTCTAGCACCCCTCCAATCCCTTCTGCTGACTTTTACTGTGTGACCTCCTATTTGAGAGAGTGCTGCTGTCTCCCCCAGACAGGATTGGCTCTCCAGTTCCGTCGCCGCTGCAATATGTTTTATATTGAGTAGCCGAATAAAACATGAGAAACTCTACATGACTTTTGAAGTAGTTTAATCATTGCATAATTTAATAGTGAAACCTACAACGCAATACATGACAGCTCAGCTGTAGAGGTGCTACACATATTCTGCCATTTAATGCCAGTTCTGTGCAAGGCTGTGTTTTGAGTAGCCTATTAAAATCATCCTTAGTCACTTTATTTAAAAGTTTCGGGCAAAGTATGTCTTTTTTTTTTTTTTTGGATTGTTATTCTTTTATTTGACTGGATTCTTAGAAATTTGGCTTTCTCTTTTTCTTCTTGGATTTCTATGGTGGTTAAAACTAACAGGTAAAAGAAAAACTGAAGACGGTGCAGCAACGGACAAGGTCGGTGACCTTAAGAACGTTTGTGATTTTAAAATAAGTGAAGTACCACTAAAATAAGTGCTTTGCTTATTTTAAATTCATAAACGTTCTTACTTTCTCCAACTTTGTTATTATTATTTATTTATTTTGTTTGTTTTGCTTGTATCAGCCTAGGTTGCGGTTTAATTAGCAGCTTTGTATTTACTGCAGTATACTATCTTGCAACTTTGTATGTGCTGTGGTGTAAATCCAGTGGTTTGATGAATAACTGTGTTTGTAAACATTTATAAACTCAAGAACTCAACTAACCATTTTTCTTTTTTTCTTTCTTTTTAAATTATGTAAATGGACTACTGTGATCTTTTTCAGCATAATTATAGTTTGCTCAAGAATGATGAAGTAATTCATCGAAGTGCAAATAAAAATGTGACGTAAATAAGCCTGACTCATTTGGTTGGCAAACCCTAGTAAGACTTGGGGGGGGGGGGGAAATAACATTAGTTCTGATCCCTCAAATAAGGCGAGCACAGCCATGCATTGTAATTAGTGGTCTTGTCACATACAGATGCCTTAAATATTATTACACACAAGAAACTTCCAGGACAGACAGCTGTGTGTGAGAGTAGTCAAAACAGAAATAACGATTTTAAGGCAGAATCTTTAATCTGAGTTCCGTAATCCTTTGACAACGTTTGTAAAGTGCCTGTTACCCTTGCCACTGTTGGCTTTATGTGACCTTGTCTGTTCTCAATCCTGGTGTGCTAACAAAATACATTTACTGCACAGTAGTGTTCTGTGATACGTCATTTAGGGAGTATCGATATGATACCATAAACAATACTATAGCGATACTTTGGATCTTATGCCCATTACATGTTAAATGGCTGCCAAATTTTTTTTGCAAGTTTAAAGTGCATAAGATGCAAATACACAGTTAATGCTATAGCATGGTGGATTGCTTGCTGTTTGTTATATGTGTATATATATATATTTAAATTATAATTATATAATTCTGCTGAAAACAAGTTCCAGTGTATTCAAAGGTCATTGCCACGGACTGTAAAATTCTAATAAAACTGGTAAGAAAGCGCAACACTTCGTGGAAAAGACACTGTGCTCTTTATTTCTTACATATAACAAGAGAAATCTGGCGTTTCAGCCAGCTTCAAATATGCCAATTACAAGGAATCTCTCAATTCTTATATATAGCACGGAAATACTTTCCTTGAAGCAGACTTTTTTATAACTAGGCCAGATGTTTTACATACAGGGGTATCTTAGAAATGCCCTAAAAATGTGAGCAAGGAATGAAGAAATGAAGCACTGTTGTGCAAGCTGACTTACACAGATACTTCAAGACATGGCTTGATGAGGTTCTTGCTTGGATCAATAAACAACCAAATTAGCAAGATAGGCCAAATGGACCTCCTCTTGTTTGTAACAAGTCACTACAACATAACACCTCCATGAATCTATACTGTTCAAATCTTTTAGAAAGCAAAACAAAACAAAAAAGCTAATGCTAAACTAGACTAGACTGATTAATTCCTATCCACTGTAAAATGTTTAAAAATAAATGAACACAGTAATGTGTTACATTAGGTAATACACAAATGTTATATTCCTTAATTTGAAACCCTGTTCGTTCATTTTACAATTTTATAGTGTTAGATATTTTGAAAATCCCCATCTCCAAATAATATAATAAAATTAGTTCAGCAGATGAAATAACCTATTTCTGTCAAATAACTGCTTTACTGGAAATGCTGCTAACATACACAATTCAATAGTGTAGAATTCAAAGTTAATCATTGTATTTAATGTTACATTTCGAAAACAAACGGGCCACTAATGTAGATGCCTTTCTCTAAGTGCTATTAGAACAGAATTCTGTTTAAGCATATTCAAGACTAATGTCTCAGTCAAAACAACGCCCCAGTGCACCTTAAATAAGAACATTAAGACATTTTACTAGCGAGAGGAGGCAATTAGGCCCTTCATGCTCATTTGGTTGTTAAAATCTTGCAAAGAAAGTAAATTAGACGAAAGACAACCACTTTGGCTAATATAATAAAATGTACTTTGTATTGCTTTCATGCTGAACCTGTAGCAGTTTGCATTGGTGGACCTTTGCAGTTTTATAGGTCCTGTGCTTTCCCCTGCAAGCGAAGCGTACACATTGATCCTGTTAGGGAAATTGATATGCTGGCAATGAAGTCTGTATTCGTTCTGGTCTTTCCATCGCTCATGCATGCAATTCCAAACACATCATTTTCACAGCTATCACACTACATGCATATAAAATACGGACTAACAAAAAATCTATAGAATATAAAAACATTGCTGACATTTTTTGACATGCGATACGTGACACATGTCGGCAAATTATATTTTTGCAGCTTCTAGCAAATGCACTGTAATAACGAAATAAACAAACATCAATGATTTCCCTTTTGATCAGCTTCTAGCGCATTCTTGTTTTGTGTGTTATCTTTGCTGTGACATTTTTTTAAACTAAACTAAAAGAATGAAACTACAGTAAAAGTAAACTTCAGTGATCAAAAGATAAAGATCAGGGTGGCAATCTGAAAGATTTTTAAATAAATTGGTGGCATTTCCTTCTTTTTGTTTTTTCACTTTTTTAAGACTCTGTTCACTTTGATTGTCCGCCTTCAACCAGATTGCTTTTGTCATCTTGCTGAAATCCATAATGGTTCCACACCAAGCTCCTCTCTCCAGCATTCGCCACGACTGCTGCAGTCATTTCATTTTCCCAGAACATGCAGGATAGTTTGTTACTTCTGCTGAGCGGAAATGAGTAAGCTTAGTTGATATTGTTTTAAAAGCACACATTTAGTGTTTTGTTTTAAAAGCGCCCCCCCCCCCAAAAAAAAAAAACACGGTATCAAAAAACAGCGATACTTCGATATTTTTATTTTACCCAGATGTTAGATATCGTAAGATTTTGGTATCATGATATACTGTAGGTATCGATATACTGCGGAACACTAAGTGAATCAGTAATCAAATTGCATTGAATAATCTGTTGTTATCAGATCATATACTGTACACCTTATAAAGCAAATGTATAGGTTCGAGCAAATACAGTGCTGTCACATTTTTCTTTTTGTAAATTGTAAATTAGTTAATTTCACCTGAAAATTGCTACTGTATTAAGCTGTTAACCTGAATTTCTATGCAAGGCATTAAAATATTATTTTATAGGACAACTTGAAGCTGGTTGTGTGAAAATGACATTGCATGGTAATAGTGTTCTGTTTTAATGTAGTCAAATCCTTTAGGTCTAATGAGATGCTTGTTAAAATGCAGTAGAACACATATATAAGAGAAACACATGGCTTTGCCTACCTTGTTTGCTGTTCCCACAAAAGCTGCTCTGTTCAATCAGAGCTCCAGCGTTGTTGCGGGTTGGAGTGGCTACAGTACGATGCGTCTAAGAGAATTTCTGTTTCTCCTGGTCGGCGCTCCAGAGTAAAGGTTCAGGCCTGAGTGCTTAAACTATCTCGTTGTGAAACGCAGGTAAAGGTAAAGTAGCACGGTTCTTCTAAATGCTACAGGCGTTTAGTAACCCTTTAATGGACTCTTAAAGTAAAGTGTTACATCTTATTAGGTCTTATCCCGAGAAAACAGCTAGCTACTGTAAGTATTTGGTATTTGCATAGTACAGTGATTTAAGGAATCTGAGAATTATTCTGTGGTTTAAGATGCAATGATGTTGGAATAACAATGCATTTTATTTTTTTGGTGAGAGTGCAAAAAAAAAAAAAAAAATTGTAACCGATGTTCATCTAAATCCACACACAACAACATACCTAAATAAGGGTCATTCTTTAAGTCACAGTGTCTTTGGCTCTGATACAGATTAGTCTGTCTTTTAAAAACAAGGGTGTTGTGATAATTGAGAAATAATGTGTGTTTCATTGTGAAGCTGAAGACGCAGCTTTGAGCACATGGCAGTCCCCCAGGAAATGCCGCCGCCACCTGTCAGCGCAGTGGGAGTTTATTGCATTTTTTCAGTATCTAATATTTGGTTGCTTTATTGCTTTCCCCCTCCCCCAGCAATCTATAATTACGATGCCAGAGGAGAAGAGGAGCTCTCTCTGCAAATTGGGGACACAACACATATATTAGAAACATATGAAGGTTAGTAGATTCCTGTCAACCATTACACAACTGTTTTAAGTGATGGTGCATGCAGTCATTCAGAGTACTGTCAGTGACAATATTGGTTTTATTTTTAATTTTATTTTGTATAATGACTTGATGTTCAGCTGGAAATAACTGCAAATATTTATGGCAGGATAAGTTCCTTTACAAATCTGTACAGTTAATTTGTAATAGCTAAATTTGTTAGTTCAACTTAGGACATATTGCAATTAAGGGGCTCAAGCGTATTACAGTGTATACCTTTGCACAGTGAAATCAAACCTCTTCTGAATGTTCTTTCTGTTTCACTAAGCTGTAGAATTCAGTAACCAGCTGGTTAATGAAAGTTGCATGTCGCCACACTGATATTTTGAGCCAGTATTTGATTAGAACTGCTCATCTAAAATTTGATACTGACAGCCAGTGTTCTGGCCTCTTGATTGGTTGGGCCAGAGATCTAAGGATCATGACTTTGCATGGAAAGTCTGTTCAAATTATTCCACATGCCTACTTCCTACAGCATTTGGGTGTGTTTTAATGTGATTCATCAGTGATTTATCTATATTTAGTAAGCTATATTTATCAAGGAAAAGTTGCATTCTAATGGGGTGGGGGGGGGGGGGGGGGGGTAGGTATTCGGTGTATTTTAGGCAAATATAGCAAATAAAAAAAAAATCGTAGAAAAGTTTAATCAATTTTGTTCTGATGCTGTTTGCCATCATAATTCTTCTGTTGTCTCTTGTCAGGCTGGTACAGAGGCTATAGGATAAGAAGAAAGTCCAAAAAGGTGGGTATATTGACCTGTTATTAAAGAAGTAACATGAATTCTACAGTTTATGGAAAAAGGTAAAGATTTTTATAAAAGTTGCATTAGACTCCTTACTCAGCAGGCCACGGAAACCAATTGCTCTGAATTATGCACCACGCTTTCCAGATCACAGATGCGTCAAGAACCATAAACCTTCATCCGACATGGCACTTTGTAAAGGGATTGCCCTTAGCAGATTCACCTCTATGATTAATATATATTTTAAATCAGTTAGCTCTAGTACTGACACTTATTGTCACACTATCACTGCTTGTTAGTACAACTTTTTATTATTATTTTTTGGTAATCATTATAACTTTCTCGCTGTTCTCGTGTGAGTCCCCAAGTGGCTCACCTGGTAAGACTGTTACACAGTCATGGGAGTGCAAGTTCGTGACCTAGCTGTGTTAAGTTGATGGCTGGGGACCCCGGGGGTGCGGGGGCATTACATCATTCCTAGCACTCCAGTGGCCCCTAGTGGTTAGGCGCATGGTGAGCTCAGCTGGCCGACATCCACTGTCAAGCTTTGGAGGAGGGATCAGAGGGTGCCCATTGACCTTCAGTTCTCTGGTTTAGTTTACTGCAGTCCCGATCAGAGTTTAATTTCTACTGTTTTTTGTTTTGCAGGGTATATTTCCTGCATGTTATATACACCTCAAAGATGCAACGGTTGAAGGCAATGGGTGAGTTGATTCAATACAGTAAGAAATAATAATAAAGGTACAGCACAGCCTACTGCTAAATATTGAAACTATTGGTTCTTGCATTTATTCAAATAGATGCCTTTGAAATACACGATACTTTTCAATTCTGTAAACATATGCTTCCCTTTCATTCATATTTAGATCAATTGTGCAAGTGTCTTCATAAATTAGAAAAAAACATTAAAAAAATTTAATAAAAATTCATAAATAAATATATTTTAAATGTAAGGTATTTAACATGGAAAATACTGTTGGCAATTGTTTGGCTTACTTCAACTGTTACAAGTACCCCTAATGACATAGTACACAATTGGGGTTATAATAAATTGCCTGAATTTAGTACTTTGGTCTCCACTACACCATTCACAAGTGTTTGTGTTTTACAGTCCTGCTGTATAGCACCTGGGTGAAATTACCAGGCCATTCTTAACCACTTGATTACAATGGTTTAATCAGACAGGTGGATGCATTTTAGTCTAACAATGAAAATATCAATACTGTCTGAATTGGCCATTCATTTTTTGGTGAAACTATATGACCGAACATGTTATCTAAAGGATTGCTCTGTGCTAAGATTAAACATCTGTTAATAAATAAAATAGAATGTTCATTTGTGTGTGTGTAATTATTACGGAATTCCTCATTTCCAGGCAGAAAGAAACTGTCATTCCAAATGAGCTCCCACTGGTGCAGGAAGTTACCACCATTCTTCGGGAATGGGCCTCAATATGGCGGGAATTATATGTTGTAAGTAATGATAATGTTTAGGCTCATTGGTTCTTTTTGTATCCTTTCCTGTTCCAATCAACTTAGTGTTTAGTTTATTATTTGCTACGCTAATAATTCCAGCAACAAATTGGCTTGCTAGGGTCTTACTTCTGTTTCCTCAGTAATTGATTTTTGTATATACATTTTCTAAGTAGGATAGCGAAAGGAATGTGTCTCTGCCTATAAATTAAGAATTATTATCTTTGTAAAACTTGTTTTGCAATTGCAGAAAGTAAATAGTGGTGTTAGCTGTAAAGATCCATCAGTTTTTCGTTTTGTTCATGTAAAAACCTGCCACATTTATAGCCTTGAACTGAAGCTTAATTAGTAAAACAGATTTCCTGCTTGTCAAGCAAGATCTAGTTTGTGTATATGTGTTTAATGCTGTTATAGTAGTCGTGTGTGTGTGTTTTTTATTAATAGGGAGACAAGCGTGAAATGTTCAACACAGTCAGGGACTTGATATACGATTTAATAGAGTGGAGATCGCAAATTCTCTCTGGAACCCTCCCACAAGATGAGCTTCAAGAGCTGAAACAGAAAGTCACCTCTAAAATAGATTATGGGAACAAGTAAGTGTTGCTGTCATTTTAAATGATGTCTTTCAATTTTCTGAATGTTTTAATGCATTTCAGAGAAATCCTATTGTCATGGTGCATGATATTTCTAAAAATACTTTTTGATCTGTTCAGTAAGACATAAAAACGTGGACCTAAACTTTTTGATTTCCTTGTAGTCAAAACTGCTGTTTCATTTTGACTACTAGTCAAACGTTCTGTCAAGCAGTAAAGTACTGAAAAGGTGTATACAGTAAATTATGGTAGATTCATAATTAATTTAGCACTCGGATAGTTACCTCCAGGTCCACTCCATCCTCACACATGGCACTTAAATCAACAACATGCCTTCAAATCCATTATGCAGTAGAACGCTGAGTTGGCCCTAGTCTCTATCCTTTCTGTCCCCCTTTAAATGACTTTTGTTGCACTTTTTAAAGTGCTTTTTTAGGTTCAGGATGCTGGTATGGAATGGAGAGCATGAGGTCAGGTGCACAGCTGGTACCAGTAAATTAGGCCTTCTTTCCCTCTCCTGCAGCTGCACCTTCACTCTCCCTTCCAAGGAGCACACCCTTCAGTGTCAGCCACAATCTCCATCTCAGCATCTGCGCTGGCCTCTTTGTGACAGGGACGCCCATCCACTGGGAACTCTGTAACGAGTTTACTGGATTCCATTTCAATAAGACCCTCAATGTCCATTGACTAGAAGTCGGTTTCAAACTATTATGACTTGCACTGGATTTAAACCTGAAAAGTGCTATAAACTGGGCCTGAGTGTAAAGATTATATTCCATTTTCCACCTTGAAAGTGATGAATAAGTAATGTACATTATGTGCTTCTCAGAGTTGTTCAAATGTGGTCATTTAAAGTTTTGTAACCAATCTCATACCCTTAAGTAGCTTCTATGCTTCCTTCTCTCACAGGAAATCTTGACGCCTTCACCTGTTTCAGTTTGTGTACAGCACATGTTTACTGCAGCTTCTTAATAGGTGTGAGCAAGCCTGGGAGAGTGGAATGGTCTTTATTGTTGTACCTTTTGGAGAATTTTTAAAGCGATGAAAATGTATCAGAAAAATTGTTCTACTGCACAACAAAGGAGGCTGAGAAAATGACAATCATGCTCATCAATAAATCCTGCTGTCACTGTTTTTTGACCAGGGTGCACATATGCCAAATTGTAGATGTGTGTGTGTGTTACGTCTGTGGCTTAGTGTCTCTGTCTTTGCACAGATATCTTGATTTGGATCTGGTTGTAAGAGACGAAGATGGGAACATTTTGGACCCTGAGCAGACGAGTACCATCAGCCTGTTCCTCGCTCATGAAACAGCGTCCAAACAGATTGAGGAGAGAATCCAGGAGGAGCAGGTAAAGACATGAACTTGTTTGTCCAGTATGCTTATTTGCTAAGATGGAAAAGACCATTTCCAAGTTTGTCCAATAGGATGTCAACTGGACCCTCTGGATAATTTCGGGACAACACCACTCCATAGACTGCACACAATGAATTAACATCAGCATTTACTGGCAAATTAAATGTGTGTGAATATATTTAACATGCACATTTCATGCTCTTTCATTTCATCAGAGGATCAATGTAATTTAAAATCATGACCACTGCAGTTCCACTTTGAACACTCCACGTTGATACAATCCATAATTTGCTCTGTAATTGAATAGATTGATGTACAGTAATGTTTGGCTTGAAGATGGAAGAGTGTTTATATATATTATATATATATATATATATATTTTTTTTTTCTCATGATTAAGTCCTACAAAGCCAGGTGTTGTTTTTATTCTCAAACTACACAAGATGTATTGTTGGTAGATGGATTAGATACAGTCGTACTTTAGAGTGTGATGGATTTAGTCAAGTGGGTCCTTGGGCATTATAAGATGTTTCACTAGTTTTATGGATGGAGGCTGTGGAGGGATCCGGTGTGCTTCAGGCAAGCCAAGTTGATTTATCTGAAACTTGACGGGGGCATGAAACCTATTGTCAGTAGCCTTTTAAATTAGCTAACAATAAACAGCAGGCAATCCTCTTGGTTACATTTAATAGTATTATTGTCCAATATGCTTTTTATGGGCGTGTATGTGTATAGTTATACAGTACAGGGTTATTTAAAGCCCTTCTAATTTGAAAAATGGCATGACTTTGAATTTGTAAGACTTTTCTGTCCTTGAGTCTTAAGATGTTGTGGAAAAGTAAGTACTTTCTAAAACATTTTCATCAATATTTTGGAACTTTTGAATAACCCTGTAATTGGTGTGCAAAGTATAAAGACAATGGTCAAATGTAATAATGTTTTACAATGTCATTTCAAGAATAAGTTCCTTTTTTTAAGCTCGTCTGAAGAATCCATGTGACAATATGACCTTCCATTCTGCAAGCCCCACCTACTCTCACTCTCTCTCTCTCTGTGTATATAGGTATTTATATATGTGTAAAATGTATACATATATTTAAGATACTTAAATATTGATGTATGCCAAAGGTGAAAGCATGCCTCCTATTAAACGGTAGGTATGTTGTAGAGTTAATGAAGTAACATTTTAAAAGCTGCTACTACTCCCTGTAACTGACTGTAGCAGTACCAGTATGTTCCTTATCAACTGGTACGTCTATGTGCGAAGACCAATTTGGTGTAGTGGGTTTTTTTTTTTTGTCATAGCACCAATGCAAACTGAAAAGTGTGTGTGTGGATATAATGTGTGTTTGCGCAACTCCATATTTATGACTTCTGTTCCTTTTAATCCCCAGTCTCAGAAACAAAATATTGATTTAAACAGACAAGCCAAGTTTGCATCTACTCCATCTTTTGCCCTTTTCGTCACCTTGAAGAATGTAGTGTGCAAAATAGGAGAAGATGCCGAGGTGCTCATGTCCCTATATGATCCCGTGGAATCCAAATTCATCAGGTGTGTAGACTTGTTGTTGTGATGATTATTGTTATTATTGTCAAACATCCATGCAATCATTAATGCCTGGTGTGTATATGTATATATAGTGTGTGTGTGTGTGTGTGTGTGTGTGTATATATATGTGTGTGTCAACGATATAATGACAATCCCTGTTTATGCATTTAGTGAAAACTACCTTGTACGATGGTCAAGTTCGGGATTGCCAAAAGATATAGATCGACTCAACAACCTTCGGGCTGTTTTCACAGTAAGTATCTATTATTTTTTTGTTGTTGCTGTTATTCAAATGCTTACTGGCTTGCAGCTGGAGAAGGTAAATTAGTGTAATTCAGCTGTGTCTGTATAGCAGCGCTGTTAAGGTTTGGACATTATTTGCCTAATTTAAACCCTGACGAGGATTTTTCTAAAGGTCATTCCACACTAATGGCTGTTAAGAGACCTATATGAGAGACAAGCTACATGATTGTTAGCAAGTGTGGAATGGTCCCTTGTGACGATCTTAAAGTGAACGGGTGGTTAGTGTTAATGCTTGAATTTACACATTGCTTGAGCAAATTGCAGCAAATCTGTATAAAAAGTCAGGTCACCAGCAAGAGCTTGATCAGAATTGCCAATCATTCAACCTGTAGCAGATATTCTCATTGTCAGCATATGCCTGTTAAGAACCTGCAAGAACACACATTTATTCCAAGGTGCTGTCTAAGGTTGCCCATTAAATTGGACTTCAAGTGGCAAATGCATTATATACGGATTCCTTTTTATACCTCATACAGCCCTGAGACAGTCAATTACTTTAGATTGTGTGCTATTCCCTTGGCATACTCCAAAATTTTCTGTAAAAAAAATAAATAAATAAATAAATAAATAAAAGAAACCTGATTGCAATTACTGTACCAGGGCATATCTCCTGTAGTTTTGACTGTATATCATTATTTTTGCAGGATCTTGGAAGCAAGGACCTTAAAAGAGAGAAAATAAGTTTTGTGTGTCAGATTGTAAGAGTGGGGCGCATGGAGCTAAGGGACAATAACACCAGAAAACTTACCTTTGGGTTACGGAGACCGTTTGGAGTTGCAGGTAATTTCCATTCTGAACAGATCAGTTGTTAGCTGATTTAGTAGGCTGCAGACAATAGGTTTCATGCCACCGTCAAGTTGCATATAAATCAACTTAGCTTGGCTGAAGCCCACTGGATCCCTGCATAGCCTCCATCCATAAAATCCTTCGGATGAGATGTAAAACCGACATCCTATTTTTAGATGTTTTTAATGCACAGTTCACCCCCTAATGGATAAAAACGCCTGCTCAGTGACTGATTAACTAACTAAGTAATTAACAAACTAACTATGTAATTTAACAGACATATAGAATGTTTATTCTGCCAGAAACTGAGCAACAATGGTGACATCACTGGTATTGGTTAATACCTTGTGAAACACAGACCCAATCGGGCATCCCCTGAAAGAGTGGCAAGCTTCTCCAGGCACTGTTGGTAAATGTGATGCCAGACTTGGTCACAGTAACACTAATATTGCGTAACTCTGTTTCCACTGGGAGGATAAGATGAGTTATGACATGAAAAAGAATCTGACAATCATAAGAGGTTGTCTCGCCAGGTGTATAAACATGCATATGAAAAGTTCTCTTGTAAATGCTGTCACAATAATATTGTTGCATTTTTATAGTTGGTTTGCTCCAGTGCTGTGAACAGTTTAGTTGATCTTGCTATCTTTCTAGGCTGCATATATGTTACTTTGACAGATGCATTAAAGGAGTATTAATCAAAACAGCAGTGTTTTAGTTTCAAGAAGGAAGCATTTTGTTTATTAATATATTGCATAGATATTTTGTTATACTTGCATATTATTATTATTATTATTATTATTATTATTATTATTATTATTATTATTATTATTATTGTTATTGTTATTATTAGTACTTGGTCATTTAGCAGAAGCTTTTGTCCAGAGCGACTTGCAGAGACTAGGGGTAACCTTACAATAGGCCTCAGTTTTATGTCTCATTCAAAGGACGTAATACTAAAAGAAACGAAATAGAGGCAGTCAATGTATTGGATGTAAACAGACACATTGTATTGACTTGAACTTTTTGTATTTTAGTCATGGATGTATCTGACATCATAACGGGGAAAGTGGATGATGAAGACAAACAGCACTTCATTCCTTTCCAGCCGTAAGTACTGCTAAGTGATAAGTAGAATGAGAAATTATGTCATTTGGACACCACGATTCACCCAGCAGACAGAATAAACATTATATTCTGCAAACAGGAAAAACCCAGTTGTAGATGCAACAGAGTTTAAACGCAAGACCTGTTGCAAGAATGCTGCTTGACGTGTATTCGTTTTCTGGCTTCCCCAAAAAGAAAAGATTTTGGAGAAATAAACTTTGTGTTTTTATTCTTTCCTCTCAGGTCAGATGCATTTTAAATGATTGTTAGGTGCCATTTTCAACGAATACAGTGTGCCTAAAATCAACATTGAATCTGACTTTTAAGCAAGTGGTAGAAGTTGTTTTATTGTTTTAAATTATTTTGCCAGGAAATGAGTAGTTCTAATCGTAAGCAGTCACGCTGGCATGCTAATTTGTTTTCAGATAAAAGTGCTCTATTAAATAGGTATCAGGTAGGAGAGGGCCCCTCATGTCGGTACTAATTATGTTATGTTGCCAGCAGATAAATTCTATGAATTCTGCACACTGTCCATTTTACATTTCCATGCTGCATGCCTTGTCTAAAACCTGAAATAAAAATTATTGTTGCTGTCTAATAGAGTTCAACGTACTCAAATCCCAAAGGACAATACACTGCAGAATCAATCGCTGCCTTTTTACGAGCGCTATAAAAAATAGTCCTTGGAAATCAGTTTCCATCTTTCTACTATGCTTTATTTACATTTAAAAAAAAAAAAAAAATAAATAAAAAAAAAAAACTGAAAATAGAAAAAATGCAGACTGGTTTCTGTAGCCCATGTTAAATGAAACAGACAGTTTCGATAGCTCTCCTTTTTTATTTTATATAAAGGATGCACTTATGAACCTCTTTACATTCATTTCTGTAGTTTTTCTGTCTGAGCAATTCAACCCATCTATTTTATTACCTATTGGTAATGTAATAAGTCTAATTTTCTGTGTTTTTTTTTACCTTAGTCGTTTATTCTCCAGCATTAGTTTGTATTGTGAAACCCCATGTCTTTCCTCAATGCTCTATTTTTTTATGCTTTTATATAGCTACACATCTTTTCTGTCTGTTGCTTGTTTGCATTCACTGCGGACTTCACTTGTGTGTTAAATCCCACACAATGCACACAGCGTTATGTCTGGCGTTTCCAACCTCCACTTGCTGCTTGCAGCTTTAAAGTACCTTGTTTGCTGGATGTGGTGATAGAGCAGAATTTAATATTCTCAGTGCACTGTTCTACTTCAAGCACACTGGGAGGAAACAGCCTTTGTGACTTTATGCATGTAATGGACCGTGTCTGGCACAAACTACAGAGGTGGCTTAACAAGTCAAGCTTGCATGTGTACTTGTGTAAAGCTGGGATGGGGGTGGACAGTAATGCAGGTTTTGCTTTTTTTTTTTTTTTTTCTTCTAGACAGTTTCCTAAATAATGATCTTCCTATGTGTCTCTCTTGTTACCCATCCTGTCTCTTGTGTGTCTCTCTCTCTCTCTCTCTCTCTCTCTCTCTCTCTCTCTCTCTTTTTGTTGGCTAATGATAACCTTGTGTCACAATATTTGCATCACTGTTTGGTGTCCCCTTGTTACTATGACCGTCTGGTTTTGTGCGCCCCCCCCCCCCCCCCCCCCCCCCCCCCCCCCCCTCTTTCTTTCTTCCTGTGGTGTTGGTCGTCATGCGCATACTCCAGGCTAGCATTGGATGACGCCATTCGACACAAGCAGCTGAACATATCATCCCGTTTTTCACCCAGGGTGGCGGGGGAGAGCGACTTCCTTCAGACCGTCATCAACAAAGTGATCGCCGCCAAAGAAGTCAATCACAAGGGGCAAGGTGGGCATTCTGTTGGGGCTGCTGGTTGAATGTACCTCTTATCGCCCGCTGGGGATATAGTGGAAATATAGTGGCTTTGCCTGTGTTCCAGTGCCACGCTGCGGATGCAGGTCATGGTAACCCACTGTTCCACGTTACTGATAGCTCTCATTTATCATTGACTGTCACTGTTTTACATACAATTGGATAATTATAGGAGCCCCTACGTTATGACAAACTGTGCTGTATTGTTTTGTGGACTGTTCTCCACTGTTAAAGTTTAGACAACCAAGCTCCTTTTACTGAGCTGGATGTGAGCCTCTAGAGGTGAAGGAGTAATACATAAAGCCACTGTGCCATCTAGCCTTCTAACCCAGTATGATGACTTTGTGTCCATAGTTTACATGTCGGTGGTTCACCACCTGTGATCCTCGATTATGCAGTTCTTGCAAAAACCCATTTCTATGCAATCACGCTGTGCTACTACAACATGTACTACTAAGCAACACAGCAAACCGCCTTAACCTCATTATATACAATTACAACCAGCACTCAGATATGCGTTACCCAGATACATGCCAGGTGTGTTTTACCGCCCGTGTGTGTGTGTGTAATATATATGTGTATATATAAAACAAATGAATGCACTTCGTCATCACACGTGACTTCCAGCTCCCAGTTTTCTGATGCAAAGCCCATCTCTTCAATATTACCATTTATTTGAATATCCGTCAGTCACAGACTGCGTTTTTTTGCTCGCATTCCTGACCTCTCTCTGTTGTGCAGTTCAGTGCTTCCTCCAGTTTCAATTGATGAAAATGCAGCCAAAACAATGAAATGAGACAAGCTATGATAATGTAACTGTTAATCAGTAACCAATTTTTTTTTTTTTTTTTTTTATCTGTGATCTTTAGTTTGCTTTTGTGCATTTTCATTTGCAAGTGAACTGTGACAGTAGGCCTTATTGAGCACTATATTCTGCAATTTTTAATACTGATTTTGGATACTGTTTTAATTCTGGGAACTGTTTGTATTTTTTATCTTTTGCTAAATTGCATTACCTTTTACATTGTACGCAGTTCTGTACATGGGTAACGTTTTGATTTAATTTTGTTGTTTGCTGGTAGTTAACAGGGAATTTTACATACTGCTACAATGTGTGCCAGATATAAAGTATCTACTGTATTACTGTCCACATGTTGTCTGTTTTGGCAAGTGATATTTTCAGAATCATATCGTTCTCAATTGAAATGTTTTGTATGTTGAAAATAGAATACCGTACCAACAAAACCAATGCAGTACATCTAAATGGGAGCCTATTTATTTTAAAAGACTGTCCTTTCCAACAATGTATTTTTTATATTTATCTTTTTTGTGTCCCCTGAAAAACGGATTTGGAACGGGCCAAAATGAAATAATTGGATACCCGTCACACGCCTTTAACCGTTAGTGAAGGTAACATTTTATTGGGTCGGATATATGAGTACCAACTGCAAGATATGTATGTAACCTGCATTTTTTTCTTGAAGAGTCGTAAGTCGAAGCACATTTTCCCATAGGAACAATGTTATGAATTGGGGTTACTCATGCAAATATTTATTTAACTCTTTACACTCAGCCCGGTGGTTACGCGCATACTACTCTATCTGGCTTGTTTAAAAGTACAGACTAGAGGCCTTCCATTGAAGTATTCAGTGTGTGTATGCAGTACTCCTAGCAGGAAATACGATTGCTTGAAGTTAAGCCCCTCATCATGTGACAGAGTTCTGAGTCAATTGCTCTTATCAGACATTAACGGCAAATAAATAATAATAATAATAAAAAGAAAGTTACATGCATAAAAAAAACCCCAAAAAAACAAAACAAGGAAACCCCCGCTAGACTAAGTCAGGACGACCACGGCAGGTACTGCAGTTCTGTCACCGAGCATGCGACCGTGATGCATGGCTTGGGTCTCGCCGTGTCGTAAATGTTGTGTCGATGTCGTAAAGTCAAAGCAGGGTAATAATGCAAAAGAGTTTTAAGTGCCTCACGTCATAAGTCGAAGCGTCGTAAGTACAGGATCGCCTGTATGTATATGTATATGTTACAGCTCCCTTTCATGCAATACCATGTATCGCCTTCAAAGCCACCATTTACTGCAACAGCTTTCAAATATGAAACAAATACTAACTAAATAACTGTTACACATTATAAAGGCACATTTGCCTTGTCAAAATTACTTTTTTTTTTTTTTTTTAACCAGAAAAATCTTTATCTAGCATTCACATAAATGTGTAAATGCACATCTTTCTAATATGTGCTTATACCACTGCTTGTTTTCACTGTTCAAGGAAAGAAAATGTAATCTGGCTGTCCCAGCCTTTTCGCTCCACGTAAAAGTAACACACTGCATTGAATATTCCTAACTCGGCTGTAATGACTAAATTAAAACAAACAAACAAAAAAAAAACTAACATTTAAACCACAGTTTTAATACTTTTCATTTTCAGCAATAAAAAATATGTGCTAGTGTTGTCAGGGATTTGTGAATATTATTTCAATATTATACGTTTTTATAGAGGTTAGCTGCATATTGTAACAGAAGTTAATGTTAAACAAAAAAAGGCTATATTTGCTGCTTGACTTGTGAACTGTTTAAACAAAAGAAATGGAAACTTGGCCATCAGAAACCTTCACTGTGCAAAATTACAACGTTCCTTGATGAACTGGTAGTGGAGATGCAAGCCCAGGTATCTTAAGTTAGGTACGTTATATAAATACTTTACTTTTTACATATACTTGTATACATAGAAATTTGTTTCAAAATGCTGTTGTGAAATATGTGGCAAGTGGTCTGTGGGGAAAAACCCAAACCCCAAGGTGGTCCCTCATTGGAAAAGGTTGGGAGCCACTGCTCTAGATATTTGTCGTTTTGCTGTGACATTTAAAAATTAAAATAAAAAATAAATTAAAAAAAAAAATCCATTTACCCCACAGCAGAAAAGTAAAAAACATTGCTCTACCCCCACCAAAAAAAAAAAAAAAAAAAAAAAAAAAAAAAGTTCCACATCACACACACACACACACACACACACACACACACACACACACACACACACAATCAGTGATCAGCTACAGTGGACTACCCAATCAGATAATGTAATTGTGCAGATGATTGCAATTTTGTATTGTTTGCGTTTCAGGTCTGTGGGTGACACTGAAACTGCTTCCTGGAGACATTCATCAAATCCGCAAAGATTTTCCTCACCTCGTAGATCGATCCACAGCGGTCCCTCGGAAAATGGGATTCCCAGAGATTATAATGCCTGGTAGGTTTCCAGTATTTTAAGTGAGGTATTAAAGGTTTAACAAACAAAACAAAACACAGACATCAGTAAAAGGAGCTGCCACAGTATCTCATCGTGCTTAGTGAGCCTTGAGCCCAGTGTGAGAGAGCCCAATCATTTCAAGTACTTGGTCTTCTGTAGGTGGGTTTCTATGTACAGATACACATGTGTAATTGCCTTGGCCTTTCTCTTGGTTGTTAAGGCTGTTGACCTGAAGTGTCATGGTTGTAATGTTTTGCTTACTAGAGCTGAGTAGTTCTGAGCGTGCGCTCTCACCTATGAAAGGTCAGTGAGGTGAACTATTAAACATTGTCCTGGGGGAATGCTTTTTATGTCCTAAAGGCCATGACCAATTGTTTTTTTACCTAGTAACTGTGTGATACACCAGATTCCAGGCAGTAAATATTAATGCTGTAACATCATCCAAACCCTTTTCAGTTGTTAGTGTTCTATAGTTAATGCCTGTGATTTAATCAGGTAGCATATTTGGTTAGTTCTTGTTACCCATTTTGATTCAACATTTTAACTTGCTCTCCTATAGTCTGCTTAAACACACACAGGATTAAACTTTCTAAGCATATTAACGCCCCCCCCCCCCCCCCCCCCCCACACACACACCTCTCAATGTAATTGTCTGTTAGGTGATGTTCGGAATGACATCTATGTGACACTGGTCCAAGGAGACTTTGAGAAAGGGAGTAAGACGACGCAGAAGAATGTGGAGGTGACCATGTCTGTGTATGATGAAGACGGCAAGCGATTGGAGGTATACAGATGCAATGTATTTTACTGTGAAAAAAAAGAAAAAACCTAAACAAAGCCCAGTGGCGTATCTTGCTTATTGCTCAGGCAGGACTCATCTCTTTGTGATTCCAAGCAAGTTCAAAGTCTCTGTTCTTTTAAAAAACGTGATTAATGTAGTCAAGAGAGCTTGCGGTGTTTGTTTTCATGAGGTATTTAATATATGCTTGTTAATGCTGTATCAGGACTTTATACGGTTAACACTGTTTATAAATAGAAGACTGCAGCTGTGTAAGTGGCGGAACACATGTTGATGTTGATGTGTCTTTGGTTTACTGCTTGCAAATGAATCCTTTCAGTGCTGCAGATGGGTTCAGTTATTTAGGAAAGATCTGCAACTAGTCTTTAGCATTCATATAAGAAGTTTTCAACAGACAAGGAGTCTTCATGTTCCAGTGGTTAAAGAAAAGGGCTTGATACCAAGAGATTCCCGGTTCTAATCACCACTCAGCTACTGATTAACTGTGTATGACCCTAAACAAGTCACCTAACCTCCTCTACAGCAGTTGTTGATGCATAGTTCACCCCCTAGTCACTATAAGTCGCTTTGGATAAAAAGTATCTGCTACATGACTAATAATTAGTAAAATCAATCAAATAGGTGTTCATTTAATCTTTAGCTCAATGAGCTGTTAGCATGTTGCTTAGTGAAGCCATAATGCTTATATTGTAATTATGGCTTCTTAAAATGCATGTTATTTGTATTCCTGTAAATATGAATGTTCTGCGCACTCTCAGTACAACGTTTTATAAAAACTTCTGAGATCCTATTCAACCTAAATATGAAAGCAGTCTACAGATGGAAGTAACTACCATCATCCACAAGCTTCCTCCTTAAGTCATCATGTGTTGATAATATATTTATAAGGCATATTAGGATTGCTTTGTGATGGTTAAAAGCTGCCTTGTGTTCTGTTTTTAAGAATTGTAGCTTACCATTATTTATAATTGTGTGATGTCAAAAACCATTAGCAAGGATTGGTAGTGTGACAGAGAGAAGGGGTCACTGGTCTCCTGATTGATTTCCTGTTTAATACAGGTTAGCCTTCCAGGTGTAGTTGTTCATATACACAGAGACCCTGACCTGAAGCCAGAGGAGGGGAATGGAAGCTAATTGGCGCTTTGGCTAGCATACCAGCTGGGTTCTGTAATGATTCTATCTGACACATCATGGGAAGTTAAATGTAAATACAGAAAGGATTGCATTTTTCAAGTCTTCTGCTTAAGGAAAGATTTCTACACCAACAGAAATATTTCTACACTAACATATGTCAAGCTGGGATGGTGTTACATTAAGTGTGTGTATGTCAACATGTGTACTGTGTTCATCCAGGTAGAATAGAAGTGTTTCATTATTGACCACAGTACTGTAACTTTGAAATCAGAATGATTAAGAACGAGAATCAGAAACAGTTGCAGATACATCTGAATTTGTGTTTTATAATTTGAAGCTCATTGAAAAACTTTTATCAAATTGCAGTGCATGTGATTACTTTCCTGATTTCATACCAATAACTATTTAACAATCTAAAAAGTGATGGTGAACTACCATGTTATTTTTTTTTACCCAGACTGATTTGTCTTTGATCAGAATGCATGATTTGCATTGAAGACAGCAATGGTTCTCACAGGTGTTTTAATATTATGCTGAAGTAGTTTGCTTAATGTGAATTATACATGTGTATTTTTCTCTATGTGAAGAATGTGATTTTCCCTGGAGCTGGTGATGAAGGTGTCTCTGAGTACAAATCTGTGATCTACTATCAAGTGAAGCAGCCACGATGGTTTGAAACTGTAAAGGTGAGTCTTTACCTAAAATAAAGCGCTACAGAAAATGCGTGTTTGTGGCAGTGTTTGTGCTTGTAAATATATTTTTGTACATTTGCTCATGCTTTTTCAGCAGCTATTATTTCATGAACATGTTTAGATATAGACTTAATATTTAAGTTGTTATGGGCAACATATAACGATACCTGAAAATGGCCAATGTATACATATTAAAAACAATACATATAAAAAAAAAGCTTTACAACTTGTAATTCTTTTTTTTTTTTTTTTTACGTACACATTATAAATTAAGTTTAAAAATCACTTCTACGATTCTGAGATGCTTTATTTGTATTGAGCAATGTATTTACTGTGTTATAGACGGCACGGTTTGCCTTTATTACAAACAGTAAGGGTAGCCTGCGCATTGCTTAGATCGCTAATGTTAGCTACTGGACTTGCCAACAAACTGATCTAATCCTGAATGGGGTTGGGATGGTGTTAAGTGAAGTCCTCTATGCACTTAAACCACTGATGCAAGCTCCCTTGGTTTTATTTGTTATCTGTGATAGGCACACGAAGGAAAAACTAAAGCAGAAAAATAATTTTGAAAAACTTCAGTGCTTCCACTTCATTAATAATTAGAACTGGCTGTAGAGAAAGTCTAGAGTTAATGAAAGATACAGGGCCCAAAAGGTGAAAGCTTCAATATTTTAAAAGCTTTTTTAAATGTTATTACATTTTTTGTAATATAGCCTCAACTTTGTCAGCACTAGAGGAATGAGAGGGAAAATGGCTCTAGCTGGCTTTGCCCCCTTTTTTATCTTCTTGTTTGGACCCTTAAGGTACTCTTATGTGTGAATTCCATTTTTTAAATAGCCTTATAATGGGCTAGTATTATTCACATGAACAGTTTCATACCGATCATTGAATGCGCCCTGTGCGAGATATAAGTCCAGCGCTCCCCACCCCCGCCACCCCTGGAACTTGCAGTCAGCGAAAAAAAAAAAAAAAAAAAATACATTAAAAAAAAAAAAAGGGTTCGAAATCTTTGGAAGTGTCCAATGGAATGCACCATTAAAAACGAAACATGAAGCCTACAAATTTACTTTTCTTGCCTTCAGTGATGCAGTCATTGATGCCATGGTCATAGTGCAGAGAGCTGGCCAATGCAAATTCAATGGATATAATGGCTAGATTAGACAGCTGTTCAATTTCAGCTTTCTTGTGTTGGATTGTTAGTGAACTTTCAAATAATAAAGAAATAAAATTAAAAAAAAATTGCTGCATCTTAGACTGTAGAAAAAGACCATGACACTGCAGGATTGCAAATAAAAACGAAAGCATTAATACTTTACATACTGTATAGTAGGGCCTATCCCAAATCTCTTACAATAAAACATATAAAGAACATACAGGCATCACAGATCACATAAATAAGAAACAAGCAACAAAATGCATGCAATTAAAACAAGAAAGAACAAAAGACATTAAAATCAGACAAAGTAGCACGTCACAAATAAAAGATTAACACGACAAAATGTAAAATCTTGAACGGAAGGCTTTGAGATGGAGTGTGACAAATGGCGTTTCACCCCCAAGTCTGACACTGGTTATAATTCTTTTTTTGTGGTATGTGGTCACATTTTTCAAACAATAGTGCAAAACAACTACTTGGCGATACGCTGCAGCCGTGTTTCTCAGACCCCAACATTTTATGTGAACTGAAGATCTTGTTAACTGCGCGGCTTCTGGAAAATCGATGAGTGCGCACAGTGGCCTGTTTTTCAGATTGATAGTGAAGAGTGCAGCCCATTATCAGCAAAAAATATTTAGGGTCGGTTGGGTAACCTGAAACAAACATATTTTTTTATTTGGCCTTATTATTCGTCAGCCAATCGGCGCCCCCCCTTAGGTCAGCGCCCTGTGTGGCCACATTGCTTTAACCCCCCTTGGTACAGCCCTGCATGAACAACCTTTTTTTCTTTTCTAGAAATTGTAAAGTTAAAAGGTCATCCAATGCCAAACTGCCATTTTAATAGGGCTGTAAATGCTCTGCTCTCCTGTCAAGTAATCAAAAGAGATTATTTTACACAATATCTCTGATCTTCAACTGCAGTGTTCAAAGTTACGTTTATTATTCTGTCTGGATTTTCAGTACAGACGCTTTGTGTTGTTGTAACTGTTAAGCAGTAGCAATCAATAACCCATTTCTTGTATTGTTCAGGTGGCAATTCCTATTGAAGACGTGAACCGTAGTCACTTACGCTTTACTTTCCGCCACAGATCATCCCAGGATTGTGAGTATATATTAGAGCTGTTAATCATGGGGTCATATTGACGGGGTTCAGTATTTTCTTTAATGCAGGGTCAGGCTTTAGCGGTAATTAAGAAACTATACAGAAAGGAAGACCTGCTTTTCTGTTGAGTACAAATAGATTCACGCTTTCCTGCATAAATGCTTCATGTGCTTCGCTCTGAAGAATTTCAACCTCTCGTGTGGAAAGTGAAATTGCTGCATAGTTTCATTTTCTCAGTGTAAGAGAAAATGGTGGCGATTTGCAAATTTGTGTGCAGCATTGAAAAACATATTGAAGATGAAATTAATGATTTTTATAGTGGGAATTAGTCCTACTGCTGGTGGTAGTTAGTACATTTGTTTTATACACTGTGCAGGGAACCCTATCCTGGCAGACTTCACACACCATCTGCCAGCCACATGGCTCTGAGAAACAGCCAAAGAAAAGAGAGCACAATCTCCATATGCGAAACAATCAATTAAAATGGAAACTCATGCTGGATGAGGTAGCGCTGGAATACACAGCAGTTTATGAAAAATATCCCACTTGCGCTAGCAGGCCATTCCACTTGCCTTCTGCTGTTTGCTAATGCCCTTCCATTCAGCTTGCTTTATTTATTTTTCATACCCACTGTGAATTCTGGCCTGTTGCCTGTTTTATTTAATAGATGTGCTGAAGGATGTCGTTACTCCTTTCCATTTTATATGTTATATCATATTTCATAATGCTATTAGATAGAGTAGTAACAGTTCTAATGCAATCTTTTGTCCTTTAATTGACCTGTAGCAATGGCTTTTTTGACAGCCACCGTGTCTTGTATCTCTAACCACAACAACGTTTTTTTTTTTTTAATGGCTCTTCAAAGCATTTACAATAACAGAAACTGCATACATCTGCTGTTTAGAGGATTGCCTTCAAAATGGGAAAGAGGAAACCACAAGATATTTTATAGAAAAAAAAAAAAAAATCTTGTTGCGATGTGAGTGATTTTCCACACAGAAGGAAATGGCCAAATGATTACACAATTTACACAAAACTTTTCAGTTTAACTGCCTTTTCCGAATAGAACACTAATGGTCATGTTCACACAGAATTTACCGCCATGCTGAGGAGTTCAGCAATTTGTTTTTCATTTACAGACAAAGAGAAGAAGTGATACCTTTTATTGGACGAGCTAAATAATACTTCTTCACAAGCTTTCAAGACCTCAACATCAAACATCAATCTCTCTTTCCTACTTTCACCTGAAGAAGAGACCTTTGAGGTCTTGAAAGCTTGTGAATAATTATTATTTGGTTAGTCCAATAAAAGGTATCGCTTCTCCATCTCTTTTTCTATCATCCCTGGACTAATATGGCTACCATTTCATTTATCTTTTTCATTTACAAAAATGTTGCGTAGTCACAGCAAGAGGCAAGAAACATCTTAGATGTTTGCAGGAGCTCTTAAATGTACCTCGTGAGTTATTTGAAGCTTTTAAACAAATGTGTGTTTTTTTTTTTTATGTTTCTGAATACAGCCCTAACTTTATATACAGAAGCAGCAGTACCTGTCCTCAAAATGGAAAACCTAGGACGTTTTCTCAAAGTACCCACTAATATTGGCAGATTGAAAATAATATATGTTTCAGCAGTGCTGCAGCAGTGAATAATGCACTAGTCAACTGTAGCCTTTTGAGGTGAGGTTCTGTGTCCCTGAGTAATAGGACAGGACGTCAAACTTGCCATATGCAGCTGGCTATTCTAAGCAGGTATATGCTGCTAAACTTCACAACAAAACCCATGCAAAGTATTAACTGAAATTGGGTTTGTTTTGTTTTATGCCACTCCTCCTTGTTTGCACTATAAAATCAATAGGCTTCTCTGCAGTGACTTGGTTTTTAAGCAATTTCTTTCTTGGAAATTCATTGCAAATTCATTCCATTGAATAAAAAAGATTTAAATTAAACATTGCAGAAAATAACTTCCACCCTGCTAGTTTTTTTATCTGGTGCTTGGAACTTCCAGTAAAAGCTGGAATATTGAATCTGGAGTAACTGCCAGCTGTGGTCTTATTGGTCTCCTTTGGTATAAGGCTTTCACATTGACTTGCAGTGAAACGTGCCCAGTGATGCTGCAAGGGTCACATTTTTAAAAGTCTTTCCTCTTTTGTTTACTGTATTGTTCTTCTTTTTTTTTTTTTTTTTTTTTTTTTTTTTAGCCAAAGACAAATCTGAGAAGATATTTGCACTGGCATTTGTGAAGCTGATGAGGTATGATGGGACGACATTGAGGGACGGGGAACATGACCTTATTGTTTATAAGGTAAGCCGTGTTCAAAGCCTTGTAATACAATCAGCTTCTCCTTTCAGGGTCAAACAAGAGACCCACAATGTGGCCTTAATGGGTGGTCGACCTAAATAATAAAGGTATATATGGTATCATTTTTTGTAACAAATTAGTACCACAAGATTTTGAATATTAAAGATTTTGAATGTAAAGTGCCTGATTTATATTTATTCAGCTGCTTAACCATAATCGGCGTGATACATTTGGGACTGCAAAGGATGGCCTTGATACTAAATGCAGGGCCCAGACTATTTATTTATTCATTTATTTTTAACAGGCAGAAACAAAAAAGTCAGAGGACTCCTCTACCTATTTGAATCTACCAGCCACTAAACTGGAGCTTGAGGAGAAAGGTTATGCCTCCACTGGGAAAAGCATGCAGAACCTTGGAAGCTGCACGATTAGCAAGGACTCCTTTCAGATTTCTACCTTAGTCTGCTCGACAAAGCTCACACAGAATGGTAATTCTTTTAATTACTTCCTCTCACATTGTGTTTATCACAGAGAATGTGCAAATGCAGGGCTGTCAATTTGTTTTGTACTCTACACTTTATCTGTAGGTGCAGAAGGAGAAACAGTTAATAGATTGAGCCTTCAAGGTCATGCTATTTCTAAAGGTTTTTAGATAAAGAAAGCCCTGACCTCTGTGCTGTTCTTGTTAAGAGAACCTCAGTTCTAAACAGGATTTTTTTTAAATTTACAAAGACTGTTTGTTTTTTTTAAAGATTTTAAGCAGACGATTTGGAGGTTTAGAAGAAATAAATATATGTTTTTTGTACTCAGTAGTTTTCTGAGCTGAGGGAACTACATTGTTAGTCCCACATTCACAACTTGGAAGGATCAGAAATAATTGCCGTCCTTTCGTAATTATTCTTCACAGCTCTGTTACAAATACATACAGTAAAAAGTCATCATTATAGTCACGTACCTTTTGTCTACTTTTAACAACCACCTAATTGCACACACATTTTTTAAACTACGATATAACTAACTGGTTAATATTTAGTGAGTAACTAAAAACTTACAATGTATATTAGAAGGGATCTTTTTTCAGTGTGACCCATGCAATGTAATCTAAATCAGCTTTGACTAAAAAATAAGGGCTTCTGTATACTACTCTATTTCAGTTGTCTTCTTTTATTTGTTTTACTTGTTGCAAAATAAAAAAAAAAATTTTAAGATTGTAAAATGAAAGTTGCATGTGTAATGCTTGTTTCAATTTCACTCAGCAATCCATATTGATACTGTATGATCTCTGTCAGCACCTGAGATTTATAATAAGGGTCAAATTCATTTGAATTAATTTGACATGTGAAAAATTGCAGACATTGATTTTATGACTCAGACAAATCTGTCTCTGTAAATTACCATAAGGAACTTGAAATGCTGTCTGTGTTAACCCCCATAGAGTGATGGCAGCAGTAATTTAGTCTTGACCTGAATATTGTGTGTGTGTGTCTATATATATATATATATATATAATGTGGAGTGGAAAGCATGGGTCATTGCTCCTCCAGACATGACAGGTATACTCCTTAATGCTGATGGAGAGTGATGTCTAAATACAGTTATAATAATGATGTAAATGCAAATTTTGTAATAAAGGGACGGAAGATTGCATTTTTCATGTCCCACCACAGCACATGTGTTGAGATGAATGAATATTCATCGGCGTTTTTAACAGCTGGTGTTTCTCATTTAAAGGGATTTTTCTTTATAATTTTCTGCACTTAAAGCTCACATTTAGAAAATATATCTGCTTAATCTGACTGTAATAAGCCAGAGGTTTAAGTGAAACAGAATAAACTATAAAAAGCAAGTGCCTGAAAATGATGAGCTGTCCAGTACAGTAATCTGCATTGTAAGTTCTGGAATCGTTTACAATCATGAAGGCGATATGCAATAGCACATTAGACAGCAGAAACTGTTGTATCTGAATGTCTTGATGTTCAAAAGCTCATTCTTTATCATAAAATAATATTGAAAGAAGTTTTCCCATCTTTAATATTTTGCAGTTGATCTTCTTGGGCTCTTAAAATGGCGTTCCAATACCAGCTTGCTCCAGCAGAACCTAAGGCAGTTGATGAAGGTCGATGGTGGTGAAGTGGTGAAGGTAATATTTCAGAGCCAGGTGTGCTGTTCAACAAGCACACTATGTATGGACTCACCAAACCGTATTATATCTGCTAACTATGCTAAGTTTTATAGAACTAAACTGAAATGGTAGTTTGTGATGAGTCAATCCTGCCCAAGGGCCATTACAATCAATCAATCAATCACTCAATCTTTATTTTATATAGCGCCTTTCATAGTGGACCACCATCACAAAGCGCTTTACAAGATGCAGTAACGACAAGAAAATCCATAATACTTTAAATACAGAGAAATGCATAATACATGATATACAGTAAAAAAAACAAAACAATGCATAATACATTAACTACAGTGGAAAGTGCATAATAATGATAGTAGCATAATACATGAAATAGTAGCAGCAACATATCAGCTAATAGCTATGCTGTAACAAGTAAAACCACTACACACTATGCTAGTATATATGGGTTTCCTTCCACACTCTGTCAATAAGATCAGATATGCTAGACATTTTAGTGGCTGCCTTCACTACTGTTATTTTAATGTTTGTGATGGCTTGTTAACATAAAGAATATATATTTCACCAGAAATCAATGTGATTGTTTAGTTTTTTTCGTGTCAATAGTCCTGTACTCCAAAGACAAAAGCAACAATATAAAAAAAATAAAAAAAATAAAAGTAAGGGAGATAGCACAGAGTTTGGAAGCTGTCCAAGTCGCTTCCACTTTATACACACGACTACGACTTGTATACATATTTGTTCATCAAACATCAGACTGGCAGTGAACAGAAACAAGTCTGTCCAATATTACTGTGTGTGTGTGTGTGTGTGTGAGTGTGATACTTAGCAGAGGATGAGCTCTGACTGCAGGGATTGAACCTCATTGCTTGTGTGCACTAAAACCAGTGCTCTCACTGCATTTGTAATAGTTTGCAACGTGTAGTCCAGAACTAAATGGATGGCTGGTACCTGACAATCTTAACATGCAGAGGTGCTGTTCACTAGATCATGCTGAATCAGCCTCTTGCCGTAGGGGGTCCGGCTATCAATAAGAATAGACTCTCTAAGCTCTAATTAACACACATGTTGATTACTTTATTTGGATTGTGCTTAATGATTGCGTTCCACTATGTGACATTATCACTCTCCCTCTGTGCCTTGTTTGCTTGATTAAAGAGTGGCATGTGCGAGTGACAGCTCATGTATTATGAACTCTTATCTTTTCATTTGGCAGGAATCTCAAGGCAGCCGTCCACTGCATTGTTTAGTGTGACAGCATGGAAGTGTATGACAATTAAATTAGGCTTTTTTTTTTTTTTTTTTTTTTAATCCCCCCCCTTATGGATTTGCTATTTCAGTATTTTGAAAAAAAAATGTCCAAATGAATGGTGTTTTTTATACAGGTTGCATATTGTATGTGCATTGTATGTAGATATTGTGTAGGTTATTACAGGGACTTCCATAAAAGTCAGATCTCAAGACACATTCTATATTAGATGTATAGTGTTTTGTATTATACAGTATGTGTGTGTCTTTCTTTCTCTCTATATATATATATATATATATATATATATATATATATATATATATATATGTGTCATATATAGTACATATATTATATAATCCGTATGGTGTCATCTCCTAGTACAGTTATTATAGAATCCGTAAAACAGGGCCATGTCACTTTAGTTCCTGCAGGATACGTTGGATGCACTTTTCAACATTATGATGGAGAATTCGGATAGTGATACCTTTGACACCCTGGTGTTTGATGCGCTGGTAAGAAACTGTTTATTCCTAAAAGGTGTTTGCAAACTGTGGAAATCCAGAATGTGTGAAACTCCATGCACAGCTGCCGTAGGGATTAGATAATGGCACTGTGTTCCCTGTCTTCAGAATGAGCTTACAACTAAATGAAGTGATTCATCAAAAAAAGTGTTTTTTTCCCCCAAGTTAGATCTCTTAAATATACAAATAGTGCTGAGATTTTTGTTTGTCTACATTATGTTTAGCATGCTGTCCCTTTAGAAATTAATGAACCCCATGAAATAAGCAGGTTTAGCAATTTAGGTGATGGCGTTCAGCATTTCTAATTTATTATTTTTGAACTAAATTAATTTGTTCTGACCTGTTCTCTTGGTTGTCTTCTCAATTAACAAAAACCTGTTCTTGATTCATAATAATAAGACTTGGGACTAAAGGCAAGCCAATTGTTACACAACTCCCCCATCAACAGCACTGTTTGGAAAGTAAAATGAAAACCAGGTTTGCTGAAAATGTGACGTGACTAACAGATATACAGATAAAAACCTGACATTTAAGGTTCAGTGAACTTTCTACTTTAAAACTCTAAGCTATTTATACAATGTTCAGGGAATACCTGGATTGTGTCTTCATATTTTTCATACCTTAACTGAAATATATAAAAACAAAACAAAACAATCTTGAATTAACCCACACATTCAAATTGATGGAGTCTAAGTAAGGTCTGTATGGGTTGCTATAGTGACAGGACTGTTTAAAAATAGGCCACCAGTTGTCCTGGCATCTTGCCAAAATCATCTGCTGATTTTGAAAAAAAATTAAAAAGAAACACCAACCATTTTTGAACAAATCTAGTTTGAAATATTTCTTAATCCTTAAATATATTGTCTGGTCTTGAAGGCTGGATAAATGAGCTAAGTAATTCTGTGACCTTCTGATCATTATAGGTGTCACCAATTTGAAGCAGTACAGATGTGTCTTATAACGTGATTATGAACCAGCTGTCTTTTGTGACACAACTACTAGTGTTGCATATATGGCAGAAAATCAATACTTTGTTGTATAATAATTGCATTCCCACACCCCTAGTCAAAAGCAGTGCTTTTTAATGCCCAAACCTCCGGATTAGTCTGTACTATTTTTAGAATGTAAGTTGTTGTAAAAGGCTGCAGTGCACACTTTCAAAGCCACCCCATTGTGTTACTAATGCAAACCTAATAGTTTTATATGCTATTGAAGGCATTTCATTCTGAGCAACCTGGATCCGGATTGACAATAGTGTGGTTGGGGGGTAATACACCAGGACTTGTTGTATGACCTATATGAGGTGATTCTGCTGGAATGGCTAATGGAGGCACATCTGCACTCCATCCATACCAGTAAATTATACATGTGCATCATTACATTCAGAGGATAACCCTAGTATTCAAAACCACAACAGCTTCCCTAGCACGTGTGGGAGAAAACTGAGAGCAACCTATGTGCTTTTTTTTCCTGTCTTTTGATTTTATTTAGAATATTTAACTAATCATATGTTAAAGATACTATCCCTGTGCTGCTGTATATTTTTATACAGTACTTCATATCATACCATGATTCTACATGACTGCTGTAATTGTCTTTGTGTTGAAATCAAAATCGTCAGACTCCCCTTGTTAAGTGCGGCACTGTGGTGCTTGCTAGCCATCTTTATTCATACCGCATTTCCTTGTAATTGAAGCTGAATCAGGAGAGACTGAATATCAGGTTTTTAGCTGCTGTACTGAGATTAAAACCTGTGTTGAATACATTACAATTTCCTTTGCTGGACTCTACAGAAATATGCTATAAAAATGGTAATTGTGGGATTCTGATTATGTTCTATATCAATGATTGGTTTTAATGAACGCCTCTTGTCATTTTTGACAGGTATTTATAATTGGGCTTATTGCTGACAGAAAGTTCCAGCACTTCAATCCTGTCCTGGAAACCTACATTCGAAAGCATTTTAGTGCTACACTTGCTTACACGTAAGTGCTTTTGTGTATCTTCTCAGTCCTGTCCCATCCCGTCCTCGACATTTGAAAGATTTGACCATAATCCCCCCCTTTTTTTTAATTGGGAAAGAGTAATATAATAGTATTTAATCTAAGCAGGGTAGAATTTCCTCTTTTAAAATGCTTGTGCTGTAGACTTTTGTATTAATCCTAATTTATATTTCCATGGGTCAATGATAGTAAAAAAAAAAAAAAAAAAAAAAAAAAAAAAAAAAGACTGCATACAGGGAATACTTGCAGTGTCTCATTTTTATGCATTTTGCTCACTAATCTGCACTGTGATTTAATCGTTCTGTTGCATGTCTTTTCTGCACCTGCTGAGAAATTCATTGAGGTATAATTATTAAAACAAAAGAAAAGATCCATTCAAAATATTATCTTCATTCACAGAGTCAATTTTCACTGTCAGAAACACAAATCAGAATGAAATTCCCATTACACTAAGCCCTTTATATTCTTATATGTATGCAGGAGATTGGAACAACTTGTCTTAGTTAGACCGTAAAAATAATCCTGCTCAAAATATAACAAAGGAAGCACGCTGAGAATACTACATCACTGAGCCCTTTAGTATAAATTCACAGATTTTGCAATTCCGAGAGCATGTAGCTCCTCACAGATTGTGGGGGAAAAAGTCTTGAAAAGTTATAATGTTTTCTCTTTTTCACGCCCACACGTACATTGTATATCACAATTAACATTATACAATAAGGAATTTTAATAGAGCACAATATGTAACTGACAAGTCTGTGTACGAGCATCATCTCATATCTTAAATCAAACTATACTCTACTTAGACAGGAACTTTGCTCAGCGATCCTTTAGGGAAACGGGGGATATCTCCCCATAGATATTGAACACATATGGGCATTGCCATTCAGTGCAGTGCTCGGGAATCACTGCTATGCATATGCTACAGGGGCAGCAGAGAAAGCGCCTAAGGTTCTTACTGTGCATGCCTATGATCATTTGGGGTGATAGCAGTATGTTATTACCGTAATGATTTCTGTAATGATGTTACTAGCGGCCAGTGACAAGATAACGAATTATTATTGAATTCAACCTGGTAGGGCGGTTCCCCAGCGCCCCTTATACGCCATCCGCGCCTGGTTTAAAGTGATTTTTCTTACCCTCCAATGTAAAGAGGCAAGCTGTGCATGCTGCTTGTGATGTGGAGCTGTGCTAATAATTAGAAAAATCCAGTTAGAGCACACGCTGCTCACGTCAAGCAAGAGGCAGTGGCCAACATGTCGCTGCAAGATAAAAGCAAAGTGCGACTATTTATGAGAACTAGGATTTCTGGTAACACTTTACGAATACATCCAGTGTATATTTGGATATAATAATACATCCACTGTATAATTATAGAAAATGTATTAAATAATAAATTATGTAATATTAATAAAGGTGCAATATATCATGTTTTAAGCAAAGTGTGACCCTTAATTCATTCCCTAATTTATTTGTTAAATATGGTAACATTATAGCTAGAAGAAAATCCTTGACAACCATGCCTATACAATTTAATTAATTGGATAGCTTTCTTTTTAAATCTTATATCTATTGTGTGTGTGTGTGTGTGTATATATATATATATATATATATATATATATATATATATGTGCATTAATGTATTTTAATGTACATATATGTGTTTGCACAGTATATATATATATATATATATATATATATATATATATATATATAATATATATATATATATAATATAATATATATATATCTATATATATGCTTATAACGTGCAATGTATGTATATTGTGATGTATTCTGACCTTTTCAGCCGGAGTCCGCGTTGTTCTTTCAAACAGGTGTCTGTTTCTTTAATTATTACACGACACAATGGAAGTGCTCTGTAAACGCCGTGGCGTACGTTTATTAGCAAACAGAAGTTATAAACAAACAAAAACATAAAACAAAACCTAGCCCTTCTTTAGGCGCTAATTAAACTGGTTAACAGTAGTTCTATCTAATGCAGGGCAGGGTAAGCCTGTTCCCCTGTTTAAATCAATTCCATAAATCACCTAAACCAAATCACATTCAAGCACTTTTGTCAGAACTCGTACCTTTGTTTCGACACACCTTTCCACCGATCAGTTTCTTTCCTCGCTCTCCGTTTCAACCCTCTCCCCTGAACACACCAACTGAAAACCTTTTTAACCCCAACTTGATCACTCACATCTGATCAGCATTTGCCCATTAAATACACAATTAAGCAATTGTTACCTTAACTATACAATTAAGCAATTGTTACCTTAACTATACAATTAAGCAATTGTTACATTCGTCATCATACAATGTGTGTGGCTATCCCCAGGGTCCAAAAGCCTCCAAATTGACGTTTGGTACATACACATCATCACAATATATATATGCATGAATGTATTTTGAGTGTGTGTGTGTGTGTGTATGTATGTATATATATATATATATATATATATATATATATATATATATATATATATATATATATATATATATATATATATGCATATGCATTAATGTGTTTCTATGTGGTTGCAGACACCATGATGTCTATTGGTGGTAACAAAATAAATGATTATCAGTATCAAATCAATTCCCATTTAAAGTGTTTCTTTATCTTGGTTTTATTTGTTGGTACAACGACTTCAGTTAGGAAAAGTGTGAAACTAATTAAAGGTGTTCACATGTGTCTCCTTTTTGTTGTTTTGTTACAGCAAACTTACAACCGTTTTGAAGAACTACGTTGATAATGCTGAGAAGCTGACAGAGCAGCTGTTCAGAGCTATGAAAGCTCTGGAGTACATTTTCAAGTTCATTGTTCGTTCCCGAGTTCTTTTTAACCAGTAAGTGTCACATTCACTCTGCTATTCCATAACTACAACAACTAAATATATAACTGTGCTGTTTTAGCCCATTTATATGGAACAGCTTAAGATAACAGATAATAGCTCATTAGTGTGCTTATCTTGTTTAACGATTATTATCAACATATTTAACACAGTCTTAACTGCACAAGGATTACATTTCTGCAAGTTTAGGCTTTTATCTTTTCAAACGTGGACATTCAAGCTGCACTTTCCAATATGAAAAAAAGTGAAATCCTTTAGTCTCTTGCTCCTCTTAATACCATTCAATATTATGTATGTGCGTATGTTTGTTATGCATATTTATATGTACATGTGTGTGTATACATACATATACAAATATACATACATATATTTATCTTCAGTTACTAGAACAAAAGGGTTTGTGTCATTTGTCATGTAAAATTATTGATGCAGTGATTAAATTAAGATATTAAAACAAACCTTGACCCTTTTTTACAAATGAAAATATGAAAAAAAAAAACAAAAAAAACATTTCCCATTAAAACACTTAGCACACTATGAAAAATGTTACTTCTGGAATGCATTTAAACAAAGTATTCTAATCTGTTTCAGTAATACTGCAGTGTAAAGGTTAGCTGTTGTATTTAATCCCCCTCCCCCCTAGTGTGTATGGAATGTGTTATTCATTGCAGCAAGTATTTGTCAAATGGCTCAAAGAGTGAGGAGAAAGGATTGCTTGTGACAGTTTATTTCGCTGGATTATTGGAACTATTTATTATTCAACAAGAAGTATTTATAATATATAATCTGTTTATCATACAATTAATTTGGGGTTGCAGCACCAGCAGGTTTATGGTACTCTTGGAATAGATTCATGACCAGGGTCTAATTGAATGTCTGAAATGTGATTGGGTCCTTCAGGTTAGCAGACAACAATTTCACAAGATGGAACTGGCAGGCAACCAAAATAAAATAGGACAATGAATGTCTCTGGGAAGTCCTCAAAGTGAGTGCTGTCAGCAGCAGGCTAGCTCTGTCTTTAATCGGACCTGTGGAGGCGCTCTCTATCATGCACAAGCAGCATTTACAGATTCTGTTGGTAATTAAATGTCAGTTATTCTACTGGACACCCTAAACTGGCTTCCTGTCAAATTGCAGCGTGGATTATGAGATAATGTTAACTTAATGTTAGAACCTCAATTATGAAGACAGACACTTGTGAACCCAATTGTCTTGGGTTTATTTATGTTCTATTGATATGTCACATTTTAAATGTAATCATTAATATAACACCATGCTGTAGCTGCTTGATTGCATATATTATACGAGAGAGAGAGTTAACGCACCAATGAAGAGTGTTACCACATGGTCATGGGACATTGACAGCTCAAAAGCTTAGATGAAAATAACTCGCAATCCAACAGCATTTTGCATAGTGCTGGGATTTCGCTGTGAACCCGATTTGACTTGGTTTCATCGAGTTTAACATAGTTTTACAAATTTGTATGAGGCACAGTATTGGCCCACTGCTGAAAGCTAGTAGTGCACATCATGGTAACTTGCTGTGCTAGTGTGCAACACAGCTCACTGGGGGGGAAAAAACACACATTAAGCACTGTTAAAGGGGAACTGCAATGCAAATTAATATATAACCTTTTCAATAGAAAACATATTAACTAAAGCTTCTGATGCATTTTCAGCCTCTCCTTGAGCAGTCTATCGTATAAAAACCGTTAAAACAAATTAACTCTGAATGTACTGGAGCTCTCTTCCGTCGCGCTTTGTGTGCCTTCCTGTCATTGACTCGCTGTATAGTCACACATAGTATTCTATTGAGCGTATGTCCCATTCCTATATTATGTAGCCATTGTTTGTTATGGCTGCCCTTTATTGGTTTAAAGGCTAAGGCACACAAAAATACTTTTTGTTAGTGTTTTTCCTTTTGTTATTTCTGCAGCCGAAAGCTTTGCATTCTGATGTAATTCACCCTGCCGGCGTTCACTGGTGTGGGTGGCGGTCAACGATATGACGTAACAGCGGCGCCAGAAAGGTTCCAATATGGCGACGGCCTGCATTTCCAGCTGACCCAGAAAGCTGACAGAAAAATTGAAATACTGGCCAAACGCTTGACTTTTTAACAAAATGTATACAGAGCATTTAGAGAGCCTTGTTATTTTGAGTACAGTTCCACTGAAACATTGGGGGCTCCAGGTAGATTAGTTAGAAGGAAGGAGTTCCAATGCAAGGAATTGGCAGGCACAATGGACTGGTTTTGGTAGGTGTATTACGCCAAGCAGTGTCCCTATTCATAAACCAGTTACCACAGTGCTAAGTTGGTACCAAAAAGAAACTGCTCATGTTATAAGATGAGCAAGAAACAAGTAAGGTGTTTGGTGGAGCTCTTGAATTAACCACTTGTTATTTAATTGATGTGTTTTCCATTTTAAAAAAAGTGTTAACTTAGCACAGTGTAAATGTTGTGTGAATGTGGCCCATATTATGGTTACTTATTTGCATGCTCAAAGTGAAAAAGTCTTGTGAAGGTTAGAAGGGATTTTGAAGTTTCTAGTCGATCGGTATTTGAGTTTCTGGTCCGTTTTGGTATATGCAGGCGGAGTTGCCAGATTAAATACCTTGACACGCGGATCATTTTTGCTTAGCTTCCGTGTCCTTTTATTTATTCAATTGAGAAGTTTAGAATTGTGTTCCAACCAGGTCATTTTCATTGTTTGATTGAACCAAGGTAATCAATTAAGAACAAGGTCCTTGATTGGAATGGACTGAAAGAGCCACAAGTGAGTATGTACAGTATAGTAGTTTAGCAGTAGGGTAGTTAATTTTCTCAGATTAAGGATAACATTATCAAATAAATCACTGTTTTGTTTCAATTGAAATCTGTGCAGACCGCCAAAGTTGAGTATTCTGTAACTTTAAAATGGTGACTTTTTCCCCCATGCATTTAAGAAGACAAATCTGTTCATAATGATTCTCCCTTGCTGGGGTGGTGGCAAATTGTAATGTGTAATTTAACGTGGTTATTTGAACAATAATTGCCTGGTGTAAATTGTAGATTCTAGGCTTGGATTCTAGGCTTTGAAAAATGTATTAATAAGGAACAAGAGATAGACACTGATTATTTATTTTTTTATTTGCCTTTATATGTCAGTGTAAATATTCACAGATGTTCTGGGAGATTTGTGAATTTAAAAAAAAAGCTGCTCAGTTACATTTTAAAATGCAAATTAAACCGATGAATGATGATGGGGGTTTTGCATACTGAATGCATTCAGCAAGTCTTTAATTAATTAAACCAAGGAAGACTTGATGAGGTAGTCTATCTGTGTTTGCCAGTCTAATACTGTGATTATTATTTGGATTGTGGGTTCCCAGTGTTATCTAATGATCTGTTTTGACTTTCAGACTTTATGAAAATAAAGGAGAAGTTGATTTTATGGAGTCCTTGAGAGACCTCTTCAAATCTTTCAATGACATGATGAACAGCAACTCTGAAAACACAGTAATGGTAAAGGTATGTTGCTTGAAAACAAAAAACACCTTTCTCTTTCAAGACTATATTGTAATTGTCTAGATGATTCCACTTTATTACGTTGTATAGAGCAATTTAGTTTTTAAGGAACTTCACTTTGTAATGGCAAGACCCACAGCATGTTCTGTTCTAGCTTCTTGTTAGTTTTTTTTTTTTGTATTTGTATTATTTAGTTTGGCTGATTTCATGCAGTGTATACTACACTTGCTGTGTCCCTATACACCTTCCCAAAAGCATTTGTCAAATTGAACACATGCAATGATTTTGCAATTTGTTTTAACCTAATTTACTCAGCGTTTTTCCCTCAAATTGCTGCTTGTAGATTGATATAGTTATTTAACTATATACCCAATACAGCAGACGTCTCCTCCAGTCCAGTACTTGATATTGTTTCAGAATTCGTTTTCCAGCAAACGGTTCACTTTTCTTGCGCAGTTCTGTGATGCTATTACTTGAACTAAATGCCAATACTTATACGTAAGTAGCTCGTTTGTTGAGCAGTACAATATCCTCTATTTTGTGGTGTTTGCACTAGCTCTTTATTTGGCTCCTGTGAAAGAGCAGGGATATCTTGCTGTGCTTCGGAATGCTCGCTTGAAGATAAACACAGTTTTGAAACTGAACCCTGATAGTCGCAGTACAGTCCTGAAACTATATAACCTGGTAACATAGCTGGCCATATGAGTAAATGTATCTATTCCGTTCGCAGTACAAACTATTGCTGAATACTTACCAATTTCATACGTGCTCAAATCTAGGTGGGTTTTAAATTATATACGTGTTTAAGGCAGTATGATAAGAGAACATGTATGTAGTAGTCACAGTTGTAGCCGTTAATAATAATAATAATAATAATAATAATAATAATAATTATAATAATAATAATAATAATAATAATAATGGCACTTGATATTTTTAATTTGCATCGCGCTGGAGGAGTTGAACTTAATTTCAGAAACAAAATCCCAACCTTAGCGTTTGTGTCCGCTAGCTTCCAGAAATTTGAAAGATGGAAATGAGTGCTGTACACCAGAAAATAGACTCAGCATTTTAGAAGAATAAGATGATGCATCTTTTACTCAAGGGCTTTCTTGTTGCATCTTTCTGTGTAATGTATTTTATTATGGTAAATTGTATCATCTGAGTTGCAAGGTAGGTTTTCTAGTATGCGTTGCACATGTACGACTTCTGCATCCTTGTGCTTAAAACTAATCTTGGCATGGTGTGTACACTTTGTTCTTTGTGTCTTTTTTAAAAAAAATCTATTTATTTATTAGATCTGATGATTTGTACAGGTATTTTTGTCATTATTTTCTTAAGTTGTTTTTCTGTGTCTGTGTGCTTTGTCATATAATCATTACTTCAGTCAAGGCCTGTCTTTCTTTTTTCTTTCTTTCCCCTTCTCCTATTGCCACACAGTTGAGTTCTAAATGTGTGTTCATGTTTCTTCCCACTTTGTGACCTTCACATATCTACACCCTGGGCATCTCTGTTGGCTCATCTAGCTCCTACTGAAGGTATTCCCAGAAAAATCATTTTCTTCTGTTTTTTTTTCATTCAAACATTTCCAAAAGAGTTAAACCTCCCAAATCCCTTTAAGCCAATTACAAGGCAGTTGCTGTGTAATTGTGTTTGTTATCAGTTAAACTGTCACTAAATAAAAAATTGATCTTGGGGAACCAATTGGAAACAAGAGTCCTCCTGTGAAGCCATCCGTGTTCTGTATTATGCAACAGCTGCCATTTAATGTGTGGTGATGTCACTACACCAGTCTGCTGTTGAAGATGACACCTTTGAAAAATGTCATTGTGAGTCCTCCTGGGTACTGTACTCGCTAAGGTCTATTGGTTCTATACTTAGCTTTCAAAATTACAATTACATGAACAGTGTATGATATTGAAAATAATTGCTATGCACCAATTTGGCAGGCGTCTGCAGACACAGTGGTTGTAATGTAAAACGAATAGGCAGAGCATTGGAAAATCCAAACTGCATTGTGAGGTTAAGGACTCCAGGATTTTATTTACATTATTTTATGTTAAGTAATCATTTGAGCTGACACTGTTTTATGCTGCCTTGGCCTGAACCATGTTTGCTGTAGGTTATAGATATGATTTACTGCCTTTAATAGGAGGAGGGGGCTTAAAACAAATAAGTTACTGTTCACACAAATGGCTTGTGTAGAGGCTGTGGACTTGTTCATTGTGTGCATTGAATCAGATTTTCTAAGGAATCTGACTTTTTATATGACAAGCTTAAATATTGCTAACACTACACAATGGTTAGGATTGGCGCTCAGTATGTTAGTATTTAGTATGTACTTGTTGTAAAAGGCAAACAAGTACATGTTCAAATCAACTTTGAACTGAATTGCTGATGTTTATATACAGCCTTAAGTTACGTTCAGCCGGTATGGATAGCATGCTGGACAGAAAAGCACTGGTGGGATTTGCAAGTGGTCAGTTAATCAGTGCCAATTAATTAATAAACCATGGAAAACTGGAAGTCTTGACCCTATATTTATTTGTAACTAATCGTTACAGTCAGCTGCTGACATGGCCTGGATATCCTGATCACATTTTAGTTTCAACTGACTGACAGTCATTTCTGAAATATGGTCTTGGTGGTTCACAATACTAATCAAAGTATTCTGGATTTATAACAGTGTATATTGCTGGAGCAATTTGTAACATGTCTACACAATACATTCTTTGCAGTCTAACTGAAAACTCATTGAGCAGTTGTGCGTTGGCCTTGGCGGTGTTGCAGGAGCGGTTTGCTTATTCCTTCTCAGAGGTGGCCTCCTTTTCTATACAGCCAGGTGTTATTGTTAGTTGATTACTCTTCCCTGTTTGTTTCCTGAATCTGTTACCTGTTCCTAACAGTAATAAACGGTGAAGAACATGAAGTGGATGGAGCAGTTGTGTTACATGTCATGTGTGGCTTGATGACTGGATTCTAAGCTCAAATTACAGATGTGTGGGCTCAAGACAGGGTTCTTGTGAGAGCAAATGGCTTGCAGTCTATTGTAAGTGGGGACTGATCCATACAGTCAAACTTTTCAATTGACTTTTAATAAAGCCTTCAATAAAGTATTATTAAAAGGCCCTTGATTTGTCCCATTCTATGGATGGTAAAATAAGGCTATATGTCAAATGTTTATTTATTTTTTTTTATCTTAAATGATATTCCTGATGTAGGCTGCTGGTAATTTGAATATAATATACTTTGTATTTTTCGAAGTGACCTCTCCAGTAAATCGCTACAGTTTTATGTTTTGGATTAAATGGGTGTTCAGCAACACCCATTAAACCCATACATGATCCAGTATCTCTCTAATGTTTAGAATGTCTTTTTGGAATTTAATGTTAATTAAATTGTTTTCCTTTCAATATTTTAGGGAGCCTATATAAAATCCCTCGTCGGACTTGTGAACGGTGTTTAAAACTGGTTTTAAGCGATTTACCAGCTAAGAACTAGAATCCATTCACCAATATGATTAACTTTTGTTAGGATATATATATATATATATAATATATATATATATATATATATATATATATATATATATAGATATATATATATATAGATATTATAATATATGGTATATATAGATTAGAGATTAGACCTACACACACACACACCACACACACACACACACACATACATATATATATATATATATATATATATATATATATATATATATATATACTAATTGGACATCTTTTTGTGTTGGAACACTAACTGATCTTCTTGCCAGAAAAGTCTATTTAATGATGTATTTGTCCAGCAAATGTTAATATTTAGCACTGAATAACTGCCCCCCCGGATGTCATTTTGGTTGACTCAGTGTTCCAGATCATGCTGTGTTGCTGAACAGATGCAGAGCTTGATATAAAGAAATGTCTTGGAATTCATCTTTTTACATTTAGTTTTAAATTGTATTTATTTCATAAATGAAAGCTGCTGCATGGTGAAAAATAACTTTTGTGCCTTAATAAGCTGTTATGTACGAGGAAAGAGATATTAGTTGCAAACAAGGGAAATCTTGATGGGCCACAGCCATACTCTTTAAAAACATTTATTATCCCTGTTAGGGGTGCATATCCCCAGTGAAGGGGATAGAGTGCAGGTGTCTCCCCCTCACACTTCTTGGCTATATCTACATAGCCTTTTATGCATTGTGATGAATATTGCCAGTCATTCTTAAGTGCTGTCAGAATCTGGCTATGTTCTCTTATAATGCTCCACAAAAGTTCTGTAGGTATCGTATGTGTGATACTAACCCAATGAAATAAAGAACAAAAATGAAATAATGCAAACAGGCTAAAGTGAGTTAAGAATAGCATTCTTTATCTGACGCCAGCCTGTTCTCAAATGTCAAGTTAACTAATCCATAGTTTATTCATCACTGGTATAAAAAAACAGTTTTTTGTAAGAACATGTCAGATTATGTGAACTGAAAATAGCCAAACAATGATATGTACATGTTTACTTTTGGAAATGTTTGCAAGATGAATGAGGGTGTTCAGTTATGCAAGCTTCTGGTAAACCTGAGAGAAATGATGCCAAAAATGAAAAATATTTATGATACATTCATAAATATAAAGATCTGATGGGTAATGCCCTTGAGTAAATGCAATTAAGCTCGGATTCAACTACCAGATGCATTTTAGATGTCATCCACTGTGCTCGGCTACCACCGTTGGCATTTCAAGTATATTTGTCAGTCTGTTACCCTAATTATGTTTAATATTACCAAAGGATCTGTCTTAATTGTTTTTGTTTGTTTTTTGTCATCTTCTGTACAGCAAACTATTTACAGAATTCATCTTGAAAGTTCCACAGGGCCGTCTGTTGCGGCAGAAGCTGCACTGCTTGATCGACATCGTGCACAGTGACCTCTTCACGCAGCATGGTAAGCAGAACCATGCGAGTCACTAGTGTGCCATGTTTATCAGTGTCCTGAGGCTTCTGCTATCCTTCTCAGCTATCTCCTTTGGTTTAAATGTGTTCTATTAGGGAGACAAGGTAGTTTAGCTGCTGTGAGAAAAATTGAAGTTTGATGTAGTGTAGGTGATTTTAGTCTTTTTCCTTTTTTTTTTTTTGGCAACTGGTTTGTATGATTTAAAAAGAAAAAAAAAAACAGGATGAAACTATAGTCACAGTATATAGTAGATTTTACATAGGCTTGTGACACAGGCATTATTAAATAAAGCTCATAATAGAATGTCTACAGGAAACAAAATAAACTACATATAATAACATATTGCTTCATATTCTGAAGCAATTTTTAGAAGTCTAAGTCTGTTTTGTTTTTTTTAAAAGCATTTGCACAGAGTAACTTGCCACAGGAGCTGTATTCATCAGGGTACCCGTCATCCAGTAGTTTAACAATGAACTGAGGGACCTTGCCTTGAGCCATGCAGGGTTAGAAACTCCCTCTCGCCTGAAGCGAATTAAATCTGATGAGGACTAGTTGATGTCTGTGTCTCAGTAGTCCTCTGGATGAGTACTTAAAACAAATGTACACACATACGTTCATGTTTTAGTCTTGCGTTTAAAATAAATAAATAAATAAATGCTGGGAAGTCAATTTTGTAACGGGATGTCGCAGTGGTGAATAAGCATTCACAAATAATGCTTAGAAAACAATCACTCGGAACCTCCCTTCATCTCCCCTGCAATGCCAACCCCACTTAATGGCGTTTTACGTTTGCGCTCTCCCTCTGTGCGGGATGCAAAGTTTATTGTTTTGAATTTACTGAAACGCATTGCATCTTTTGAAGTAAGTATAAAAATGTTGCGCTTTGTACTGGCTTACAACCCTGACTGATGATGTCAGTAGCAAAGGCAACCGGATGTACTAACAAGGTCAGGCAATAGGCCACGTTTTTACTAAACATTTAAAAACTAATAAACAAACAATTCCATAATGAACATTATCTTAGTATGTTGCTTAAAACATAACAACACAATATATATATATATATATATTTATAAGATATATATTTATATATAGATATATTATATATATATATATCTATATATATAGATATATATATATATATATATATATATATATATATATATATATATATATATATATATATATATATATATATATAGTATCTATATATATACATATTTGAATTCGTATCTAGATATTTGTAACACATAGTATAAACAGTAACACATATAAAGCTTGGGACTCACTGTCTGTAGCTTGGTGCTTACATTATCGTCAGCATATTTTAAGTGACTGAAAGCTGAAATTACATTTTAAAAACACACTTTTCTTATTCCAATGCTGTATTGGTCAGCGATAATCAGTATATTTGAAAACCAGGCTTTAATCACTGATAATAGGTGCACAGGTGGCAATTCTGTGAGGGCTCCAATGGGGGAAAATAAGGTCCTGCACAGTGCAAATAAATCACCTGTTCTGTTAAGTTTATGTGTGTATGCTTCACAAGCAGAACTGTTATTGTAGTATTTAAAAATATAAAATCAATTTACACAAGGCAGGGGGTAGTATTAATACTTTTGTAGCAGCTTAGTCTGTAGTTGTTTCATGCTGTTATATTGTAGATACAGTACACATGGACCCCACACAGAGGTAGTTTGCCCAAGGGCTTTTGAAAGCCTACTTGTGCCACAGGTGTCATCCTGCAGTCGGCAGCCAAGCTTCTTTAGACCTGCTGTCTTCTGTTTTCCTTTGACTACAAGGGCTCTGCAGGGGACAGACAGGCTGATTGAGTTCTTGTTAAGATGATGGTCTTTTTTTAAAGAGCGTCCCTAATCATTTTACTTGAAGTTGCAGATACAAAATGGGTTTGAATGTGACAGATTCAAATTGGCACTGTAGAAAGGCACTGTCCATATTCCTTTTGGGAAAACCATCTTGGGACCCCCCACGCCCCCAGGTTGTGAAAAGAATATTTGAACATTCTCAGAAAAATGTTACCGAGCATATACCATGTACAGTAGAATACATGCTCTACAAATCCTGTCTGGGGGTGAGAAAATAAGCAAGTTCACAGTTTGACAAGATGATAATTTCATCTTCACTGTGATGTGAGAGATGTCAGGTTTTCATTTTCAGTTTTTTTCGGTTACAACTATTTTTTCATCCCTTTTTCCCTGCAGCCTTTGGCTAGCCTCGAAATTATCTGGACGGGATCATGTCACTTGGCTTCTTTGCTCCGACTCCCATCGTTAGTTTCTCACAAGGCAGGAGTGTTCGTCTTTGACTGACAAGTTGAAATTAAAAACTAGGTTTACTTCAGTTCATTTGCAGGAGCATTTCGTCTTTCAGGTGCATGCTGTTTGCTGGAGAGTATGACGAGATAATATGATAGTGGTTATTTTATGCTTCATAATTCATGCATCATTGGTCTCTACAGTTTTAAAAATCAAAAATCTGAAGATACACCACCAAGTCCCTTTCCTGTTACATTTGACATCCTGCTTTGATGAAAATGGGACAGAGATCAATGAAAGGGACACTCGTTCCAGAACATATATAGCATGGTGGGGACTAATTCCAGTGGAACAACATGTAAAAGAGGACCACGCTATAGTGGTGTAAAGATGTGGAAAGCTGAACAAAACTATGAGGGGCTAATGAAAAGAGTGATGATACTAGTTTACTACACCTGTAGTTATATACACACACACACACACACACACACACACACAGTATACTTAGCACATGTAAAGTGTGCAAATATATTTGTAAAGATAAAAGTGAAATTGCAAATAATGAAAATAGGTATTTAGTCATAAGAAACTTAACATAAGAAAACCTTTTTATGGTATATTTTGCCAACAATTTAGCAAAATAAAATATGTAGGAGAGACAGGTACAACATTATATAAAATAATACAAAACCACCTATCAAATATAAGAAATAAAAATAAATGAACTAATAGTTGCAGTTTTAGAAGAAATACAATTAGGTCATGTACAATACAGAAGAATAAAGGCAAATAAATGGATAAATAGACTCAATACATGGTGCTTGAAGGTTTAAATAGGAAGGAATAGCAGATTGTTATATCTTTAACTATGTAATAAATTACATCATAAACACATCAAGAGATTTAAATAGAAATATGTAAGTGTAGTTACCATGGCATCAAAAGACTAGAAGTACCGCAACTCTTTGTTTTTCACACTTTCCCTTTGACAGAGGTATGTTAAAGATATCAAAACATTGGGAATTTGGCTGTTTTGAACACAGACTCAATATATGTTCCTCACATATATAGTTGTTCTTACATTTGTATTCATTTTAACCGACTTAAGGGAACTGTAATCCTGTAGATATTGGCTGTTGAATCTGTAACAACCATGAAGAAAACCAGTTACTAAGGTAACTGCAGTCATCTTGTATGTCACTTTTCCTCTTGAAATTAAATAGCATGTTTTGAGATATCTTTGCTGTTATCTGTAATAAGGATCCAGAAAGACAGCTGAGAAATTTCTGACAAATTGACTCTCGTCAGAGTAGCTTGGCAAATTAATTTACTGTTTTCAATAAACAAATAAAAAAATCTACCCAGAGTGATCTTCACACTATCTTTGATAACCTGTAACAGTGGGTGTCATTTCAATTTCAATCAAATGTGTTGCTGTATTTCTCTCAACAAGCATATCATGTGTACACTTAAACAAACTTAAATAAACTATAAGGGCGATTTTAACATGTGGTGTCACGAACTATTCATGTGATCATGAAATAATCTGTCCTTTTTAAAATACTAAATTGATGTTTTGTACAACTTTTACGTATGTTTAAAAAGGTGTTGGCCTGGAATTGAATACTAACCTATGAAGATGATGATGATGATAAATCACTCGTTAACAGATCAATTTTAGGAGTTAACCCTTTTAACATACTAAGCATTGGCATACATCATTTGACTCTGTTTGTTTAATTTTGTAAACATTTCCTATAGACCAGATACCCATGACTTAATTACTTTGGGTGAAATGTACCGAGACCAGCTTTCTGTGAAGTAGTCTGAAAAGCAGGTGGTTCTTTGTGTTGGATCGAATCGAGAAACTGAGCGTTTAGCGGTGTCATGTCTCATGCGTCGGGCTGGGTGATGCTATGTTAACTTCCTGTTGGATGCATGAACCCACAACCTGCAGAACTTCAGATGAAAAGGTGCTACCAAATTTGGGATGAACACAGTTTGTTTAAGCCGTTCCTTTTTTTTTAAAAATTGATTAGACCGACCTCAGCATGTTGCCTATGCACTGGCTGGTAATGTGTCAAAACTGTACGCTTCAAACTGCAATGTGTTGGGAGTTTTATTTCCTGTATTATCTAAGATTTCAGGCCTTTTTCTTTACCTGTAGCCAGGATGTGCAGCTCGTTGTAGGCAAAAGGAGATAGTTGTTCAGCCTTAAATCTTGAGGAAACCAAGACAGGTGGTGTCATTATGTATAATTATCATTGTGAAAAGCATAAGGCAGCCAGTGGGATTGTGCAGTACATTGCTGGTTGATGAGAAGCCAAGTAAGTTTAAAGGGGGCTTTCTAATATAAGGGGACAAACATTCAGGAAAACTAGGAGCAAAACCATTTTAACACAAAAAAACGAATGTTAGGCAGTGAGTTAACAGGTTTAACATAATTGGATGAAGGATCTCAGAGTGGGGAAAGCTGCAAAGTATAGATAAGGACATCAAGTACAAGTGGCAGGTGGTCTCTTTTCCTGTGTCTGATGTTTCATAAGTTCATATGAATGGGCTTCCCAGGGAGGCATCTGTAAGAAGCAGGTTAACAAGAGCCTTAGTTACTGCATTTTTGCAGGTTTTTTTGTATTTGTATTATTATGGTGGTGGTGGTTGTCACAGTATTCATCCGAATAGCCCCGTGGCTTGTGTAGTGCTTCCCCGTCAGTCTTGCTCCAGAGTAGCTGCTTTACATACAGTATATTTTATAGTGCTAGAAATTGACTTTTTGATCCAGAGCGAATGCTCCCGGTTCGCTTGTGGCCTGTGCTGGGGATCTTTTTGCTTTTTCAGTCTGTTTGCTCAGATGTAGGGGTGCAGTGTTGGCCTGGCATGGTAGTTCCAGTCGGCTTCCCTTAGTCATCAAGCAGCATTTCAGCAGGTCACAGATTTTTGATTTATTGGCATCATTGATCTTAGCTGGTGATACAGGAGGCATTAGAGAACAGTTTCTTAACGAGAAGAAAGCAGACTGCTGCTTGAATCATCATTCTGTTATAATGAATAATTTTAACAATGTATCAAGTATAATAAATAACATTTAAAATACATTACAAAATAAACTAGATTTTTTTTCCATTAGGGATAGGCAGCGAGGGGAAACAAGGAAATGTGATTTAATGTCTAACAAATTATATAGCTTTTAAAATCAGTTTTTAATGTTCATTGATGTCAGTCTAGAATATTTAATGAGAGAAATAATTCTAGTGCATTTTTAATGAGACCCTCATATTGAGGGGTACTGTAGCTTTATTTTGACTCTGCAGTCAATGAATGAAAAACATGGTTGAACATTTTCTCATATTTAAATAGTACCCTAAAGACCTTGCAGCCTTACTGTAAATACTGTATAATCTATAATTTTACTGTAGTAACCAATCTGCATTTAAAAATGGGGATTAGGTTTCTTCCTGGTTGCAGCAATCTTGACATTGATAAATCTGTTTGTATTTTTTTTTTATTAACATTTCACTCCTCCTTGTTTGCCGACGCATATCTATGGGGTTTGAGTTGTATTGTAATTTTTGAGACACCCATATGTAAATATCTTTTCTGTGACTAAAACAAGCAGTAGAAAATTAAGCTTTCCGAAATTGAATTTAAGGGGGAAATTAGGAGAAGCTGAATGAAGAAGTAGATTTTCAAGAGCATTTTGCAATGTCAAATGTAAGTGATTGTAATAGATCGTGGATGAATCACGGTAGAACAAGGAGGCATCAAGATGTCTGTGTTTCACAATCAGAAGTTAGAAATAAGCTGAGTGATCAAACAATCCTTGTTTCTACCAGCCCTGCACCTTGATAAAGATTGATGTAATTTTTTTTAAAGCAGACTGCTGAGGCATTGGCCACTGTGGGTTCTATCAGTGTGCTGTGATGTGAACAGATGTCCAATTATTATTGTCTGCCTTCACGATGCATCATACTTAGAATATTGTGGCTGATAGTTTTTTTATTAAACCCCTCTCGGAGGTGGTGGGAAAAGTGGAGGTGCATGTCTAGCAGTATAGTGCTATTTGTTATTTCACAAATTCAGTAATTCTCAAGTCCGGTTACAGTGTTTTCCACACTGCCAGTACATTAACGGTAGTGCCAAATCTAGAGAACTGCTTATCCAACTGTGATGAAAGAATATTATCACAAATTATTGAATGCATCTTCCTTTAGGTATATATGTATGTATTTCACACCTGCATATGGACATACAGTAGGCTCTGGTGGTTTACTTTTTTCATTGCTCTAACTTTACAGAAGAGGAATGTTATAAACTATTGATTTTGTCAAGGTCACTCAGTAATCCATGCATGTTTGCTTCTTATTGACGAGTGTCATCTAGATTCTGTGAATCCCTAATCTTGTTTTTACCTGCAGTAGTTAAGTCTTTTCATCGATACTCAAGATGGTACAGCTGTGGATAGATGCAGAATCTGTCAGGGAAGAGGTCTAAACAGGCCAATTTAATTCACAAAGCAATTTTATTTTACCATTATTTATTTTTTTAATCTTGTCTTATGGTTTCACCAACCACATGTTTTAAAACTATCCTTGCTTTGAGGCAACTCTTTTTAGCAACGAAGGCTTAGTAAGGGGCTTCTTCTGTAGGTATTCTTTCAATACCACAATCAAAACCTGCTCGCTTTACCATGAGTGGAATCACAGGCCAATATCCGACAGCCAATGTATCCCTGCTTGTTTGTTCCTGATTTGATTTCTTTGGGTTTACAGCTACTGTATTGATTTAATGATTGATCAATTAACTAAACCAGGTAATAAACTGGAGTACCAGAACACAATAGGGGGTATGAACAGTGCCTATCATATTTACAACAGCACAGCAATGTAAAATACCCATGCAGTTCAATAGTACTTTTAAGCAAGTGCTGGATGTACACCTGTTACATTTCCATGACAATTTACACTGATTTAGATAAAGCTTACCATTTTTTTTCTCAAATGTGCTCATACAATTAAGCACCTCCAAATCAGTAGGCAATTAATTACAGTGCTTCTAAGACACTGACTAAATTAATTTTCATTTCAATGACTGCCTGGGTTTTAAGGATCACTACTTCACCTGTAATTTAGTAGTCAGTCAAAAAAAACAAATCAAAAAGAAGAGTTGGTAAAAGATCACTACTTTCCAGAGCACTTCATTAGACCACCTAGGAAGAGAATCTTCAGACATCAGATTTCGCCACACCTTGTTACCTGCTGCAGTGGAAACAATGCAGAACCATTTGGTCATTTATTTATTTTTTCATTGTTGTTTTCTGCCCAGATTGCCGGGATATTCTGCTGCCTCTGATGACCGAGCAGCTGAAACTTCACTTGGAGAATCAGGAGGAATTGGAAGCCTGCTGTGAGCTGCTCAGCAACATACTGGAAGTTCTGTACAGAAAGGACGTGGTTAGTGCTGTAATAACCCCTGCTAACACTCCTCATTGTCTGTTTATTATTATTGTTTTATTATTTGTTCATTTAGCAGACACCGTTATCCAAGGTGATTTACAGAGACTAGGGTGTGTGAACTATGCATCAGCTGCCCAAGGAGGTTAAGTGACTTAGATTTTTTTAACTTAATTAATTGGTAGTGAGTCACCCAGATTAACAATATCTAAAAATAGCAAATGAGACAAAAAATTTAAAAGGCCAAATTAAAAAGATGGAAATGTAAAAATAAATAAATAAATACATAAATACCAAAAAACTGTAAATTAGGCATTAGAATTACACCGTATATAAATTGCCTTACTATACAGTATAGTAAGGTAATTTTATATACGGTAAGTAATGATAACTATAACTAGGCAACTCTCACTAATTATTAGATGAACATTTACATTTAGAAATATTGGGCAGATTTTCAAGTATTGATAGTAAAAAATCCTTGGGGGGGGGAACCTAGTACTTCAGACCTGACTTGACCCTGAGGTGTCAGACTCAATACTGGACTCGTTAGTTTTATAATGTGCTTCCTTTATATTTTTTCAAAAGAAAAGTGATCATCCTTTCCGTTCAGTTGTGTTGAGGACTATTTGCAGATATTTAGACAGTGTAGTTTATAATTTCCAACTTTGATCATTCATATTCAAACATTTATTGCAAAGCCATTCATTTCTTTCATGCTCTTCCCCTCTAGGTGTGCTTAGCGCCAAATAAGTCTTTTGTACGATAAGGAGAACACTTTTCATAAAATTACAGGAACACATGATGCTAATCATTAATTTGCATTTCAAGATAGAGCTTTCAGAGGATGCAGTAAATAATAAATTACACTAATTCTGGAAACTCGTTTCCCTTCACCACTTACCCTGCATTGTACAGATCTGCATTGCATTTGAGGACTACAAAGGTATATCATGGGTGACCTTTTTCTTTAATGTTGCGCTAGCATCGCTCAAAAGCACAAGTAGACAAATGTGACAGTACTTGAGTTACAATTCAGGTTACGATGCAGCAGGTGTGTTTCAGCTTGCTGCCGATAAAAAGCCATACTGGATATTACTGTGCTGGCTGGCTTTACCCCAAATATAAAAAACAAAGCAAAAGCAGAGCTGCTTTGACAAGGACACCCATGGCACGGTTTTCTAAGCTTTTATGTGCGTACAAGCTGTCTGAAAGGAAACCGTGTGGATTACTTGGATTTTACCCAATTGCGCTCAAACTTCAGCTTCAGTGATCTGGTTTTTAACACTAGGGCTTACCAAATCAGGTAGGGTGTTTTAAACAAACAAGTAAAGACTGCCAATACAGTTCTGTTAGTTATCCTAGCCTAATACGGTTGATTTTTCCAAACCAGTTTGCTTTGCCCCTATTTCGTATAGTTTTATAAAAATGAATGTAGAAAACATTGAGAAGGACAAATTTAAAATCGTTCTCACTGAATAGTGTACTTTTCTTTTAGTACTACATGGTTTCTTTTAGTACCACTATTGTGTATTTTATACTGTAGTTAGAGATGTCACAATTTGTTCCTTTATTTAAAAAAAAAATTAAATTAAATTAAAACATAAAACATGGTATATAAAATAAAGGGTATATTTTATTGAGAGGCTAGGACCAGCTTGTGTGTCTTTGTTCATTTAAAAGGCAGTATATCAGTCAGCTGTGTTTAAGAGTAAAGGAAGATCTGTGAAAATATTGGTTACACTTCTAAATCTATCATTTATGGAGTGCCTTCATCATGAGAATGTTCTCTGTGAAATACAGAATCAGGGAAGAGCACAAGAGATCAGATGAAGTCAGTCCAATCATCCTCTATTAGTACTGGAATGTGTGCTTTACAATTGAACTCCCCATTCATCAGAAACCTCACTTCGTGGATTTAAGCACTTGCTCTGTGTGTTTTCTGTTCTAGGATGATTAATAGCCTGATATTTATAAAATTTGATTAAGACTTTGCCTCCAGACTGACCCAAACCAAATATTCTAGAATGAGTTTAGCATTATTTAATTGAAACTTCAACATTACAATGGAGTTCCTAGGTTCCTGATTTTTTTGTAAGCCCCACAACTTGATACAGCTCATCATCTCAGCTACATTTCCAGTAATTATGGTGCTCCCTCAGTAACAAGCTGTGATTTAAACAATACTGTTTAGTTTGCTTTGCGTGGCTTCTGCCATTGACATGAACAATTTTTCATCCTGTTGTTGTGCTGCTTAAGGTAGATAATTGATTAATTTTTTTTATAGTATAAATGCATGTAATGACACCCATCAGTATTGGGTTTGCCAGATGCTTTTCTGACTTAATTTTATTTTTTTTGTATCCCGTTGGTTGACCAGGGACCCACTCAGCGACACGTCCAGATAATTATGGAGAAATTATTAAGGACGGTAAACAGGACAGTCATCTGCTTGGGACGGGATTCAGAGCTTATTGTAAGTGTCTCTCAATATCAACTTAAAAAAAAAAAAAATCCTTATCACAACTGGCTATGACTTGCTGAATCCTCAGTAACTGGATTTGAAGTCCCAGGTGGTGAAAAGCAATCAAAGCCTTGTTTAAATCTACTTCGTGTTCAGTGAGCTTCACGCTGAAGATTTGCTTTATCTCTCCATTCCTTTTACCGTTTTATTAGAGGTCCTGTTTAAAAACAAAACAGAAACAAAACATACAATGCATGCCTCTTGCATCTGCTAATGTATAAAGTGAATGTTACGGCTTGCTGTCTAAACTATATCTGCTTGCAATGTATGGCTGAATATCAGTGTGGCTGTATTCCTTTCCACAATACAGCAGATTCCTTAAGCTATATTTATTTAATTTCAGAGGTATGCTGCAATATAATTTTACATTTACAGAACTGTGAAAGAATGTTTACGAAATCTAGAAAGCAGCATTGACTAGCCGTTATTACCATCTCATGATATTTTTGTTATCGTTAATTATGTTTTACAAGTTATACAGTGAATGCATTTATTCATGCTACAAAAAGTTGAATAACCATGTAGGGACAGTAAAAAGGGACTTACATGTTTTGTTATATCTTGAATGAGAACCATACTGTGTGTGCAAGTACTGCACATGCCATCTTAAACGCTACAGTGTGTGTAGAACTGATGGTTCACAAGCCAGGATGTCTGAGGCAAGCAGTATTTATAGTACCTTGTTAGGTGAAGAACCAGTTGACTCGTATTACAAGCACAGCTAGACAGACTTTTTAGATGTTTTATTTTTTTCCTCGAGATCTATTCCAAGAGTTTGTTTTTCACATACTGAGACTGTAGTTCACATGTTTTTCGTGTTACTGACACCTGATTAGTTTGAAGGCTATATCTGGGAAGATGTTGTGGCTGTAGGTCATGGTGGCTTACTTAGTGATATTACTGACTCCGAGAATGAGGTATTTATATCCTTGGCAGGTATGTGTCTACAGTATGTGCATATCGTGTTTGTTTGGTAATTCAAAAACAAAAATATGAATTTATTCCTTGGTTATTTTGTTACGTAGTATAAGTATACAGTAAATAAGTTAGAACCTGTGCATTGGAAAACTTTGCTTTGTATTGATATGCACAGTAATGCTGTGCTACTGGCTATAAATAATTTGCCTTCACCACGATATAATGATACATTTTAAAATGCTAGAAAGTTTGTGGCTCTTGATATTCCCTATGTAGACATTCTCCTGTCTGCTGGTAGCATAGCAATGGTTCTTTGGGGATTAGAGTTTTTATGTTCAGTATGCTCACATTATTCATGTTGATGTTGGTAATAAAACACATTTTTAATTTTCCTTGTTTGGGTATTTTTTTTTATCCATGCAGATATAGTATTATAATTTTCTCCAGGAAAAGTAAAATGATAATAATGTTTCATTTAAGATACTTGTACATTCAGTGGACATTCATGACAGAATATGTTCTCTCCATAAATAGGTCATAGGCACCGTGCAGGATAACGCATCTCCCTAGTGTTTATTGAATCGTTTGTTGAATGCATGTCAATAACATGTTTATTTAAAAGAAATACCTTTATCTTGACACTGAGGTTATGAGCTGTGAAGTAATTGCATTGTCTCATGCAAGTGTTTTAACCTCTGACGTGTCTGTCTGATGCTCAGACTGAAAGGACTGTTTTATGCTGTCTCTTTGAGTTATACAGCAAGCAGTTAATGAAGCTGTCTCTGAAATCTTACTTAACCTAGGTCTGACAGCTAAGCCGGCTCAGTTTGGTGTGGTCATCACTGTTTGGTTTAAAAAAATCTTAAAAAAAAAATAAAAAAAATGAATAAATAAAAATAAGAAGAAAAAAAAAGTTCCAGGGCTATTTTGTCTTTTTTGATAATCTTTTTAAAAAGACCTTACAGTGCTTTAGACTGAGGTAACAGATCTGTTAGGTGTACTAAATGAATGACTGTAACCTCTGTGGAGCATGTGCTTTTAAAGTAGTTTCTTTCATTTAGCAGAAGCAGCTCTGTACAGATGACTTGTAGTAGTGTAGGGGCTGAGCGGGGTCCAATTCTGTTATGGATCTTGGAGAATGACATGCTACTTTGTGTGCTCTTTGTTTTATTTCCAGATGTACTCAGAAAGTGATCTGTTGAATTTACGTCAGGCAAAGACTTCAGTGTAAGCACTTTGTGGCTGTTTTAGCTAACGGGTCTTGCTCAGACACAAGCAATGTGTTAGCCTGACAGAACTTGGACCTGCATGGGAGGGATGCTATTTATCCATCTTGAATATTCCTATTCCTATAACTCAAGACTACAATCCATCCCTTAGTCATTGGGGACATCAATTCCAATACACTCAACATTGTGCGCCATGTTTGTTTTACCAATTACTTCACTACTTTAACAAGAATCTCTACATATATACAGCTCTGGAAAGAATTAAGAGACCACTGCAAAATTATCAGTTTCTCTGGTTTTACTATTTATAGGTATGTGTTTGGGTAAAATGAACATTTTTGTTTTATTCTATAAACTACTGACAACATTTCTCCCAAATTCCAAATAAAAATATTGTCATTTAGAGCATTTATTTGCAGAAAATGACATCTGGTCAAAATAACAAAAAAGATGCAGTGTTGTCAGACCTCGAATAATGCAAAGAAAATAAGTTCATATTTATTTTTAAACAACACAATACTAATGTTTTAACTTAGGAAGAGTTCAGAAATCAATATTTGGTGGAATAACCCTGATATTCAATCACAGCTTTCATGCGTCTTGGCATGTTCTCCACCAGTCTTTCATATTGATGTTGGGTGACTTTTTGCCACTCCTGGCGCAAAAATTCAAGCAGCTTGGCTTTGTTTGATGGCTTGTGGCCATCCATCTTCCTCTTGATCACATTCCAGAGGTTTTCAATGGGGTTCAGGTCTGGAGATTGGGCTGGCCATGACAGGGTCTTGATCTGGTGGTCCTCCATCCACACCTTGATTGACCTGGCTGTGTGGCATGTAGCATTGTCCTGCTGGAAAAACTGATCCTCAGAGTTGGGGAACATTGTCAGAGCAGAAGGAAGCAAGTTTTCTTCCAGGACAACCTTGTACTTGGCTTGATTCATGCGCCCTTCACAAAGAATGAGTCAAATTTTCAGCTTTGCCCAACACCTGGTCATCTAATGGTTAGACGGAGACCTGGAGAGGCCTACAAGCCACAGTGTCTCGCACCCACTGTGAAATGTGGTGGAGGATCGGTGATGATCTGGGGGTGCTTCAGCAAGGCTGGAATTGGGCAGATTTGGCATGAATCGAGCCAAGTACAAGGTTGCCCTGGAAGTAAACTTGCTTCCTTCTGCTCTGACAATGTTCCCCAACTCTGAGGATTGGTTTTTCTAGCAGGACAATGCTCCATGCCACACAGCCAGGTCAGTCAAGGTGTGGATGGAGGACCACCAGATCAAGACCCTGTCATGGCCAGCCAGCCCAATCTCCAGACCTGAATAGTAAAACCAGAGAAACTGATAATTTTGCAGTGGTCTTTTAATTTTTTCCAGAGCTGTATATATATGTCCAATATTACATTACATGAATATACAGTACAACCACCATTACAAAAAGAGAATGTAGAGAAATCACTTTTTCTAAGGCTGCTAACTGCTAGCTTTTGTATATTTTTCATTGAAGACAGTAACAAAGACTGAAGCATTCATAAGGATCAGACCTTTTAATGAAGTCCTTCAGATTGGGAATTATTTTGCGGTTTTGGTATGTGCTTCAGGGCATGTGCTAATGTGGTCCTTGACTCCAAGTGAAGCATCCTTCTTTTTTACTCTGTTATCTTGAGGAAAGCACAGGAAAATCCAGTTGTTGTTGCTATAGCTCTGCATAGTAGTGGATGCTACATTTTCTTCTTCGTTTAATTTTTGTCATATCTTGCAAAACAGCAATGTGTCATCCTGAGCCAAGTATTCAGGCTTACTTTATTAAGTTATTGTTATTAAGGACTGAGATGACTTACTTTATGGTAGGCAGTACAATAGTCATGAGCAATGGTGTCTCTATGAAAATAAATCATTATCTAACAGTTTTGTACATTAACTTCATCATATTGACACAAAATGTTCAACGAGAATTGTGGTTGGAAAAGTAAATGTATACAGTTGTGTTTGGTCAGTTTTAGTTTTGGAGCATGTGCAGTTAAAAGCGTTAGCACAGCTTTTAAGCATTACATTTGAAACAGTCCATTATAATTTAATGAACACCAAGAGTGGCTTGAATTGTTAAAGGGGCTTCTACCTATTTAAGATTCAGTACAGTCGTTCTGGGAAGATCTCTCAGTAATAACCCTGGTAATGATTCTCATTTCTTGATGTTGGCCAAAGTGTTGCAAGATTGAAATGCGACCAGTGCTAGGAATTCCTGACTTTGTTCTTCTAGGATTTAGATTTGTGCCTCTTATGCCAGTGTTGTACATAGAATTTAGATCAGACGTCTGATCACGTTGGACAAGACACAAATAAACCTCAGCATTATGTTTTCAGTTTAGGTGTACACTTTCCTCGAACTATTTACAAGGAGTGATAAAAGCAGAGTAAATTTAAATAAAACAAACAGAAAAGACACAATATGAATGAGAATCTGGATACACTGGGATCATGGTCTATCGCTAGAAAGAACATTTGTCAACCAAAGCATTTGATAAGCATGGAAGAAAAAAAGAAACTGGAAAACCTAAATACTACAGCTACATTTAAAAATTACTTAATCATTTTGAAAGTTGCCATCCATCACCTAAAAGCTCATCAAAACATGAGTGCATCATTCTGATTGAGGGAAGCTTGTAGTGGGCATTGCTCATTGCTCTGGGTTATTGGCTTGAACTTCTCACTCATCTTGGAGTGATGTAAGACTGATCTTAGACTATCTAAAGTTACCTTAGGTAGTCCAAGATTATTGCTAATAGGGGCTGCTAAAACCAGTCACTTGAGTGATTTAATGCAGATGTCTTAACTTTTGATAAGTCGTTACATTTGCTGATTCTTAACTAAATAAATAAAAACAGAACATGTAAAGTCAAACGTGAATTTTATAAATCATTACTTTGCTGATATTTAAAATAAATGAAAGCAAAACATATAAACAAGCTAAATTGCTAAAAACATTCGCTATTCATGAGGTTATGTCCCCTGCCTTTGGCAAACTAATGTGAGTCAAGCTATATTGGCAGTTCTTGAGATGAGTAGAAGCAGTGCTGTTAAAGTGGATCTCGTGTTCCCGTGATTTCTCTCTTGACCCATACCGCCTGTTCCTGTTTGTATTCACAATATGTTTTGTTTGATTTATCCTGATGTACCTGGAACCTTGGTGTCACTTTTTTTTTGTTCATCTTGAAGCCTTTCCAGAATAGAAATTCTTTAGAGTCTTCATGCTGTGTCTATTACAGCTGGATTGTGAATGGTTCATTCCACTGCAAATGACCACCAGTTTTTCCATGAAACCAGTACAAGAAACCAGATGAATAGATTGACTTCATTTTTCCCAGAGTGTTTCTACCATTTCCACCATTTCAGTCTGTACCCCTGGAGTGGTTGGAGTGGGCTTGAGAACAATTGCTACTGTACTCTTAGATAAGTCCATGATGATTCCCAATGTACATGTTTAAAGTGTGAATTGCTAACACCCAGCTGTGGTACATGTATGATGCCTAAGAAGGGCATGGCATTTATAGATAACTGTGGATCATTGACATATCCTATAGTATAGAAAGATCTTGCTTTCCAATATACCAAAGCATAAAACCGAGATGCCCATGGAAGATAACTGGCACACTTTGGTCACATTCCACATAGTTAATACAAATAATGACCTACATGAAATTGTATTCATAAAATAACAACAGAAGTGAACGCCAGATTTGGTTCATGACTATTCAAGTTGCAGAGAGGTTTGTATCATAAATGTTTTAATTTTACTTAAAAACAGTATAAAATACACAATATTGCACATAGTAAATCAATTGCACTTACCTCATGATACAGATAAACGTCTATGCCTCTCTTTATGCTACATTAGAACTACTAGAGTAAACTCGTCATGTACAAGATCTGGAGGTGTGCTGAATTATTCTTTCATTGAAGACAGCCAACAATTAACATAGCGACATTACATGGAAAATAATGGGACAATTGTTTAGCTCTTGCCCTTGGCACAGATTTCTAGTTAGGAATGTGTTCTGGTGCCTTATTTTGTAGTTTGTATAATTGGAGATGAAAAGTACTTTTTCTGTAATTATAAATTATTTTTCTTACATCTGCTGTATGGTCAATCTGATTATTTAAAGAAAAAACAATAATAACAATCAGCACACCTCTAAGAATTAGCCCTCTTCACAACATATGAAAAGCTCATTTGAATTCCTCATTGAACATGTTTGTGCTAATCGTCATTGTTTGGAAGTAGCCCATTTAAAAGCTTCGGTTTGGTAAAATGGTAGCCTGTTTTCTTTGTTGACCACCTTCTGAAGTGTGTGGTTCTTGACAATAGTCACAGCCCCAAACGACTCTATGATTTGGTACAGTGGTATTCAAGATAACATTTTCAAAACACCTGCTAATTGTGCACAATGGTTATAAAGCTGTATGGTAAACAAGCAGCATAGGATCGGGAAAAAAAAAAAAAAAGTCAGCGATCAAGACCCACCTTTCAGTGGTCAAAAACTGTTGTGAAAAGCTGTGTGATTGCTACAATGTTTCCTTGCCATACAGTCTCCTAAACACTGTACAGTCAGTGCTCTCGTGCTATTTACAGTGGTACTTTAATGTAAAATCTTTTTGTGGGGGCTGAACTTCAACACAATTTAGGTGGTCTACACAACAGACATTTTGTAGTGACTAATACGGCACCTGTGCAAACATGAGCTTTTGGAAAGTTTCCAATCAATATCATTATTAGAGATCTGTGGAATTTGCTATCATTTTACTCTTCTTAAAGTCAAAATAAAAAATAAATGTAAAACATTTTCAACAATATTAAATGTTTGACAGACATCTCCCCCCTGCCCCTACATTTACCATTTTACTTTCTCTTTTAGTTATCTCCACCTATCTATTTAAAATAAATATTTTCCATTCCATTTTATAATTTACACATGCTCCCTTAAGCACTAAGGATGCTGTCGGCTCCTTTCTGTCTCTAGTGAGAACTCAGATATGTTTTAAATGAAGAGATGATTTATAAAAGCAAAGCATATTTGCAAACGTTACAAATTCTAATAAAACTAACGAGTTAACAATAGACCTTTGTTCTTCATATTTATTTTTTCATACATTTTCTTGTGAATACATAAATAGGGAAATATTAGTTTAATTTATTTAAGACAAATACATACTTGATAATGTGGAGAAACTAAGAGAAAGCTGGGCAATAAGGAGATGCCTCATTGTATTTTTGATCATTTTTACATGTAAACAAGAGGGAAAACTTCATTCATGCCTAAAAATAATGACGTGTTTACCAACACATTCAATTCATGTTTTAGTGAGTGTTAAAAAATTGACACATTATAGTTAAATGTCAAATGAAAAAAAGGTTCTATGTATTTATATTAGTTGCACGTATTGTAATATAATACTGTGCAGTTTATAAGTTTCCTGACCCTTTTTTTTTTTTTTTTTTTTTTGAAGAGCAGCATAATTTAATATTAACGGATAGTCATATTTATTTAATGATAATTTAAGTATATTTATATATCTATATTGATATTGTTTTTAGTAAGAAAAATACATTGTTGACTAATTTTAACAAATACTTTTTGTTTTTTTTTAAAATAATGTTTTTTGTTTTATTCTTTCATAGTATAATATAGCTGGGGTTTCCAGAATTAGAAAGTGGCATGAGATTTTTATACTAGCAAATTAGAAATTCTCCCAGTAGAAAGCTTGGGGTCTTGAAGCTTGACCCTGTCAGCTTGTAGTGTCTAAAGGCATGTATTGACTTTAGGAGATTTATTACTGCTCACCACCACCCCCACACACACACTCATACTCACACACCCCTTTGATGAGGAGCAATAGACATAGAAGTCTAGTGATGTAAATGGTAGATAAATCAAAATATCTGACGTGTCACCTATATATAAATCCAGAATCTGATTTGTCATAAAAATAGTTCTTCAGATTTACCATGAAAATCAAAAGCCACAGAGCTGTGACTTGCCTTTTTGACTTGAAGCATCATCTTGTGGATTGCTGGCAGGAAAAAAAAAAAAAACCTAAAACAAAAAAAAACGTAGTCTTTTGATTCTGGCGCATTGCTAAGCGGTTGGTTGCCTGCCATTTAACAGGTGTAGCCATAATAATTACTGAACTGATAAAAAATATTTTTGACTTGGCAAGTTTTAGTAGAAAATAAATAAATAAATCCCATTTACTGCCCACCTTACTGGTCTGCAAGAAAGTAGACATGACGTATTTTCAGCTTCAGGAAATGATTTAAGTCTGTCAATCCCTTTTTTGGTAAACAATCGAGTGTTATCCAGGTGAAATGCTTTTTGCAGCTGATCTTGTGTTTTTTTTTTTTTTTTTTATTATTTTTTTTATTATAAATATACCTCTTTCCGGATCCATTTCGTGTTTAATCTCTGGGGTTGTTTAGAACTAATATCCATGTGTTGGTGAAGGTAGGCCATACAATTTGAGATCCATTAGCAGAGTCCTGTTCAAAGAAACCAGAGTTTCCACCTGGCATGCTTCTTTGACTCGGTTTTGGATTTCTGTTTCGGTGTTGAAGCATATCCTTCCTGGGGGTAAGGCAAAGATGGAACCTGAGTTTCTTCAAATGGACAGAGCTTTTTCAAAACTGGTTGAAGTTTGTCCTCTTGTTGCTTAAAGTCTAGTTCAACACTGCAATAGAAGAATATTATCCTGTTAACATGGCTGTGGTTTCATGGATGATTCTAAGAATACAACTGGTAGTTATCTGAGAATACTGTTTGAGACAAAATGGACATTCATTCATGGTTTTAGGCTGTTGCTATGGGCTACCTGTAAATCACTGTTGCAAATCTTTTGACATTTTGACATGTCTGCAAGAGATAGAAATCTCATAATTGCTCTTTCGGAAACAAGTGCAGTAAGTCATGGCTTGATTTATATTTTTATTTGAATAAAAAATCAAGCTCAGATTGGTAATTTCTCAATCATGGAACTGCAGATACTGAAATGAAAACAGGTTGTGCTAAGTGAATTGCTTTACATGTATCCTTTATTTTTTTACATGAATACTTAAATACAGTAACGGTAATGTAGTTATTGAAAAAAAATGGAATTATACAAATTGCTTTGTAATCTCATTGTAAGCAAAGTGTTTAATACCACGTACCAGATGGCTGCTTCAGTTAAATATAATGGACGTAATGCTTTTTTTTTGCCATTATGCTTTTGCACTACTTAAAGAAACACTACTGTATTGTGCAATTTTGACAGCCCACGCTTACAAAGGCTTATGTCCTTGTGATTGGGATATTCCAGTTTCATATTAGAGCACTACTGACTTCATGATTCTGCAGGTTATGTAAACGTCTTAATAAAGGGTTTTTCTGGCTTTTTCCTTTTCTACATACACTGTACCAACTGCTGTCTGTTCTATAGTTTGTAGTCACTGGTTGCGCACTTCACCCTCTCATCTGAATATACTTGTGGTTTTCAGTACTGTCTACGTCATATACCCATCAGTGTATCAAATAATACGCTTAGAATTTTATCAATAGACCATGTTCAGAAAAAAACATTTTTTAGCCTGTTGTATAGTGACCTACAGGTTTATAATACAGCTGTATTATATGATTTTCTCAGTTAGGTTCCATTAGCAGTGTTGTCTTGTAAACAATGAACCATTTCACTGCTGTGTTCTTTTAACCCATGGCTGTGTCAATGGTACAGTCTCCCTGTTTTAACAAAGTGTATTTACAGTTGGTACTGTATTCTATTGTTTTCTCAGTAAAGTTCCATTACTGGTGGTTACAAGTAAACCGGTCAACATATCAGGGATACAGATCTTTTTGACATTTTTTTTACTTCATGTTTACAAACCATTCAATCTGATATTCTATTCCTTTACATTATGCCTCCAGGGGATGCTTTGTTTTTAGTCTGAAATTTAAATATTCAGTTTTTGTACCCGTGTAAATTGGGGTTGGATATCCTTGTAAATGAGGTGTTGCTTCTCAATAGAATGACACAAGAAAGATTCCACAAGCGCATAAAATGTAATCTGTTTTAGCTAGGTTTCCATCAACCTTAATCCATCACAGATCAAACCGCTGATGTGTCAGGAGCGAGGAAGTGAAACAGCCAGATTTAAATGAAACCACTACATATACTAATGTAAGTTAAGTGGGCGTAATCTTTCAAACCGTACAGAAACAGTCCAAATGTGGAAACTATACATTAAAAAAAGGAATTAGCCTGGGCACCATTAGAGAAAATTGCTCATTATTACCTTCATATGGCATTTGGGACTGCAGGTATTGCAGAATAGTTTGTTCCCTGGTGCTTTTGCATGAGTCCCTGTTGTATTTCCGTAGAAGGTGGTAGCGTTCTTATCTCTATTGAAAAGGGAGTCGTGACTAAAAGTGATTGCGAGCTGAATATTGTAATGTCATTGAGCCTGCATTCTCACAGATCCTCCTTTTATTTTTGTTGTCCTCTGATCTCTTTTTAAAGCTGCAGGCAATCTACATTTTGCAAGGGCTTACATTGTGTAATAGTAATACAGATGCACTCTGGCACTGTGCCAGCATAATAATAACTAGTCTGTTAAGTGGAGTGCCTCTTATTGTACTGAACATTAGTATCATGTATTTTTTTTTATTTGTTTGTTTTTTTTGCATCATTTCAAGTGGGGAAATGCATTTATTTAAATGGTGCACCCTATTGAGTGATGATGCAAAATTCTACAGTGCACTCCCTTTATAAGGTGGTCCTTTATTCTGTGGAACAGGTTATAGTTGTAGTCATGGTCATGGCTCCCATTTGCCCCATAAGGCCATTCTAGTAGCACAAGTATTCTTGTTATAAGGTGCTATGCAGGGGGAGCACTGTATGAGTAGATGCTAACATTTATTGCGTTTTCATCTTAAGTTGCCCGGTGGCAGAATTTTGGAGTAGAGACAGCATTACACAGCGGTTTTGCAGATATTAAAATTTAGTGAGACACTCAGTTGCATTCACAAGGTGAGTCTTTTGATGTCTGCTTTGTTCATATTTGCCAGCTTAGTGCACTGAACTCCATCGGAATGCTGACTTCGATTCAGTTGCTTTTCATTTCACAAAGAATGTCCACATGATATGCATTTTCTGCTGATCTTACAGAAAACTATATGAAAACTTTACAGGGCACCACCCCAGCCCCCACCCAAAACAAACTCTTTTGTACTGTGTAATGGCAAAATTCCAAGTCTATTTTTAAAATCACAATTCAATGCAGCTAGTTGTTAAGGGATTAATCACTAAAGAACCATGTAATTATGCTGTAATCTAATTCAAACTCTTGTTAATGAAAGGACTATCTGCACTGAGACAAAAGACTCTCTAGCTTTGTCTTGGATGGTACAAAAATAAAACTCTCAATCTAGAAAATATGCATGTCCACCATTTTTTGAAAATGTGAGATATTTATATGGATTTCTGTCTTTAGGAGTGATGTTTCATTAGCTTTGATAAACAAAGGGACTATTGGCACAACCCCAAATTGGATATCCTCTAGCTCTGCTTATCTACCTCCAAGGGGTGTTCTTTGCACATTTAGGAGGAGGGGGGGGGTTAGCTACTGTCTCCCTTGTCGGCTAGCACCTTCTTATGCCATGCCATTAAATAACCTAGCCCTTCTGCTGCTAACAGTGGCTAGCTTTTATCCATGAAATGGTGTATGGATTCCTAGCTTGGCTTGCACCACTGGGACTTGAGACTGATTTTCTGCAAACTGTAAACCCCCCATTCCTCCAGCACCTAATTAACTTAGATAGACCACATTTCATTTAAGGATTTCAGTTTAGCTTTTTAATGCTGGACATGATCTGTTATGCAAAGAAAATGCTGACAGAATGGAAAATGAATAACAACAAAAACAACATTATTTGATTATTTTTACAGAGTGTTTGTGAGTAACTTGCTAATATTGTTCTTACACCTAGTGATGTATGCATGTCTGGTTTCCTTTACTTTACCCAGGCATGCATGAAGGTGAAATACATTTAATTTATCAGTATGATGAAGTTCAGCGCAGTGTATTCATTCTCCATCATATCTAACTTGTTTAGCTTGATTTCTAAAGTATTCAAAACAATAATGTTCATGTTGCCTATCATATGTAGTCATTTACACACAATTAGATGTTAACAAAGGTCAAATATTTTTCTTAGATATCTGTTCATACATACACTATCATTTTACACAAATTGCAAAGTGCACACAAAGCCATTCTCAGCATCATTAAGTAAACCTGCTGGCATCATTTTTTTTTTTTTTTTTCATCGTAACGTGATCCTAACCTATATTATTTTTAAGAAGTGTAGGTTTCGGCTGTACCTTGATTATTAAAACACCAGATTTTTTTTTTATAATCGTGTTATCTTATTTTACCGATTTAAAGTTTTTACAGGAGACCACCTCTACTGGATCTCAAGATAAATGAATGCCCTGGAAGTAGTTCTTGAGCCATGTTACTTTCACTTAATAATCCAATGTAATTGGAGCTTTATATAATGGTTACTTATTTTAGTCATTTTTAAAGGAGAGCATTTACTTTTACGACTCATTTTCATGAGCAGACCTAGTTGCTTTTATCATATTGTAGGTCTGTATTGCCACTGATGGCAATTAGGCATGCCTGTTTTCCATTCATTATAATTAATGCACTGTTCATAATATGTGACTAATTACCCCAAGTGATGAATCAGAAGTCTTTCTGTTTGTCTTGTTTGTTAGGCTGAAAACATAAAAAAATGATAAATTGTGTAACTATTACTGTTTCATAGCTACCCCCCCCCCCCAATGCAACTGCTGTAATATGGTAGTTAATACCTAGTTAATAATGCATGGTAAATTATACTAATAGTGATATATTAATAAGGCTAGTTCATTGTGGATTGCCACCCTAGACTTAATTTAGTGTTTTTGTGCTGGAAAAGAACCAGTAGGGTTTACTTGCCATTATAAAACACATACAGTAGTTATTTGTATGTATTGTGTTTGTATCTTGTATGCAAAGTATAACATACAAGTGTAATTTAATGATGACAAACAAATTACATCTTAGAAAATGCTGTAATTTGCAGAAGATAAAAAGGTATAGAATAGCTGCATTCCGAAATTCAACACTGAATGTCAACAAATAAACAAAGCGGTCCAAAAACAGTGGATTTTGATCGGTTAATTTATGGGCATCAATAACGATCTTTTAGCGGCCGTCCTGAATAGTAATTCTAAAAAGTCAATAAAATCTAATTTCATTTAAAAAAAAAAAAAAAAAATCTGCGATTTGTAATCTGTATTTAATCTGCTAATTGGATCAGCACTAATTGTATAATTGCTATTATATGTATGATACTAATAGTTGCCTCATTCTCGAGGTTAAATCGAATCTGAAGCCTGTTCAGATTGGATGCTGTTTGTTTATGCCAATTGTAGCAAGAGCCAGGTGCCTTACACGTTCTATCTCTCTCTCTCTCTCTCTCTCTCTCTCTCTCTCTCTTCAGAGATACAGGTACTGTATACACCTCCATCTTCTCTAGGACATTCCTGCTGTGTCACATTTAGATTCACTCTTCTTTTGTCCACTTTTCTTCTATTAGTGTCAATTGACTAAGTTTATTTAGTTCCGAGGCATACTTTCATGAAACTGGGCTGGGATCGAAAAGACACATTTTATTCAACCTGTCAGCAGGCAATCTGGGATGGAATGGTGATGCTGCCTGTTTAATGTGGTAATATGTTTAATGAACCTCTGGAGGGCTTTAAGGAAATGCATTAAAAAACCCCTCAAATTTCATTTTTGTCATTAATGGCTTCTGTGTTTACAAGTGGGATTGCTATTTTATTGCTTTTCTTTGGCTTTAATGTAGGTCACCTTAATTTTGTAAAGTAAATGCATTTTTTTTTTGTAATAACAAAGCGTTTGGCAGCAGATTCTGAAAAGCTTTATCCCTCCCCTGCATCCCCCATAAAGAATCAAAGCAACTCATTGATCACTGACAGAAGTACTAATGTGAAGGACGTTTTTTTGCTTGATAGATGGATGTCTTTGTCTTTGTCGTGTGGTTCGGTTCTTGGTGTGAAGAAAAAGATGATCTGACAGTGAATACTAGTTATATAGAGGATTCAAAGAAAGGTTAACTAAAAATATGAATCTCTGATAAAATCAAGGTTTGATTTTCCTATTTTCTTTACAAGCCGTTCATTTATTTTAATCACTGCAGCATTGTTCCAGGTTATCTAATAATTATAACATGCTGACATTTTTCCAGTTTGTATTTTGTATTGTGAACATTACTTTATCTTTTATTTATAGTATTTTTTTTCCATATTGGTTCATATGGTGGACTGTTACAGATTTTAAAATGTTTTGATAAAGTTAAATTAATTTCTTATTAGCAAGAATTGACCATGAGCTTGCCAGCCATAAAAGACTATATTTAGGTGAAATGAAAACCTTTTTTATGTTTTTTAATTTAGCTTTCAAGTAGTTTTAACCTTTTAATATTGCATGTGATCTTCATTCTAAGTACTTTTTCACACTATTCATTCATGTGGATAATTAAAAGAAAACTGACTCAGAATAGAACAAAAAAGGGCTTAAACAAAAGACCTCTATCCACAACATCAGTGGTTTGTGATGTAAACGAATGTAAATGCAGAAGTCATGGTAATTTAAGCAGTACTAGAAAGGGCACTTTCACCCAGAGATGCTGTAATCGCAGAGTGAGATTTAATTCCAAGTACTGATAGACATGATAAATTGGCATAGTTTCTGCATGCACAATTCACTTGCCTACTAAGTACACTAACCAGAAGTATGGGTTTAAGCCTTTTGATCACAGCAATATGAACTCAATTACAAATCTGATTTGAAGATGTGTGTCTTATTCTAGCATACCCTTCAGTCATTGCTGCATACAGTAATTTCACTAACTTAATTAGTCTTGATACGATACCCTGCTGACATGGCTGTCTCATGATCCAAAGTGGAGATGGGCAACATTGGCCCACCCAGTCCAGTTTGCGTTCTCACATATTTGTAATTGAAACAATTGAACTAAAGATGGAAAGGTTTATATGACACATTATAATTAAAACCCTAAATTGCATAATTAAAACAAACAAAAAAGCTTTACCGAAACTATGCTGTTTAATGGGGATCATAATTTTTTGTTGAAAAATAAATACATTTTTATTGTAGCATCGTAATGCTTATTCATTGCTGTTTCTTATTGTATAAAATTCTGTGCATTATGTTGATACATCACGTGTTTATAAGGCATGGGGTGGTTTTATGCTTTATAGTCTTACAGGTTTCACAGTCTTTGAAAGTGGGGCCTTTATAATAACATACAACACCTAAGTAGGATTAACACGTGTAAGCATCTGTCTCTGTCACTACTCTGCATGTGTGTCTGTGAATCAAGAACGGACAGTTTAACAAACTGATTAATCTGTGCAATGCTATCTTTGGTAAATGCAAAAGGCTTCTGTCGATGACATAGCGTTAGGGTTGCTGGGGTCTGGATGCTAGCATGTGGTTTGATGTTAAAGGTTACAGTGCTCCTACGGGTTATCTGTTGCTTTCCGTTTCATTGTGAACGGCTTTTTCACTCTGTCTACTATTGTATCATGCCTTCATCCAGCAAACAATCACTGTTCCTCCTTTGTGGTGAATTTTCAAGGCAGCATAACCTTTACAAACCATCTCCTGAAAAAAAACACTTTTGAAATTGAACTTAATTAACCTTACTGTGCTGTGTAGGGGGCTATAAGAGAATATGTGCAATAACCACGCATTCATTTCTCTATCGAGCAGTACCCCAGTCTCCAACCCCCTAATGTACTAATCTGAAGGTAAAATCTGATCTGGAGTTCTGTAGAGTGCCTTCCAAGTGGTATTTCTTTCCAGAAGCCTCAAGTGGCTTTTAGCAGCTTTAGCAACCAACTGTCAAAAATCCAAGACTACCAATAACTCAGCAACATCTTTAGAAAATTCTAGTATTTGTTACCACCTATTTTTTCTCTACATTTCTACACTGTTCTATACATTACATATACCCCCAGAGGTGCTGTTGGAAGACATATTTCTATTACTATCTGAATTGGGTCATAGTTTCAAGAGCTTTGCAATGACTGTAGCCAAGCACATTGAGAAAACACTCTCATTTTCAATATAGAATGCAGTTTTATTTCTAAAGCTGTTTAAATTTGGGTTAGTTTGTCATGCACTTTGTATGTACTGTAAAGATAAAGTCCATGGGCAGCCTGCTATGCCACTGAAGTCTGCGTCAGCTTTCCGTTAGTTAATGAGTGTCAGTAAAGGTACTGCAATTAACAATTTTGAGGCATACAGGTGGTTTAACCTAGTTGAAAAGATAGTACTTTCATATTTTTCCCCAAAAAAATTAAATAAAAATCACGTTTCAATTTGTATCTTCTTTACCAGATGAGATCCACTGAGCGTAAAGGCAATTTCCTGTGATGATTTGGTTTGTCATGCCTTGCTCTTTGTACCTCAACCAGAAAACAAAACTTTTCAATGCTTTCAAAATGTGCCGGGATTATTTAAGAAGTATCTCTTCACTTGATCAGCATATTAGACTCCTGCACTGTGGTATAAGATAATTAGATTATAAGGTTTCCAAATGAACAAAGAATCAAGAAGGAGTGTGTCTTAAAGCACCAGTCTTAAAATAAATTGAATCCTTTTAAATCTTCTTTCATGCAGCGATGGTCTTTAATTAGACTGTGGCAAATGTGCTGTATCATATTAGTATTCCAAGATTATATATAAAAATTAATTACATTAATCATTTCCACATGGCACTTTTTCATTTGTATCGCATTGACTTTACAGGATGCATTTAGGTAGTCAGCAGAGCAATAGATTCATTGCTGTTTAACTTCTGTTCCACTCAACTTAAACCAGCGATGCATGTCTCGCTTGGTGTGAAAAGTTATTTTTTATATATATATATATATATATATATATATATATATATATATATATATATATATATATATATAGGATATATAATAATATATATATAATACCATTGGTAACCATTGTTATATTATATGTTTACTTTAGCTTGCAAACATATATTTATTTATTAATTGTAATGTTAAATATCATTTGTAATTTCCACATAATACACAATATAAATGGTTTACTTTATTTAGCAAGCAAGATGTAGTTGAGTGCATCTTTTATTTTTAACATTAGAAACATTAATAATGCTTTTAGTATTTTCAGCAAATAACCTCATTTTGTTCACTTCTGGGAACTTTGTTCTGTCTCTTCATGTTGGATATCATGAGCCTTTAATAACTTTGACTTCAGCCATTTATGGAACAGATGCACATGCTCTGTTATAATGACACTTTTTTTTTTTTTTTTTTTTTTTATAATACTTCAGAACATGACATGCTTCAAATCCAATAACGCAGCTGTAATCTATTCATATGGCTACGTGTGTACTTTAAAATAATCATGCCTACTTGATTTTAAAGCACTGCAGCACTGACATACAGCAGGAGAAGGTACAAGACTGGAGTGCTAATGCAGTAAACTGGATCGATTTCTTAATATTCTTGCTCACAGCCGTCTTACATAAAAAAGTAGAACTCAAGTGTTAAACCTTCACTACGGTATTCGACTGCTGTAAAACTTCTCTGAATATAACATAAATTGTATTCTTAAACATAGTGTGTTAGGGGTGGTTCCAGCTCTCGTTTACAGAAAAAGATTACTGACTTTGCCTTAGGATTTCACTGAAACAGTGCGTCATCCTTAGTACAGTTTAAAAGAAAATTACTTTTGGATGTGCTAATCAATGTCAATCTATTATTCCTTTTGTTTTTGTCAAGTTCCTAGATAAAGAAAAAATGCCTTGAATTTATGGCAAACCAAATGATCATTTAGAGATATCTCAGATTGCTTTTAAAGATTAAAATATTTATAGATATTTGTAAAACATTGAGATATCTCTAATTGATTTACAGATATCTTTATCTACTCTGGAAATCATATGGATTGTGCTAGCATGGCACACCAAACCTGTCATTTTAGAGATATCTAACAATGAGGGTTTTAAAGATATCTCTAACTTCCTGTTCATTTAAATATATATTTAAATAGATATCTCGAAATGAACAGGAAGTTATTTGAAGATATGTTCAAATGATTTAGAGATATTGTTAAATGAACAGGATGTTATTTAGAGATATCTCTAAAAGATTTAGAGATATCTGAAAAGTATTTAAAGCTATCTCAAAAACATTTCGAGCTATCTTAAAATGACTGAGATATCAAAATGCGTTTTAGATATCCCATTTAAAGCTCCATTTTAATATATCTGTAAGTCATTTTGAGATATCTCTAAATGATAATTTGGCTTGCTATATGAATTCTGTCATTTGAAAGAATTGCTTGAATTTTCTCAATTGGTTAATCTTAACCAACAGTGCAATTTTCACACAGAGGCCTTTAAAGTAACGCAACCTTTTAAATAGTTAACTGGTATTCCTTGTTCGGTACATAGCATTAGGACAGCATGAGTCGCGTGACCAAGAGAGCCAGAGTTGATGCAGATGGTTTAAATTGCTATTCAAACAAAGTTGTTGTTGAAAATCCCAGGCCTGGGTAAATCAATGCCATTAGGAGTTGCAGACTAAGATGTGTCTCGAAAGTTGTTTCACCAAATTAAGGGTTAAGAGCTGCACTCGTATTGGCAAAATCCCAACTACATCGTTATCTGCCCTGTCAGCAAATTAGCAGTTCCGTCTATAGCGAGCAAAATGTTTTTCTTTCTCTCTCTCTCTCTCTCTCTCTCTCTCTCTCATGATTAACCCAAAGGAAAGATCACTGCCCGGTGTGTTACTTTTAATCCTGGGGAATTGGAGAGTAATGCAGTTTGAAACTAACCTGTAAATAATGCATGCGCTGTTTCGGCAGGTGTCGCAGTTTGCCGTGTCTTGTCCAGTCCGGTAGGAGAGGCTGCAAAGATAAGAGAGCGGAATGAGTAATTACAGGGTTTATTTAGTTGTTCCCTGCCCATTTGCTTGCTGTCTCGTCTCGTTTGTCATTCCTTATTATCTCTTAAAGTAAACTTGGCCTGCATTAAGTTTGTTTTCTTGTTTTTGTACTGGCACAGCGGTCAAGATAAAGTTTCACTTTTAAATAGGTTTGCTTTTAAGGTGCGTTTTAGAAGGCAACAGCGGACAATGATCTACATTGACCAAAAATGATTATGAAATAACATGCAGTTTTTCTTGTCTCACATCACCCCACCGGGGTAAGAATATACCTAAGAAGAGAAGGTCACGTATTTACTGCTTGTCTGTCATTTTTAGCTATACAGTTTGCTGTGGGTAATGTAATTTTTTTAAACTATACATTAGAGATCTATAGCTCCAATGTAAGTACACAGCAGATTAGGTTTATGGAATTATTTTTAATTCTTTTTTTTTTTTTTTTTTTTTAAATTTAGTAGTCACCAATTAATTTGACCTTGTTTTTCTCCTAATTTGAAATGTCCAATAGTATTTAAGCTCAGCTCACCGCTACCACCCCTGCGCTGACTCGGGAGTGGTGAAGACGAACACACGCTGACCTCCAACGTGTGTGCTGTCAGCCGACTGTTTCTTTTCACTCTGCAGGCCTGCCATGCAACCAACCCAGAGCTACAACGTAGGAGGACAACGCAGCTCTGGGCAGTTTACAGGCAAGCCCACAGGCGCCCGGCCAGTCTACAGGTTCGCTGGTGCGCGGTGTGCCCCCCCACCCCCCAATAGCCTTGAAAACATGACTTTTGACAATTTGCGAATTAACCAAAAACTGACTTTTGTCAGCTGTCGAAAGCATTCAGCACATACATCCTCTGATGGCTATTACTGTAAATGGTGTTATTTTCTAAGGGCAAACTGTTTTTGTAGACTACTTCTATTCAGTGGTTATAGCACAACCCTGAAATGTTGAAATACTGCAGGTGATTTTGAAAGATCTTCCTTTTTTTATTGTAAAGTAAGATGCTTACAGCTGGATGCCAGTGACGTACATCGTATTACTGACACTGTCAAATGGATGTAAAATATATTAGCTTTATTATATCGGATAACCTACATTATTTTAATGGTTTTATAGAGCGTTTTGATTCCATGAAACAAGACACATTGACCTAGACCTTATAAATAAGACAGGTGAACAGGTCAAACAGGTGAACAGCTGGCGTACCCAGGCACAATGATCACTGGTGCAGCTCTTTTTTCTTCTCCCTTGGTTCACAAATTTCCGAAGATGTTGGGGGGCATAAATTGCCTTTATAAATAAAGCTGACCCCCTAGGAAACTAAAGCCTGGGGATGTAAGTCTTCCTAACCGCTCAGAGCCATGGTGGGCAACTGTGCAAGTCAACTCTCCTTTCAGTCCTGTAGTATTGTATTTTAGAAATCAAAGAACATTATGGGGTCTGTCTTAATAATATTGAATGGCAGTGCTAAATACTGTCGCTCTATATTAATCTGGCTGGGAGTTTCCCCCAGTTATGAAAATCCATACTGTACATACCATGAAAATACACTTCAATGAGTGCCCTGAAAAAACAGGTTCATAAATTTTAGGTGTTAAGATTCTCCACAGTCACTTGCTTGAAAAATCAGCCTCAAATGATCACTGTTGGTATCTGGTTGAGGTTTTAATGTAGATAGTGTCAAATGTAGTTTGAGTTCATGATTGCAATATTGGTAGTTCATTTAATTTAGTTTGATGCAGATATAGCCACAACATTACAGCTGTGCTAAGATCAACTTGACTTCTATGGTGACATGCTAACAAAATGGAAAGCAGATTTGCACAAAACTCCTGTAGTTATAGTAATGGAGGTTTTACTATTCTGATGAGGTGGATGCATCTCGGCTAAAGAAAATTAATTCAAATTTATTTCTGCTGACATCATTGATTGCTACTGTGACTCACAATAAAAGTGCATTAGTTCATTGACCTCCAATATCGCAAGGTCACGAGTATGACCCGGAGCTCTGCTTGTCAGATCTATAGGAGTGATGGGGAGTTGAGGGACAGCAGTGTTTCTGTTATCTGATCAGAAATCTTCAAAAATACCCTTTCTTTTTAACCCTTTCAATCTTCTCCAAGTGCCGTATGTTAACATATTCTCTGGAAATCACGCTGGTACCTTCGGGGTCCCAGTCTGAGGTTGTGTATTAATATATGTTTGTTCTGTTCTCGTGTTTCCTCAATAGAGGAGTTTATTCTTCAGCTCAACAAAAATAATTCAGGATTGAAAGGGTTAAAGGAGTGCTGGTCAGTGCTGTAAAATCATTACCGTACCTCTTATTGGCTTTATTGACATTATTAACGATCCCACGTTTATTTTGCTGACAGTCTTATAGATTTTCACACATTGTTATTGAGGATATTCAGTTATTTCACATACAGCATTATAGACCAGGGCTATCCAACAAAGGGCTCTTGAGCCCTACATGGCTTATTGAGCTCTACACAATGGCTCTCTTGATTTGGAGGAGGAATATCATCTCAATGGGTGTTAATAGGTTTGAAAACACTGCAAGGACAATCTAGCCTTTAGTAGAAGCATGTGCAGTCAAAACGCAACAAAACTGATGATTACATTTTTTTAATGACCAATAGTGAAGCAGTGTCTCTGTGTCATCAGATTGAACCTTCCTTTTCATTTTTTTTTCAAACATGTATTTGCTACTTCTGTGTATGTGGCTTTTAGTTATCACTAAACTTATTTTAGGTTGCAGTCAATTATGTTAGTGATACAGTACATATTACTGATTACTATACAGCAGACCCAGCTATTTAGGGGACAGCCATTTGAAATATCTTTTATCAGATACTTTGTATCAGATGGACATGCCATTGCATGAATGTTAGCTATCCTGTACTATTCTGTGCATTCCCTGGTCATCCATATGGCTCTGTTGGCTTAGGCAGCTTTGCTGTAGATCAGCTGTTGCATCCTGGTACTTTCACTGTAGGTCACATTGTCTGATGGCAGCTAGAACATTGAAGTGAGTTTGAACTGCCGCACATAAAAAGGTTTGGTAACAGGACGCAGCAAAAAACATAATATACATGATTGTCTTTTAAATACCTGTATGTTCCAAATTGAAGCAAATAACCAAAAGTTCTTGGAACAGGAGAATGGGGGTGATGTTTTACTATTGCTAGTGGTAATATGATATGAAAAAATGAATGTCTAAGCGGCAGTTAGCCCTATTTTACAGTGCAGGATGTCAGGAGAAAGTCTCTGTTTATTTTCAAGGAAAGGTTTGCCAGTTTTTATAATTCAGCTTTCTTTTCAAGGCCTATAAAATAAAAACAGGAACTATATTTTGGATCCAATAGCTTCAAAGTTGTGAAAACAAATACAAGACGAATGTACAACAGTGTAAAAGATTCTTTTGAAGGTCTTTTTTTCCCCTGTCCCTAACGTTTCTTGTAAATGTACATTTTGTAGACTTGAGATGGGAAGAAAAAAAAAATAGAGTTCACGTGGATGTGCTTATAAAAGCAGATGGGGGCAGAAGTTCTGCGCAGTATGTGAAAAACAGTGTTTTAGGGGTTAAACTGACAGTTGAAATTTGAAGCCCAGTAACTTCTTGTCAACCAGTTTGTCAAGTCAGTGCTTCACTCTGTGATCTACTGCACAAAACAATTGCAGTTGTTAGTTTTTATTTTTTTGCCAGTCATTCACTTGGAAAGTTGCCAACACAGTGCCCCAAACCTGAATCTACAAATTTAGTGTATCGAATACGTACTTTGTACGGTGGTTATCAACCCCTTTTACATGCAGTGCTTTGTGGTAAGTGAGACTGAGCTATCACTGTGTTCTAAATGTGTTTAGGAGTGTGACTATAACTGTTTTTGTCTTTACCAAGTCCCAGCAGGGTTTATGTGATTGACCTGATAAGAATATTAAAGCCTTGTCCATGCAAATAAATGAGAAGAATATTTCAATTTATAAAGAGAGGAATGAAGGTAGGGATGGCTTTTTAAGTATGACTGGTAAATTAGAAATTGGGTGCATGTTTTTGCTGCAGGTCAAATGTTTCAACAGATTGCAATGTAATTTTCCTTCACAGAACATTTATTTTTTGTGGCAGCTGCAGTTTGTTGGTGCAGAAATGGGTTTTGCGCAGAAATGCTTCATTGACAGCAGTAAATGTGCCTGGTTTCATAGTTCAGAGCATTTTTTCTTACTCACATTGGCTACTTTGAGATTCCCTTATAAAGCAAATTCAAATTCATTGCAGGGTTGTAAAGAAAATGCATTTAAAGGAGGGCAAAGGTTGTATGATAACGGTGAATCTAATTGTGTTTACCATCAGGAAGGTTTTACCAAAAGCACATTTATAATACCCGAACCAGAGGAAATTGTCAATTATGGGCCAGTTTGTGACCTAATGCTAATAACTTCACAAAACCTGATTTTTTTTCCTGGTAATATCCAATGTGAAGGGTGTACCAATTATATATCTTGTAGTAGTACACTTGCAACCAACCAAAATATGCAGTGAACAGTAACAGATTTTCATGGGAAATGAGCTTTACAATTTCATACAAGTTACAGGAATATACAATTAAGCTGTTTTAAATGGGGACCTGTTTTTAGATGGATGGATTTAATCTCGGCTTACCCTTCTCTGTGGGCTTCTCCCTTTTCCAACTCCTGAATTACACCCAGCAGCACTTTGATGGTCTCCTGACTGGAGCTGATAAGGTTCTCCATCACATGGAGCTGTGCTTTTAGGTCCCCGTCTTGTGCAAGAGGCACAATCTGCTGGCAAGTCTCACTCGCTGCCATTGCGCCCTGACAGGGCTGAGTTTCCACTGCAGGTGAAGCATGGGTCTGAAGGGACTGTTCATTACACTGGCTTGATTGGCACTGAGCCTGTATCGAACAGGCCTGGCTGCTTAATGGTTGCGACTGCATTCCATTCAACTGCAAAGCTTTCTTGTTTTTTTTCCCTGCCGATGGACTTTCCAGACATTCAACCTGCGTTAAAGAGTTCCAGGCAATGGGACCCGTGACCCTGTGAGCTGTGTCCGTCACCTGTGCTATTGAAACTTGTTCGAAGTTCAGCGTCTGCGTGTGTGCTGACTGATTAGAGTCCTGGTTGCCTTGTGACGCTCCTCTGTGAAGTTTGGATTTAATGTTGCACAGCTGGTACACAGGCTCTTTTAAACTGGAGTCTGCTGGGTTTGAAAAACAAGGGGTATCTTCAGAGTAGCTGTGCAACAAGGCATTGGTGCATGTTTTTCCATCGGAACAGTTACCACTGGAATGCTTATCTACTGCGTTTAAGCAGTCGTTAGTATGTGAAGTCAACACAGCTTCTTTTTGTTTGCTGACCACCTTGCTGCATTGAGCAGCTCCCCCTGAGCTTACTTTGTCTTTATTACCCTTAATGTCGATTACAAATCCATTGTTGTGACTTTTGAAGTCTTCCACAACTGATGCATTCTTAATGGCATGCCCTTTCTTCCGCTCAAAAGGGAACGTCTGGTAGCGTTTTTTGAGATCGGGAGAAGTCTGCACCCCAGTGCTCTTGGTAACGTTGGGTATTGACCTTCTTGCTGGCACAGTCATGTACTTGCGGTAAGCCGCTTTACAAGAGATTGGTTTCGTACCCTTTCTTTCTGATTGCTTGGCCAGTTCCCTTTGCTCATTTTGGGCTTCACAGATGTCCTTAAATCTTACCTGCAGGGCTTTATTTCTTTTTCTAATCTGCCTGTTGGGATCCAGAGAGTATTTCATCTCCAGGGTTAATGACGCGGATGCCTCGACCTCTGTGTCTGAATTTGTGAGCAGGCATTTGCTGGCTTTCTTGCTCACCATGGTTCCTGTGTGGATGGGGAAAAAATAGACAGTGCTAAACAGGAGATGAATTACTGTAATATACAGTATATATAATGTGTGTGTATATATGTTGCCTTTCTTGTGAGATCAAACATTTTCAAAATAGTTTATTTCTGAAATGACTTCCTTTTGCAGGAGTCTGGTAAAATTGTGCATGCATGTATGTGTCGGTATGCAACGTCGTGCCCGTCCAGTAATTGAGACTGTGGCTTATCCAAACTGACAAGGAACTGAGACGAGAAGATGTCGTTATTTACTTGCTGAACTCAGAATCTGAATCAAAGTTTAAATAATACCTACAGTCTATTACAAAGAAAGGTTAATTGCTCATACTTTGCAGTTTATGGTTTTCATATCACATTTCCTGGTGGAAGATAGCTTCATTCCAATCAGGCAGCAGAATGTGCCCCAAACTGCTGCAATATTAGCATGATTGTCGTTTCAACGCACAACTTTAAATAGTGGAGAAAATGTCAAGCTGTACTGTTATATAAAGGGGGGACACTATTCAAGTATTTATGCATATATGGTATAAAGCTGTTACCTAAAAACAACACAATCCTTTACTTCTTAAATTCAAGTATTTACCTACATTGCACAGAATCTCGCATTTTTAAAATGATTGTTAATCTGTGTATTTACTTGGCTGAAGAAAAGGTTACTTGTATTCGGTATCAACAATCGTTTCCTGATTCCAGATCTAAACACTGCCATCATTTATGTATGGAAATTGGCTTGTGATAGAAATAAGGGGTACGAACGTATACAAGTGACCTTTTTGTTTCCTAGGTAAATAAATGTGTACAGTTAACTAGATGCAGGTGTGGATGATACAGAGAGATAGCAGGCAAAAGCTCCCTTGTTTTAACAGAAAATCACACTGTTGGCAGTCTGACAATTGTGAAGGACGCACCTGGAATAGTGTTCATAGTAACTGGAGAATAATGATAAGTAACTACTACCCCTCACCTTTTAATAGTGCAAATGATTGAGAGGATGAGCGATTCGATTCTTAACAAAAGTAAATCCTTTGAAGGAACAATTAATGGCAGAAGCTGAAATAAAGTGACAGTGATCAGTAAGTGCATGGTGCTGTCAAGTTTGTATAATTTAGGTGCTCAACTGTTAATGAGAAATAGATTTTACAAATACTTTTGTATGGGATAAATGTGTTACTTATATTTAATAAAGGCTCAGAGAAGGTAAATGAGTATATAGTGCCATAAAAAGGATGTCTTGTTATGCTGATTTCCATAAATGTCTGTCCCATTTTTAGTGCATTAGGGTTTAGTGTTTTTGCTTTCTTTTTGTATTATTACTTTTTTGCACAGTAAGAGAAAAAAATGACACATGCTGGTAGGTGAACCATGGGTGGTAGTGTATAATGAGAAAAAGAAGAATACAAATGTTTGTTGTTTCTTGGAGTATTGCACTATGGTTTGTCTCCTTGTTTGGAGAAAGAACAAGAAAACGTCAGTTTTTTAGTGATTTCTACCTGATTTTTGTTGTCTTATTCAATATTTTCCCAGTACAATTTTTGAGGAAATACACAATATTCTGATTTAAAATGCTGTTTTATTTTGACTGCGACATTGTAATGAGCAGCCTTATACTGTATCCTAGGATACAGCAGACGTTTAGATGTCAGAGGATCAAATAACAATTAACAATCAAAGTCTGATTATTGTGGCAATTGTTAGGCGTAGTAACTACTAGCTTGATCAAAACCTAAACTGAAATACTTGCATGAAAACATTACATTTTTAGTGGATGAGGAATGGGGAGAAAACATAAATCAGTTTATGAATATTCAAAAGTAAATGAAGTGGGTCAGATGAAAGGATGCATAGCGCTGGAAACCTGCTGCATTGAGGTACATGTTCGTGCTGACAATAAAAGAACATACTGAAAAATAAGCACTATTTTCCTGGCTTTTACACACGCTTTAATAAAAAGAAAGTGCAGAATGACTGTGTTAATGAGTTTGTCAGAGTGCTGTGCTTTGCAGAGAGGTATGTATCTGTGACTTTGTGCGACAGTACTGTCTGTCCATCAGCTAAAACACTGCCTAACGCCGACAATCTTAATCGTAAATATTTGAAAGAAAATGGTAATGCTTTAGTTGGTAAACTTATATGGAGTGCATTGATGGAAATGTCCAGTGTGATTTTTAACGCTTCTCCCAATGTCTTGCACTGCCCAGTTCTGTCAATTTTCTTTTTATGATTTCAAGGTGAGTAAACCTGGCTTGTTTTGTGCTGATGTTATGTTCATACCTTCTGTAGGTACTATTTCCATCAGCACAGTGATTGCTCAAACGTTTCTATTAAAAACTATTTTTAGTAATTTTTATCCCTATTTTAATATATGTAAAATAAACTATGTAAAATAAGTTAAAATTCCCAGAATCTTTTTTTAAAGGTAAAAGCCGAAAATGTGGAACACTACCTATAAGCAAAAAATAGCAAGTTATGTGGGAAACAAGGATCATTTTCTATCACAGTACAGTTGAAATTCTTACGGTACCTTAGCAACAAGCATTGCAAACGTATTCTTTGCTGTTAGACATTTTGACATTCTCTGACTTTTTTTTTTTTAAACAATATCTGTCTGCTGGCCAGTCTATTAATGCTAGATACCCTCTCCTAAAACTGGGCAGTTTCCACCTGTATAAGTTGTGTTTCTGTTGCCCGAAGAGGACAGTAGACACAAGTCAAGTTTCACAGTGAAATCTGTATTATATGCATCTGTGATGTATATAACATATAGCTTTTGCCATTACTTTCTAGAGGAGTAGAGTCAGTGCAGTTACTTCATATACCAATCAGCCTGGTCTGAATTGGATCTCAAACTAAAAGCATGTTGAGCTCAAACATGTCATCTCAAGTATTGTCAGGGACTTGGAACTGAAGTTGCATGTGCTTTTTTTTATGTTTTATTTTTCCCCAAATGAGGGACTTGCCAATTTAATACTAGCACCAACGGCTTTCATCGTAATATGTTTTATCATTTTGTAAACTTCACAAGTGGTCTCAGCCAGTTGGTTATATAGCAGCCATTACACTATTATAGTTGACTTAAAACTCTGAAGCAGCGTAGTTTGAAGTGCCATTTAAAGATCCAGTATGACATAAAAACACATCTGAAAATCTAGTCAAATGCAATAAAAAATGTGTCGATAATAGTAATATCCTCCTAGCCAGAATGTCCACTGCATCAATACTAATACCTTACTGTTGTAAACTGAACAGGCAGTAGCACTGGAAGAAGAGGTCTAAGGAGTAAAACATGAAATCAGCACCTCCTGTTGGCAGTACTGTTGACTGAGCAGGGACATTCTTGCTTTCAAGAAGAGAAATGCTGCATATGGTATAGTGTGTATTAGTAAGGTTCACTGATACATTTTTTAGTGTGTTCATGCTGTTTGGATCTAATATATATCAATAGACAAAGTATTGTCTTTTAAAGATGGCATTGAACACAAGCTTTCAGTTAAACATACTGTGAGGGGTCTATATAGCTGTTATCACATAAAGGTGACTTGGCTGGTTTTGACATACAGTATGAAGTGCTGATCAACAGATGCTGTACTGCCTGCCTGAGAACAGGAGTTAACCCTGATATTCACTCCATCAGCCAAATGGTTTCTTTTTGAGTATTTGTATTTTCCTCACCAAATTGAATATCATCCTCCTCTTATGAGTGCAAATAACCATCGGTTCTAGTCTGCTGATTTGGCCCCAGTGATCCAAAGGATTATGAATTATGCATTGACTCTGAAATTGCAAAAGTAATCCTCTTAAATCTCCTTATGTACTTTCGCAGAGGATGTTGTCTATGCCTTGTGCAGCACGGTTCTTCATGAGGGAGTCGTTTACACTGCAAAACAACTATTAAAAAAACAAACAAAAAAAAAGTAACAAAAAAAAACAAAATGTCTTGATGCGTTAAGCTTAGATTGTTGGATTTATTGATGTGCACCAATGTAATTGTGTACATCCTTTATATATCTGTGGAATGTTATATTTAAAGAATTTTTTTTTTTTTTAAATTGTTTGGTCTTTGCCACTAGATTGTAATTCAATTTGGTAGACAGGATTACAGGGCAATAATGAAAATACTGGATTTCTATTGATCTCTCTGTGTGTGTGTCAGTCACATAGGCTGCTCTAGTCTACAGAGCCTGTTTGGAGTCAATTGCTATAAAGATGGTGTCTATGTATATGTTTCTGTATTACCTGTGGAAACAGCTACTTTTTATATATAAAAAGAGCTGATCAATTCCCCAGGGGTCACATGTGTTACATCAAGGACACATTACTGTAATGTATGCAAAAATAATGAAAAATCGATTTTTATTTTTATTTTATATATTTTTTTATAGTCTTGCACATACTGATAAAACCTTACAAGTGTGCTGCTTATCATTTTAATCATAAGTGTCTAACAGTTCTGTACATGTGATTGTTTTGTGTGTTTATATTTTTTGAGTTAAGTCCAACAAGTTCTGCTCTGTTTTTTAGTTATTTATTTTTTCCATCAATTATTATTTTTAAACTAACCACTCTCAGTAGGGTCAAATAAACCATTGTTACACATTTCTATTTGTTGCTTTAGTGGATCCAATACATAAACCTGTTATTCTGTATAGGGATGTATCATGTGACTGCATTATCGCACCAAATGAATCAGCTGTGTGTCTTTTAAAAACATTATCAGAAAAGATGGGAGCTTAATGCTATGTTTACTGCCAGCTACTTACAAGACTTTGATTACTGAAGGCGACCTGTACTGGTTTTAAGGATATTCACAACTGTATTAGTTTAGAAACATATTTGCTTTGGCAAGGGAAGTGTGTTATATTGGTCCTTTCATGGATGATACTGAACCCAATCTGAGGCTAGCATGTGTAAACAAAGCAGTCAACTTCCATCTGTTCTGATAATGTTTTTAAATAGGGGGCTTCCAGGAATAGGACTAAAACACCTACTTCTTGTCAATATTTTTATCAAATAGAGAGTATGGTGAAACTGTGCGTCATCTCGGCTGCATGTGGCAACCGTCCAAATACGGTTGCATATTTTTATTGACAAATAGAAACTAAATAAAAGGTGTGCTATTTTAATAACATCTGTACTTAAAATGCAGGTTGGAAAATTGGATTATGCTTTGTTTGCATCAAGTACTGTAAATTTATAGGATAAAACTGAATTCTATTGTGTTTCTTGCGCCCTTGGGCACTTAGAACTTTTTAACAAAGTTTCTCTTCAGGGCCTTGCCTTTCTAGGCTGTAGAGCATTTTATCTTGCAAAATAGTAATAATAATAATAATAATAATAAGCTTTTAGTGTTGAGTATGGCATTCTTGTGGGTTAACTGGGGATTCCCTGATATAACTGCAGTTGTTTTTATATAATACAACTGATAATATTGTAAATTTATATCTTGGTTCCATTTTTTTAACAAGCCCCTTATTGAAACTGATATTCAAACTGCTGGCTTTAATTAAAGCATCTCAAGAGTCTCTACTGGAGCACATTCTTAAATAATTAGGCAGTTTTTATCATGGGATTTGTTTCAAGGTCTACATTTTTTTAATTATAGTGGCATGCCTGCGGTATCCACAGTGTGATGAACAGAAGTATGCCCACTTCTAAGCCTGATTGAATTGAATAGGGTGTTCTGTTCTGAGAATATAATACCGTGGTTTTGTCCCTAGTTAGCTGTGCTATACCTGGCATTATTTTGGTTCCACTGAATTAGGCTTTCTTTAGTATTTAGAAGCTCTTTGACCATACAATCTTTGGAAAGTGTCTCATTTCCTCAGTGCATGGGAGCTCAGTCAGACTTCTAGATTTTTAATCCAGTACTGTATGTTACATTTACCTTAAGGCAGCTGGAGCGGTATTTGTAGCTTACTCTGTGTGTGTGTTTGTGTGTGATGTCTCTGTTGTTGGTGCTGTTGTCTGAAGGATAATAATTAATTTTCAGCCAGGGAGGATCTATTAAGCACAAAAAAGGCATTTTTAGGAGTCTGCCTTCTGGTAACTCTTGCCTTCATCTGCCGAGACTTAAATAAATAAATAGAATTTGCATGCAGAGAATATTGGATGGACAGATGATGCAATTTTAATTAAAATTATCTGGGTGAAGTTGTGAGAAAGTGAAGTGTTTCTATATGTTGGTCAAAACTTTAAAGCAAGGTTAGTTTTGCTTGAAAAGGTCAAATGAGATTGAAAAAGTAAGCTGGTTTTGGTTAGAGGTCAAGTATGAGCGCATCTTTAATATAAACTATATTTTATATATATATATATATATATATATATTATATATATATATATATATATATATATATATATAAACAATCTACAGTCTAATGACTGCAGTAATATTAGCTTTGAAAGCATCTTATATAGCATCTGAATTATAACCGGATTCAAGCCAGGTGTCATACAGCTGTTTTAGTGTGGTTATGCAACTTTAATTTAAAGAGCCACAATGACCAAATCAGGTGTCTAATCTCATGTCGGAATACTGTGTGTTTATACTCCTACAGAAGAGTGTGCTGCTGCAGTGGAGTACTTAATAAATAATACTGTTAGCAAATGAAAGGTAACATCTGGGCTCTGTAGAAAGTAATTTATTTTCAGGATTAATTAGTGCAATACCAATATATAGCTACGGTACACAACTCTTGCTTATTTCAAATGGTGTCTTTTTGTTTGCTTGTGGATAATATAGTTTGGGTTCAGTGATGGCTCCTGGGAGCTTCTGTGACTCACTGATGCACAGCAGATGATTGTTTCTTCAAATTTTGTTTCTACAATGTTACTCTTAAAGGAAAGTGAATATGGATAATTAAATAAAAATGTAGCTGAGACTTATCTTTTTAAGAAGAAGCGTTATAGCATTATGTGCAACACCAAAGCTGCAGCATGAACAGGCATCCTGATTGCTTAATAGTTACAGCTTTGAGATGTATTATGCCTGGCTTGTTTTTATTTATTTTTTTCCTCCAGTGTTTGTTTGTTTTAATATTTTATGTTTTTTATACATATTGATAATCAAAGGCACATGCTAGTGTTCTATAATTTTTAGGTTCCTTAAGATATCAGATTAACTCAATTATCTTTAATTTCTTAAAAGCTAATTTACCTGCCTGTTTAATATTCAGTATCCAAGACACTTGGCACCCGTGCACGGCAAATATTTAAAAAAAGAAAAATATATCAGTAAATAATCAGGCTTTAAACGTATCCACAGAAAATAAAAAAGAACATAATTATACATAGTGGATATATGCATAATTATTTATAGAATGTTAAAAAATAACGAGCTACGTTAATCTTGATGCAACTGTTTCCGCTACTGACTTATGCTTCTAAATTGTTGCATTATCACAGTAACTCGTTTGAAAGTAACAATTCATACACCTTCATATATCTGTGTCCAGGATGCCTTGAACCTCTCTTTTTTATTTTCTTGCATGATTATTTTTACAGTATGCAGTATGTTGTATATTCTTCAATATGATTTGGCTGTAATCGGAATCCCAATCTGTCTTCTGCTGTACGTTTCTCTAATTTGTTAAAGCAGGAAAGAACAACAATTTGCCAACAGATGTTACCAAACAAAACAGTTACAGATTCCCTGAATGTTGCAGATACAGTACAGGCTACCTTATTTCTTGTTAGAAAAAAAAAAAAGACTGGTTTGATTGATCTCAGCTTTCTTACCTGTTTGAAGTAAATTACAAATGAAAAGGTAGAACCTGTATAAATCCTCTTTGTTGATGGTACATGACCATATATTCAGTTCATTGTATTGATGAGATGATCTTCCATTGCAATAGGTGTATCAGCAACAGCAGCAGCAGCAATAGTTGTAGTAGTTGTACATCGACTGCAAGGTATCAGAGAAATTGTTTCAACCCACATGAGATGTAGCCACCACTTCTTCTCTTTAGGTATCAGTATGACATGTACTCAGCTGTGACCGATCAAGCATTCGCTAGAGGCAGGCATGCACTCATGAAATTCCATTCATTTACTGCAGCAGTCCCTCTGTCTCTCTGTGTGAGAGAGAGAGAGAGAGAGAGAGAGAGAGAGAGAGAGAGAGAGAGAGAGAAAAGCTGGGGAAAGTCCACTGCTCATATCTGCTACATCTGGCGAGCTCATGCATGAACACTAAAGACCTCCTTATTTCGTCAGCTGAACTGATGTCCTTGGTGACTTCATTGGCAAGTTAGTATATAAATCTGGGATTGTACAGCACTTCAAAGGGAAACGGGTTATATATATATATATATATAGAGAGAGAGAGAGAGAGAGAGAGATGGCTATCTATCACCTTGTTTTATATTATTAATTTTAATTGGATGTGTTCTGCAGACATTTGTGTGCAAGAGAGGGAGAGAATGTAATCAATGGTTGCTGGCCGCCTGGACTGCAGGCTTTCCACAAGGTATGTTGCACCCCCGTGTAACCCGCCCCCCAGCCACCTCAATGCAGATGGATTCTGACGAGGAACTTGTTGAATCTGACGCACAGGACCTCAGAGGAGCGGAATATCATATGGTCCCTGTCAGATATCTGATGCACAGGAGCGGAATATCATATGGTTCCTGTCAGATTGGATCGACTAAAGCATACTGGAATGGTTCTCTCGCTGCATTTCTTATTTTTTATTTTATTTTCTCTTCACCCTCGTCAATCTTCCAAGGTCTATGGCCCAATGTTAATATGATGAAACCTGCAATGTTGCTTTTAATTGTTTTCCCCTGCTGAGCTTCCTTGAAATGCCCCCTTTTTTGATTGATTAGAAATAACATTTTCTTTTGCTGTTGGTTGGTTATTATAATATATTTTTGGTTACAGGTCCAGATATTTTCAAAGGGGGTGTCAGAACTCAGTTTTAGATTTTGTAAATTAGCATACTGTCGAACATATTCTCAGTGGTTCAGAAAGGACGGACTGTGTGTGTGTGTGTGACATATATACAATGGCTCTTAAAAGTATTCACCCCCCTTGGACTTTTCCACATTTTATTGTGTTGCAACATGGAATCAGAATGGATTTAATTAGGAATTTTTGTTTCAAAACCAACACAAAAAAGTCCATAATGTCAAAGTGAAGTATTAAATCTACAAATTGTGTTAAATTAATTACAAATACAAAACAGAAAATAATTGATTGCATAAGTATTCACCCCCTTGAGTCAATATTTGGTAGAGGCACCTTTGGCAGCAATTATAGCCATGAGTCTATTTGGATAAGTCTCTACCAGCATTGCACATCTGGACACTGCAATTTTTGCCCATTCTTCTTTGCAAAATTGCTTAAGCTCCATCAAGTTGGTTAGGGACCTTTTGGTGAACAGCAATTTTAAACTCTTTCCACATATTTTCAATTGGATTGAGGTCCTGGCTTTGACTGGACCACTCCAGGACATTTCTCTGTACTTGCTTCCATTTTGCCCTCTATCTTCACAAGCTTTCCAGGCCCTGACGCAGAGAAGCATCCCCATAGCATGAAGCTGCCACCACCATGCTTCCAGGTAGGGATGGTGTTCTCAGGATGATGTGCGGTGTTAGGCTTGCACCAAACATAGCGCTTAGCGTTGAGGCCAAAAAGCTCTATTTTGCTCTCATCAGACCATAGAATCTTCTTCCACTTTGTTTCTGAGTCTCCCCTATGCCTTCTGGCAAACTCTAGCTGAAATTTGATGTGAGTTTTTTTCAACAATGGCTTTCTTTTTGCCATTCCCATAAAAGCCAGTTTTGTGAAGCACCCGGGCTATTTTTGCCGTATGCAGTGTCTCCCAGCTCAGCCGTGGAAGACTGTAACTCCTTTAGAGTTGCCATAGGCCTCTTGTTGGCCTCCCTGACTAGTGCCCTTCACACCCGGATACTCAGTTTTTGAGGACGTCCTGTTCTAAACAGACTCACAGTTTCTCGCCATTTCTTAAAAATTTACTTTATTCCGGGGGATATTCAGTGCCTTGGAAATGTTCTTATATCCGACCCTTGAAGAACCTGATTCTGGATTTGCTTTGAATGTTCGTTCATGATGTAGTATTTGTTAGGAAATGTACTAACCAACTGTGGGACTTCACAGAGACAGGTGTGTTTAACCTGAAATCATGTGAAACACCTTATTTGCACACAAGTGGACTCAACGAATTATGTGACTTCTAAAGACAATTGGTTGCACCAGAGCTTATTTAGGTGTGTCATTGCAAAGGGGGTGAATACTTATGCAATAAATTATTTTATGTTTTATGTTTGTAATTAATTGAGAACTATTTGTAGATTATATTTTTCACTTTGACAATATGGCCTTTTTTGTGTTTCAGTGGCAACAGTTCCTAATTAAATCCATTTTGATTCCATGTCGTAACACAATAAAATGTGGAAAAGTCCAAGGGGGGTGAATACTTTTGAGAGCCACTGTGTGTGTGTGTGTGTGTGTCTATATATATATATATATATATATATATATTATATATATATATATATATATATATATATATATATATATATATATATATATATATATATAGATATATATAGATAGATATATATATAGTTATATAGTTATTTCGATTATGTTAAGTGCTGTGTCTCCATTATAAAGCCTACAAGCCTTATAAATTAAATGTATGTGTCCAGCACTGTAAATAAGTGCATTTGCTTTTAATTCAGATTCATATGGTGTTGCATTATCAATCACGAGTGGGATGCGTTGTTTGGATCAAATGCCCAGGCATGTGTTTTGATGCATTAATGTAATTAGTTGCCAAACAATTTTAGTAAGAATTTATAGTTGTGGCGGGGGGGGGTTGTGTTTTTTTTCTGGATTTTTTACCTGTTCTTATTATTGGAAACCTCAGCCCCAACAGCTTTATTGTGACTTTTATGTTCTAGTTTGGTTCTTTTAGAGGTTTGGCTTACAAACTGTTTTTGCAGAAACTTGTATATAATTGTATATTTTTTATATAAAACTCACATTTTTGATACCGACTCTGTACTTTTAAAATTCATATCCATCTCTCGTTTATGAAGACTAGTTTTAAAGCACCTTTAGATGCTTGCCAAGCAAGGCACTATAGGAATACATTTTGCATTGTATTGATGTAAACTCTTAAATAGCATATTAAAAATAGCTCAGGAGGCTCTGATCTTGGCAAGAAAGACTGTTCTAAAAATGAGGATCAATGTCAAATAATGAATACATTTTGCCACTTTTATTTGTGTTATATTTTGGAGTAGCCAACTAGCTGTGTTTTCTGCTGAACAGCAATGCAAGTGGTGCAGTGATGGCATTAGTAATGGGGTGGTATCATCTAACCTCGTTAACCTTTCAGGTGTTATTGAATTCACTTAAATGCATGATTTTGTCAGAAGGGTGGAAATGTGCATTAAATCCCAAGGTTAGTCTAATGTGGATTGCAGATCCTGAACAGGTGTCTTAAAAACAGCAGAACTTCTACATGGTGCGCAGGTTGTCTACAGGAAAGTGGATAGACCAGAGGCAATTTATCAGCCTGTCAGCTTTTAACGGATTACAAGGATTTAACCTTTTCCTGTAAACATCATTTGTAAAAAGCATAGGCTACCTGATGAGAAATCACCTGCAAATGTATTTGGAATTTTCAATAAAAGAAATATATAGTTTTTGATATTGGTCCTATCTTTGGTACTTCTGAAATTGATGTGCTAAAATGAATCTCCTTTAAATTATGAGTCTGTACTCTTATTTGATTAATGGATTTATAATATCTGGGGGAAAACAAATTAGTATTCAGATCTTTGCTGAGATATCTAAAACGAGTTTTGAAGAATAAATTAGCTGCCCAACTGCTTTATATATTCTGCAAATCTGAGATTTTTTTTTTCTTTGATAATTAATTATTATTCTGTTTTGCTTTGCTGTCTTAAAGCCGTACAGTCCCCAGTAGTTTTAGCAAGGTCCATACAGAGCCATCACTCTGAGTTAGGTAGACGTTTGTCTGCTACGGTATGTCTTTCTGCAGTATTGTAAGCCCTTAAATTTGTATTCTTTGGGGGAGACGTTGTCTGAGGGTTCTGGTTGGGACACAATAGCACTTTGACACAGCTGAGAGTTCCAGAACTTTCTTTCTTTTATTTTGTTTCACAGCCGAGTGCAGACACAAGCTAAAAAAACAAAATGCAGAGCAGCAGCCAGACACTACTGCTCAGTGTCCAGCCAGAAGAAGACTACTACCTGTGCGTCACCAAAAACTATCCCAATACACACATAACATAGCAGTATTCCGCAGGGAAAGCCTTGCAATAAAATAAAATGTAGTCAATATAATATAGTCAGTGTCACAGTATTTCTGCACTGTAAGTAAAGTCTTGCAGCTCTGAAATTAACAGCGCTTTTTGTACTGGTTATTTTTAAGGCAATCATCCAATAACAATGATATTTTTTGACCATTGGCATGTGCCTCTTGCTTGTTCCATTTGCATTTGTCTCTAATTAAAACCTGCCTTGTAAGCATTAAGGTGCAGGCCAGCTGTAAAGGCTGCTTTCACATTGCCTTACAAGTGTAGGCTAGTGAAGCAGTGCTGCTCCCTCCCTGTGCAATGCTGGCACAATTAATTATAATCCTCTGATGGTCTAAAACGGGGGTCTCCAGCCCTGGTCCTGGAGAGTCCCAATCCTCCTGCAGGTTTTACATGGGCCTCACGTCATCAGTGGCTAAGGATCTGGAACACATGTTAATCTTGACTAATCAAGACAATAATTGGTTAAATTAAGTAACTAAGAGCTTGGTTGAAAAGAAAACCAGTAGCTCCCCAGAACATCTCCATTCATATTTTGATCTCAAGTACAATAATTCTGTAAAGGGGTTTTGTTCAAATCGATGGAAAAGTTTAGCAGAATTAATTACATGAACAAAGGAAATTCAAGGCAGTTATTGCGCTCATGCAATCCTACTGACGGGCATATTGTTCCCAGAGGCTACTGAAATACACCATCAGTCTTCAGCTAAGCTTTGCTGTATCATCATTAGGCAAGATGATTCTTTAACTTGTACAAGTGAGGGTCCTCACTGCTTAAAATCTTATTTGAAACAGCAAAAACAAATAATAAAATCGGGCCGTCACATACATTATGTAATGATTATATATATATATATATATATATAATATATATATATATCATATTATATATATATATATATAGTATATATTTTATATAAATATCAAGGTATCCAGCAATGTTAACATGAAGGCTTTAATTATGCATGATAAGCACCTGCATGATTTGGTGTGGAATGAGTAGAAGTGCAGTTTGAAATACATTGCTGGGGGGAATTAGTAATGACCTATTACATTGTGAACTGTAATTGGTTGGGGTATAAGACCTTGGAGCATAGCTCAGTATCATCCTTTCCTCCAGAATGTTTTCCAAGCATTATTATTATTATTATTATTATTATTATTTTACTCTGCTGTACAATGAATAAGAATGTTAAGATCAAGGGGAGGAATGTGTCACGTCTGTACATTTAGGATGTGGTTCACTAAAAGCATTTTGTTCACCAGCATTGCTATTAGATTAAAATACAGGCCGGAGGGTTGTACAGTACACAGGATTTTGGAAACGTAAGCAAAAATATCTGCTTTTCTAAGCATGAATAACAGTCTTAGGAAAATCTGGAACAATTCAATATATATATATATATTTTTTTAACAAAGTATTATTCCAGATGGAGAACATCAGCACTGCAGAAATAGAAAATGTATCAATAAATTATGTAATTTTGGATTGGCTTGTGAAACAATGGTTCACTCAAGGCATCTCAGTGACTCCCATGCTTTATGAGCACAATCTCCCAACTTCCATGTATTGACTGGCTCCCGTAGAAGCAGTGTATTAGAGTTTTTAGTGATGTGCTTTTCAACCATATTCTTCTTGCAGTGACTTTCAAAGGTGGTTCTAATAAGGATGTTTAGTTCATACCAGTGTTCAGCTCCCTGAAAATGGACACACTGTAAGCTTCAATTATGGGTAATACAAAGTGGCATGTATTTTTTATTTTTTTTTAAACCATACCCAGTAATAATATGTTTTCATTGATGCAGTGTCCTATGTGCTAGAGAATTGTATTGCACAACACTGTATGCAACTATTGTCTATAGTCCACGTTAACATTTTTAATTGCAAAGCTATTTGCTCTTCCAAGAAAGGTATATGATGTGATAGAAAGAATGACTCCACTGCCTATTGCATTACATTGCAAGTCCTGTGCACAGGGTGGTAGGTTTTTTTTGGGGCAGTACTTGGTGTACGCTGCTGATTTGGCATGAGATATTTGTTTTTATTTAGTTGTGGAGAGACCACCTCTCTGCTTCAGCTGACGCACTTTGCTGTCTCGTGTGAGAAACCATTCATCAGCATAGTCAATGGGGAGCTGCACCATCATTAGCCAGTCTGCTAAAAGAAATTCTTTTCATATTGCTGCATCTCCAATGACATTAAATAGGTCACTGCTCAGGCTTGGAATACAGCATGAGATTTGAATTCCTTCCTGGCAAATCTTCAGATTTGCCTAGCGTGCCTTTTTGTACTTTTATGATGAACTAAACTCACAAACGAAGAATACACTTAAGCATGTTATGCTTAAGCATGTCTTGAGAGTTTTACAGTAATATCATTTAGGGGAATAAAAAAGCTGCTGTGTATTACCATAGAATCTGATGTCTTTGGCAGTGTAGAGCACATTAGTCATGAGTGCTCTAGAAATATTAAGTAATCATATGTGCTTTAATGAGCATTTTTATCAAGAATAAATAAATACAATGCAGTTAAGAGGAATGCAAATAGCCTGTATATGTAAAGAGGGAAGAGAGAAAAGTCAGTAATCAAGAGAAGAAAAAAACAAAAACATTATCTCAATCTTATCAAAACTGTGGGGGTTTCATGAATTCATTAATGAAGGAATAAAAAAAATCTCCCAGCGATCGTTCTTGTTTATTGAATTATTTGCTTGGTTGTGGAATTCACGGTGCAATGTTTGAAGTTGTCTATGGGTAGGATTTCTCACCTTATACTTGTCTGACTATTGCTTGTGTAAAAATCACTAAAACATTTAACTTGTATGCATCTAATAAAGTTGTAGTTTTCATGAGGAACTTGTATAGGTGCTGTAGGGTCCATTTTGTTTATATTGGAATATTGATACTTTACTGTAGCAGTTCATTATTCTGTTTTTCTTTTGAACAGAACCTCAGATGATCAGAGATTGTGAATAGAGTGATACTTGGAAATGCATTGCTTTTAACATGAGGGATTGTATCATGGTTGAAATTCTTCTCAAATGCACACGATTTTGCTACAATCAAGATGATCTTTTAAGTGCTTCACGTGAAAATTGGCATAATTGATTTTTTACCTGATGCATTCCTTTTCATGTGTTTGTCTTTTTAAATCACTATCATTAACTCTGGGGAAACATTTCCAGTTGCAAAAATTCTGCTTATTTTTATAGGATATAGGCAGAGGGGGGAGGACGACACACACGACCGAAATAGTTTGCATCGGTTATATTTTTCCCCTGCTAAGCAAAGCTGCACAATGCCATGTCTTGTCCTCTGGATGTAGACGACTATGGAGTAACAATACTTTCTCTAAGTACTGCTCCTTAAATCAGAGTTATTCCCTTTCTTGCGTGAACCACATGTACAAGCGTTTTCTCTGCCTTTGGCTTGACAGCGTCGCGTAGTTCTTCGCAGTGCTGTGGTGGTGTTTGATTCCATGGTACTCGAATTTCTCAAGTTTTGCAGTTTGTGTCGGTAATTGTTGACTTTCCCAAACCATACTCTTTAGCAAGCTGAACAGCGCGTTGAGTCTTTTACAATCATTCAATAGTTTTTTTCAGCTAGAGCAAGGGCTGTCCTTTTTCGTTTGGCAGCCATTTGAATTTGTTGGGGATGTGCTTGCAGTGCTTAATAAGGCAATTCGGTTCAAAGGGGTTTGAAGTATTTTATTGTGCTTTTGTGCATTTTGTTTTTTTCCTTTTTGCAGGTTTTAAAAAAAATATTCTTCAAAACCCCCCATGTTAACAATCCCTCATGGTGCCCTCTGTTTGAAAGGTGTGTATGGTGAAAGGAAGAGTGTGCTTTTCATTTTTTGTTTTATTTTCCATATGCTATAACTGTTCTCTTTTGATAAGCTGATTTTGTGCTGCATTGGAAGATGTTGGGACCTCCGCAGTTCATTGCAGTATTGACTTAAATTTCAATTACATGCAGAGAAGGTTGTACAGTTTAATTAAGGCTAAAATTTGTACCATACTGGGCTACATGGGGATATGTAGCCTCTGTGAGGCTTATAGTTAATTTAGATTGGTCTTCTACAGTAGTTTATGTTGAGTGTAATATTTAGAGCAGGGGTGTAACTATGCACAGGAGTATGCCACCACATTGACCACATACTTGTCTACCAAAGATGGATTGGAACTGTTTACTAGGTGAACTTTTTATTGTGGGAATTTAAGTTAATGTTTACAAACCACTTGATCAGAGATGCCATTTACTCTTATATACACAACTGAATATTTTTGGCAGGCTTCCATGAACGTTGGAAGAAAAGCAATTTTGTGGCTGTAAATAATAAGCTCATTGTATTGTTCCTTACCTATAGACCTGTAGACATACATTTTTCTGCAATTGGCTTTTGCAACTCGATGGTTTTTTGATCAGCATTGTGTCGTTGCCTTACTGCTCTTTTAATTTTTGCTTCCTCTCTCAATATATAATGATGCAGGTATATATACCACAAGAGGAGTTAAACGTGGTACTTTTATTTTTAGTACTGTTTTAAGATGTAAGAACTCGTATTGTTTTTGAAGCAATAATTGTCAAGTAAGGCTGATTGAATTGGACATTCTCTTCAATATTTATTTATTTTTTTATTTTTATACTCTGTTGGGTCAAGTCGAATCCCAGTTGGAAACCAGACCTCCTTATTCAGGTGGTTTCACCTTTTTCCTGTGCCATTGTAGATAAAAGTGTGAATATTGTGTATCACTGTGTCTGCCTTGAATTGATCACCAGTGTCCACGCAATACATTTCAACCCTTGATTAACTGGAAGCGCAGCAGTGACCGCTGCTAAGTACAAATGCCCCGCTTGTCCTAATTAAAATATTTTTAATGAGGCTTTTTTTTCCCCGTCAGAGATTTCTCTTCTTAGAAACCATTTATGTATCCAGCTTTCTTATTGTCATGCTTACAAGGAAAAGGGTTATCCTTCCCTTTTCATTTACTGCTACCTTTGGGTGGTTTCCTAAATAAAAAATCAGTCTGTCAGCTAGTTTATCATTCCCTGATTTTGACTTATGCTTGCATTCCAGTCATAGTGTATACAAACTGGGTGGCATTTGAGGGATTTTCTAAATAGTTGGCTTAACCTTTCTTTGCTATTTTGAGTTAAAGTGGGCTGGCGAATTTTGATAAAAGCTCAGTGTATTAACCACAGGCAAGGCTCAAGAATGAAATGATTTGGTTACATTCTGGGGAGATTTTTCCTTTGGTTAGATTATCAATGTGGCATCACTAAACCCTGGAAGCTCCAGGGTCTTTCAGAAGGGTTGGCGTGTACAGTGTTTGTGCACTTGAAGAAGCAGAAATCCCACAAGAGACCAAAATGCTGCACCCAGTTGGGCTTGTAAAATATTACCAAGGAATGTTTAGGCAAATTAAGGTTAACATTTAACATACTGACTGCAGTATTCTGTATTCAGTAATCCTTTAAATTAGAAAAAATGCACCCAAAAAAACAAAACTTTGTCAGGCTATAAATTAATATTGCTGTGGAGTCTGGAGAGAGTTAGAGTCCTATTTTAATGGTTTAAACAGACATGGGTATACATACCGACACACTTTAACCTGTATTTATCCAGCTGGTGTTTCCCCACTTAATATAATCCTACATACAGTAATACTACTGTTAGGGTGGTGATGGTGGTATTAAGATCTGACACCTGTTTTTAAATCATTTTAAAAGTATGGCGTGGTTTCTCCATCATTGATAGTTTCCTAGTCAACCACCTCATTATCAGGGATAAATGCTGTTTATGCACCCATCCCTTTTTGACCAAATGTTCGATAAGGACCAGTACATTTCAATTGAAAATCAATAAATGCAGTACATTTGGTCAATAGGCCTTGTTAAGAAATATGAAAAGCACCAAGAAGCCGGTAGTATAATTTATACATGCTAGCCATTAGTCCTTATCTAATTTGATTTATTCACCGTTGTATGACATTATATTAAGTACAATACAACAGAACAAACAGCCAGAGGCAAACTAAAACGTCACATGTAATTATTTTTGTTCCCTTTCTCCACCTTTCTGACAAGGTATTTTGTGCCAGGGACCTTGTTGCACTGGGAACTATTGTATTGTGGATGGCGCAGGCTTTTAGGTTTTGTGGCTATTGTTGTGGGTGGCTCACAGCGTTATCAGTGTGAATGCCATCTCTTATTGTCAGGCTAGGGTTAGAGTGAAAAGGTGTCTTCTTTTTAATGCCACTGGGTTAGGTGAATCACAAGCCTCTCTATAGCTCTCGAGTCTGCCTTCAGGTCAGTCGCTTTTGTGATGGTGGTAGGATGGGAATAAATTACTATTAAACAGCAGTTATTGTGAACACTGTGAACATCATTAAAATAGTCACATTTACTTTACATTACATGCACTCTAGTGTTGGAAAGCATTGTTCCTGAAATTCTGTTTTTTTTCAGACTCTACAGACTACCCTTAGCTGGTTTTGAATTTGTAGATGTATAGGCCCCTCATTAGAATTGAACAACACTTTCAGGAGTAGATAAGGGAGTAGGCTTACTTCTAACTTTTTATCCTTACAGGTGCATGTAATGTCAATAAATGAACCACACAAAGAGGCAATCATGCACAAATATTAAGAGCTCTATATTTACTTTATTAAAATACATGTACAGGTACCGTATCTTTTCATTATACAGTATTCACATTTTATGGAATATATTACCAACAATATGTTCCTGAAGTACTTCATTCAAAGCAGGCCTTCATTTTGTGATTCATTGCAAACATTCCAAATGTGTTCATGTTTTATGTTAAGAAATCAAACAGAATCACAGCCCAATAGTCTCTCTTAAGATTTACTAAAATCGTTTTATTTAGGTTTTTGTTTCTTGAGAAATACACAACCTTAATCGTAACAGAACCAGCGAGAGTGCTTCAGTTTTTATATGCTGTTGTTCCTCTGTGGTGCTCAGCTCAAGTAAATTGTAAGCAGTAAAACATGCATGACAATGTTACACACAAAGTTTAACATTATTCCGTTTTCTTGTTATGTACCCTAGTTTCCACGTAAAGCAGAGGTATTAATCTTTTTTTTTTTTTTTGTTTCTTTTTTTTTGGTGATATCTGTATTCTGGAAGCCTGAAATAATAAACACATTAAGAATCAAAGATTATAGAATTACGTTAATAACTTCATTAGTGTCACATTTTTTTTTACATATGTTTGGGCTTTGTTTTCATAACCTCTTTTCCCCCTGTGATCTTTAAAAAACCTGAAGCGCCTCATATTTAACAAATGCGTTTACAAATAAATGTCTACTGCCTATACAACTAATATTTAAATACATGTCTACTGCCTCTACAACTAATATTTAATTTTGTCTAATGGATTTATTTTTTTTATTGCTAAACTTGATAATCTTGATTATAATTGTTAAGATTATGGCTCATTCTGTTCTGGGCTTTATATTTTAAATGAGCAAATAAGTGAAACGGGTTGCAGGCAGCAGATTATAATGTGAATTTGTTGAGACAATCCACTAAGTGTCATAAGGGTAGAAAATAGATTTATTTACTACACTGCCATCACAGCCAATGAGCACTAAATGTTTTTATGCACAAGTGTATATCTTGTTTACCACTTAGACATCATTTTTTCTGCATAGAGAAAAGAAATCAGCAACATTCTTTAAACCTCCTGAGGCTGGTACCTAATATAATGATTTTACAGAAAATGATACTCATCCAATCACAGTTCAGAACAGCTCTTTTTAACTATTGTAATGTATTATCACTAGGAGAAGTCGTCACATTTTTGTTCCTTGGATATTGTTCATATTCCAGTATTTGATGTTGAAAGATTGAGGGCAGGCTTCATCCAGGGCGCTAGCATAACTTCATGGCTGTGTAACTGCATGGTTTGTGTTGGATTTCTGCTGTTGCTATTAGTGCTGCTATTGGCTGAAATGACCTGGAGTGTTGTATAAATTATATATATATATATATATATATATATATATATATATATATATATAATAATAACCAAGCAATTATTTTAATCCTTAGAACGTTCATTTTCTGGTAAATGAAACTGCAAATAATAAATCTAAAGTTTTTGTGTTGTTTGAGGATGGTGTGGGTGTATATGTTAACGTGCTTGGCACTGCTAGATCATCAATATGATTCATTAATTGGATTAAAGAAAAAGATTAAAGACAGCTCACCCTGAAGTGGAGAGAGGATTTAAATTAAATGTGAAAAATGACAGTCGGAAGCACTAATTGGAGGTGAGTGTCCCATGGATTAGGTGTGGAGAAACTCTTTTCTGAGTGCTTCCTATTGCTGCATTAATTGGCAAAATGTGGGTTTCTTGTTGATCAAACTTCCTATGATAACAGTATAAGGTTCAAAGAGTGCCCTTGAAAACAAAGAGGTCGGTGAGCTACCGGCAGCATGAAAGTGTAGATCACCATGACCTATACTCACAGAAAAGTGGCATTTTATAATACAACTGGACACATAAGTACATATGCCTATTCCACAGCCATAGTGAAAATAGGTTAGTTTCTTGTATTTTTGTTCTCATGTCGATAGCACAGTGTATTGCACTGATTGTCCCAGCAATTTTGCTTCCTAGCTTGTTGGCGATCAATAAAAAAAAAATAAAAGAAATTGACATACACCATCCTTTTAGTAATTGGAATAAATTGTATTGCTGTACTGACATTGGGTAACATTTCATTGAACTACTAAACTCAACCCATGGCTTTGATTTACATGAAAGAAAGCATGTTTGTTGGCAAACAGTCTGTTTCTTTATTCAGTTTGGCTAGCCATCAATGATGCAAAATCCTGAGCTTGAAAAACAAAACAAAAACAAAAACCCAATACAAACAGGAGAGAGAAATTCAGGTTTTTCAATTGTCAGCTTGTTTCCCAGAGAGAAGGATTCAACTGGATGTTTTAAACGATAGAAATGACAAATGTGCTTTTGCCTGAATTATTCTTTGTGTATCCTCATGGTTTGTCCTTTTTTCATATCTTTTGTCATCATGTATGTATTTGTACAGTGTGTGTGTCACTAAATTAGATGCACAATCTGTTATGACATATGAGTGATGGCTTCCCTTTGCAGGTTTACATAAACTCAAGTGAAAAAGACATTGTTTCAGCAACTGCATATTGCTAGAATCAGATTTGGCTGTGCAAACCAAGGTAGTTGCAATACATTTGAACATACACAGATGTAGTGTTACAGCAATACTGAATACGTGGGTACAAAGTGCCAAATGAGAAATCACTTGACTAGTGTATATATAATGTAGCACAGCATTTCTCAACACAGAAACTGTGTTATATTGTATATCCTTGAAAAGGCTAAAATGTGTGTTAAGAGAAATACTGTGTAAAAGTCTCTTATTGCCTTACAAATAATATATTCTCAGGCAGTAGTGAAAACAGGTTGCTTTCTTGGTATTTATTTGTTTATTTTTTGGTCGAATATGGAAACCAGTGGCTGATTTTTCAAAACATGTTATCTGGGTATAAATGATCCAGATTTTGTAATCCTATGTTTTGTGAGCGAGATTACTTTTATCTGGATTGTTTTGATCTGGTTTTTCAGAAAATGTCACTGCTGGATTACATTTATCCAGATTACAAATAATCACAATTATGAAATCCGTTTTTTGAAGTACCGTATTCCTTTGAATTTAAGACGCGCTATTTTAAAAATTTTTTTGCTTCTCAAAAATAGCCTGCATCTTAGTTTCGAGTACAGTAGTGATGCGTGTATTAAAATCGGCAACAAAAGACTACCCCAGTACTCAAACAGCAAAATGACTCACTGCCGAGGAAAAACAACACAGGGGTTAGCCCGAATACACAAGCAGCAACGTGACATTGCTGAAAAAAAACAAACCAAGCTTCCTGAGGAATTCTAAGAGAAACATTTATAATTTCAGCATTTCTAACAAACCGTACCAGCTTGGACAGATCGGAAATGCTGATCAGACCCCCATATTTTTCGACATGCCAGGCAATGTTCAGTGCTGTTGTGGTTGCTAGGTTACATGTTACCTGATACCATGGAGTGTTGTGTCATGCTTGCTGATGTGTGATGCTATAGTGTACGACAGAGATGCCATCTTAAGTATTATACAGTGCGCAGCACAATAAAGGAGGTCCGTGGTTGATCCACAACAACACTGTTTCATGTCAGTTTTGTATGATACAACAGCATAATTGAGGTTGTATCTTTGTAAATGCATATTTATTTAATGTTTCATTTTTTTCCACAAATTGAGTGTGGTAAATTTGGGCGGCGTCTTAAATTAAGAATTTAAGAATTAAGAATTAAGTAGTTCTTAATAGTTTATAGCCTTTTTTAAGGCCATTAGTTGTGATATAGCTTAACTTAAAGAAGTAAGGGCAGTGATAATTAGTACAGATGTTTTTATATTTCTATATAAAGTTAGACAATTCACATTCACCCTGGCTAATGATTTAAATGGAAAACATATATATATATATATATATATATATATATATATATATATATATATATATATATATATATATATACATACATACATACATACATACATACATACATACACACACACGCAGTATCAGTCAAAAGTTTGAGTACACTTGCTGGAAACTAGGTTTTATTCATAATTGACAATGTTTTACGTCGTATACGTTTCTGTAAATACTTGAAAATGAAAACACACGTTATAATATACAAAACAAAACATATCGTAAGGAGGATCAAAGCAATGTTCAAGAAAATTGAAAATTGTCTCCAAATCTTGGATTCCTCAGAATAGCCACCCTTTGCCTTAATAACAGCCTCACAAACACGAGGCATTCGGTTAACAAGTTTCAGCAGGAAGTCACCTGACATGTCTTCCCAGCTCTTCTGCAGCAATTCCCAGAGATGTAGGGCACTTGTGGGTAGCTTTGCTTTGACTCTTCTGTCCAGTTCGTCCCATACAAGTTCTATGGAATTGAGGTCTGGAGACTGGGCAGGCCAGGTCATTAGATTGAGTTGTCCTTCACTTTCCTCCTTCGCCAGATAGTTCTTGTACAACTTTGAGGTGTGTTTCGGGTCATTATCTTGCTGAAGAATGATGGACTGCCCAACTAGCCGTAATCCTGATGGAATGGCATGCCTCTGAAGTATGCTATGGTAGCCATGCTGGTTGAGCTTGCCATGGACTTGGTAAAGATCACCAACTCTGTCACCAGCAAAGTAACCCCAGACCATGACATTGCCTCCTCCATGCTTGACAGTGGGAGCCACACATGCAGAACTCATGCGCTCACCCTCTCTGCGTCTTACAAATACTCGCCGGTTGGACCCAAATATTTCAAATCTTGACTCATCGGTCCATAAGAATACTTCCACTCCTCAAACGTCCAGTTTCTATGTTTTTTGGCCCAGGCAAGTCTCTTCCTCTTATTCTGCACTCTTAACAGTGGTTTCTTTGCAGCAATTCTTCCAGTTAGGCCAGTTTCACGCAATCTCCTCTGAACAGTTGATGTTGAAACATCTGTACTTCTAGTAGCATTTAGCTGAGTTTGTATTTCAGGGGCAGTTAATCGCCGGTTTCGCAGACTTGTAACTCGAATGAACTTGTTCTCTGATTCTGAGGTCACCCTTGGCCTGCCTGACCTTATTCGGTGTTGTTAGTGGGATTTAAAGCTGTATTACAGTTAAAATATGGAGTATTTAAAACAAAGTTGTGGTGAAATGTACAGAAATGCCTACACACAAAACCCCAGAAGAATGTGCCTGTGACCATAGGGATTTCATTGTGGAAGACAGCAGAAGAAAGAAAGTACAACTTAAGTGTGCAAGTACTGTCGAGTTACTACAGTACATATTTTGACAGAAAAAAAAAAAAAAAAACACTGAAGCATTTTGGAAAGTAACCAAAAACATTAATTTCATACAGTTTATCAAAAACAAAAGTCCCGAAAAAAAAAAAAAAAAAGATTTAATTAACAGAGAAAAATACAATAAATAAAATGCCCTTTAATGCCTTAAATGTTTCTTTCTTAAACAGTGTTTTTAAGCAGTCCCTGAATCTTAATGCCATTGGTTCTTTCTAATATGTGCTGCAAATTAGACATGCATACTGGCTTTCCTGTTATGACTAAACCAATGAACCAGAGAGTTTAATTATACAACCAATTTTGTTAATTACAAAAGTTGATATACTTGGTCAACTCAGTTAGCATTTTAAGTGCGTGTTCTTGATGCTTGATACCTTGATGCGGTACCCTTCAGATGTGTTTAGCATTTACTGAAAAAACATCTGTGGTATAGAATGTAGGTATAGGAAACATACCTGTTATGTTACATTACCAACTTATAACATATCTATTGACATAGTGGAAGGAAAAATGAAGCGCCTAGATATTAGAATGTCACAGTTTTTGTTTGAATGGTTAAATATTGGGAATATTATTTCATGCATAAACTCTGCAAGTATTGCATACATAAAAAACTGCATGTCTCAAACTAAGTAACTTCATTTTACAGTTCTGAAAGTCCTTCTTTTGACCCTTTTCATAATAAATACAATGTTATTAAGCAGTGATCAATGAGCCTGCTTTTTTAATGGCCCCTTTTATTACCCTCTTATCTGAATGCTTCCATTGTCTCTGTTGTTTGGCTGGTTGATGGAATGCAACAAAATAAGAAGCAATTTAAATCTGTGAGAGAGAAGACTGAATTACTTAACTCCTGTACAGTGTGTGTGTGTGTGTGTGTGTGTGTGTGTGTATATATATATATATATATATATATATATATATATATATATGATATATAAGAGCACAAAAAAAAAAAGCCGTGTTTTTTTTGTTTTTCGCAGAATAAAAAAACTCACTTTTTCCAAGAGATAAAGCGACCTAGAGCTGCTCCAGGAAGATGGCAAGATCTACCGTTAGGAAGCATGCCAGAACACAGCGTACAGCTTTTGTGTCGGAATCTTGGGGACACCTCCTTCACCCCAACAGTGGATTGATAAAGGCTGAAGACTGATTTCCTAGACTTATATCTATATTATATTATATATATATATATATATATATATATATATATATATATATATATATATATATATATATATATATATATATATATATACTACTGTAAAATCAGAGTACATGTTGACTGTAGTAAAACACAATGAAACAGTGCTAGAATGGCATGTCTCATGAAGATAAAACAATGACATTATATATAATAGATGGGCCTCTTCAGCGAGCTACAGGAAAACAATTCCATCTCGGGTTTCTGTGACAGTTTATAAATTACTCGACCTTCGGTCTTGTGATTTATGACGTCACAGAAACCCTGGATGAAATGATTTCCTGTAAGAGGCCCATCTATTATATATAATGTCATTGTTTTATCTTCATGAGACATGCCATTCTAGCACTGTTTCATTGTGTTTTACTACAGTCAATGTGTACTCTGATTTAACAGTACAACATGTACCGTTTTAAGATAATTTGTGTGAGATTTATAGATTGCACCTTATATACGAGGTATGCATTACACGTGGGTTATTAATCTGTATATTGTACTATGGTGTTTTGCTAGGGTAGTATACAAGTGGAGCACGTTGTGTTCTACGCATTACTAAAACTTTGAATAAAACAGTCCAATACAATGTTGTAATCAGTTGCACTTGGAATTATATAGCAGTAGAGTTGAGTATAAAACTAGAGTCAAACATTTATCACAAAGATTATCAGACAGCTTCTACAGTAGTTACGTGTATGACCATAGGATCGGTCAGGTGAGTATTGAATATAGAACCCCCGGCCACCCTCTTTCTAGTGTTTGAGATTGTGAGTCACAGTAGGGTCTATGACATGGCTGTTTGATACACGACTGAAAATGCATCACTAACACACAGTGTGCCAGTGTAGTGTAGTGTAAGGCCCCAACAAACACTGTTAAAAAGATCTGAAGTAGCTGTAATTGAAATAGAAAGATGAGTTATGACTGGAGGACGAAACACTGTTTTGAAGCTATTTATGTTAGGACTTGAGGTAGCTTGCTGTAAATAAATTATATAAGAGAGAAATTGAAATTGTGTACAGCATGACAGAAGGAAATACCCCTGTATGCAAATATGTGGTCACAATTGCCCCTTCGCAAGGCTGGCATTTTAAAATTCTGACGTACAATTTTTCTGCTGATTTGTTTTTGACAGATCTGTTTTCCTTTTATACCACTTTCAGGTCATTTTCAGGTCTGTTTCTAAAATGATCAGGTGCCATCTTTCATTTGCTAAATCTGCTCTGAAGATTTGGGGAGTAGCTTGGTACAACCCTGGCTTATGCTATTATATTTCTTTAAACTAAGGTCCATGGTCATCTTCATCTCCAGCAAAGTGGACCAATACAGTTCTGTGATCATAACATTTATGGCACAAAATAAATCGATACAGAGAAATATGATTTTGAACCAATATGCTATACATATGTGCTTCCAGTAGACATCAAACAGGACAGTCAGGCTGTGGGAATAAGCAGCTTGGGGGGTGGGGGTGGGGTGTATTCTGAGTTTGTTGTAGTTTTCAGAACCAATGCTATTGGAGGGAAGGAATAACTTATTTCTGTCTTTTTTCTGAGGATTGCCAGCTCTCTGTCTGTTAATCCTTTTTAGCATCTGTTTTGAAATTAGATTATTTTTTTCAGGTCATACAAGCACCCACACTTGTGCATAAATGATTGATTCACATAGAATGAAAATGTGGTGATGGATATCTGTTAAAAGAAACATGGTTGGCAGTTTTAAATGCTTGAAATAGGATTAAAAGATAATTTTATTATTACTAGGAGTCTTTGTTTCAAATATGTCACAATCTTGTATCCCACAGGGGATCAGAAATCTGTGTTACCTCAAATAAAAATGTTTTAACATCTTTGAAACTGGTTACGTTTTACAGTTTTTCTCCATTATTAAGAAATGTGCTTGTGTCACCTTTTGCCTGAAAAATGGTTGTTAATGCTAAACCACTTGTGTTTGTGGCGTTGCTATAGCATAAGGAAGATGAGTTGAAAAGAAACAGGGCTGTGAGCTCTATTGGCTTTACCCAGAAAAGCTTAGTACTACATTTACGTTTCAACTAAGTTTGTTAAAAGAGTTTTTTGTAAAAAAAATAAAATATATATATATATATATATATATATATATATATATATATATATATATATATATATATATATATATATATATATATATATATATATATGCTCGAGATTCTACGGGCTGTCTCTTCACAATAATAAACTACTATTTGGTTAAAGTGGAAGTTTTTTGAAAACCGCTTCTGTACACTGTCATCCTTTCCTTTCCTAATGACAGCCTAGACATTCTTGCTGACCTGGATGAATACCCTTCAAGGTCTGTGTTTTGTCTTTTTCAAATGCAGTGGTTCAGTTGAAATATCTTCTGTAGTAATTTTACTAATCTGCAAGCTGTTCTTCAGCATTGATGACAGCCAATTTAAATCAGAAGATCAGAAGATCTTGTTTTTCCTACAATAAGGGGTGATGCTTTGCCTGCCAAGAAAACTCTTTCTGTGCTGTAGTTGCCTGGTATAGCAGACGAATGGTTCAGATTTTAATCTGCAGAGCTATGACCAATACAAAGTACTTTAGCGCTTTTGATTCCTCTACTGTGAAAGGCCTGTTAGCAGAAAAATGAGTTTGCATGTATCTGGGGACCTCGCTATTCAAATCACAGGCAGACAGAGGGCTTTTATGCTTCGTCGTACATGTTTTTCAGTGTGATGCTAATCTTCTGAGCCTATATTGATGGATGATTGTTACAATCAGACATGACTGGAAATTCACATTAATGAGTATTCACAAGGAGTTTGGCAGTGAAAGACTGTAAAAGGGATAATTCAAACCTAATTTATTTGGAGGCAGATTTAATGTGGAGAATTCTTTAAAATAACTTATTATGCAATGGGGGGGGGGGGGGGGGGGGGGGGGGGGGGGGGGGGGGGGGGGGGGGGGGGTATTTTGAAAATCCCAATTCATGCATGGTTCTTGGAGAGGAAAAAATATAATTCTGCGTCTCAGTCATTACAGTAGAGTGTCAATATTTAGTATTATGGGAAGAGTAACGGAAATCATAGGCATTTGTATTTTGAGGGTAGCGGATTTCCCTTGGCTGACATCTGTTTATGTAAATGAAAATGCTTTTTAAATCAGATCTGGAGGTACTACATTACTGGTTCGGTGTCAAACTGGACACACTGCATAGAAAAAGTTCAGTATTACAGCATTTGCTACAATAGGGTTATATGTGTAGTTTGAAATCCCTTGGTTATAATGAAAAGGTCACTTTTTCTGATTAATTAGATAATTACCTCCATCACTATTACTTTTAAAGTGCATTAGACTCACATAGTGCTAATGGATCTGAGGGGAAAATGAGAGACTAAGCAATATGTGCACTATCTTTTTTTTTTTTTTCCTTTATGAATGGTTGATTAGTGCTTCGGTTTTTGGTACAGTATGTAAATGACATCTCAAAGCTTTATTGCATTAGCACAGCTGTGTTATATAGGTCACTATACTTTTAATTATACCTTTAGGCAAAGCCTTTATTAACCATTAGAAAGTAGGATGTGGAAACAACTATAAAGTATTAATAGTTAAGTCATTGAAAAATTGTAATGGGGTTACCTTTCTGTTTTGATCTTTCAATAAGAACTGCCTCGTCACATAAATCTGCATAATAGGTAAATCATTTCAGGTAACAAGTATCGGCTTTAGTGTTAAAAACTATATATTATATATATATAATATATATATATATATATATATATATATATATATATATATATATATATATATATATATATATATATATATATATATATATATATATATATATATGCAACCCAGCCAGGCAAGTCAGCTGTAAGCCAGATGAGAGCTGATGTTTGCTGTTGTCTGTGCTAGCACTAATTACCTATATGTATATAATTAGTGGTATGCAAGATGCGCTCTTACTCGTGATGAAACGAATGTGTACTCATTTGGGCTTTCTTTAGTTGCAGCCCCGTCACTGTGTCATGCGTCAAGTAGGATTTGGCTGCAGGTGTTCTCCGTTTAACCGCCTAATCTTTCTATGTCTGTTTCCATGTTGCTAGATAGCATGCATCCTTCACTTGTTCCCAGCGTTTTCTCCAAGGCTAAAATTGCGCATTTCACGCGGTAACTGGCAACAACCTTTGCACTCAGTTTACTAACTTTCACAAGTTATTATCATAAATGTCAACTTCAACTGAATACTAAATCAGTGAAGCGTAATCTTTCTCCATTATTTAGATGTATAAGTGCTCCAGTAAATATAAATAAAAAACACAAGAATCATACTTTGACGGTTTTTGTTTTATTTCCTTTTTAAATAAAACGACAATTTCAGAAATATCATCTCAAGCGTTTTGAAACTGGTAAAAATGTAATCAGCATATTAGCTGAAAATACACATTTAAGTGTGTAGTTATTGAAGACATACCATGTGCATTTTTTTTTTTTCCAAGTCGAGTTTATTCATCATGTGACTTCACTTGCATGTCTCTGCTGAAAACTCAACATGCGGCTGCACCAACAAAGAAAAAAAATAAATTGGTTTCAGTAAGATGGAGCTAAAAAGAAATCTGATTGTCATGATGATGGTGGTGGTGGTGGTGGGATAATTGTTAGTTTTGCTGTAATTTGCGTGATCATGTACGAGTGAATAGCATTAAATAAAATTTACATTTGGCTTTTGTGCAACCTGGAGTAACATTCCCCAAGATGATTCAAAATTAATTATATGGTGACTTAACTATAGGAATAAACTTTTCAAATTAAGTAATGATGAGACGTTAATGTGGCATAAAAAGTGTAGCATATAAAAGTAATGAAGGTTGACGTTAGAATTTATTTTTTTCCTCTTTTTAGAATGTACGGAATTCAGAATCATAGATAGTTCAGTTTCTTTTGGCTACACAGCTAAACAAAGAGAATACCCTCTCTTAGATATAAGTTTGAAATCAATTCAAAACATTCTTAAAAGCTGGAACACTGGAACTGGGAACATCAACTACTTTCCTTTGCAAGCAGTTCTGTGATAATGCATTGCATTTGTCAGCTGTCTGCAGATTAAACAAGTTCATGTAATGCTCTATTAATCCGTAAGCATGTCAGCGTCTTTTAGAAGAGAAGCATTGTAAAACCAGAAGTGCGAATTGAACTTTCACTTTTTTTGTCTACAAGGTCCTTATTGTCTCTTGCTATATTGACGTCGTTATTACTTAGCATACCAGGCACAAGCCCTGGCTGGCTAATACAGTTTAAATACATGTTTACGGCATAAATACTGTAAAAATATTGAACATATTGGGCTTAAATCTTAATTTCTTGGACCAGAGAGCATCAACGTGTAAAGCGGTATAAATTTTAATTTAACAGTTCGTTAATTTGCACTATTAATTTAGCTGTTCTGTGGTGCAAAAATGCATATAAATACCCAGAGGATGCTTTTCTAAGCATATCCGCTTTGTATTTTGCAAAACAAGGTATAAACCTGGTAGGAGGTAACATCTTTTGATAAAGTATTTCAATTTCAATTTTAATTGTCCCGCAAGTGTTCAAACGTTTTCCATCCGACTGTTAAGTTAGGAGCAGACTGAGCTGATTGTTAATTTTTACAACAACCCATGCCTCCATGTCTTATCTTTCATTTTGTTATTGTTGGCAATTAGTTTACTTTTAAAACATCTGATGACATGTTGTACAGGAATCCTTTCTCAGAGGAGTGAAACACAATAACTGCTTCTGTCCGTATTGTTTCTTGCTGGTTTTATCTAGCTTTACTTTTTTGCATCAATAGAGAACCCGAGGTCCTTTGCATTTACAGCACCCTACTTTATTATTATTATTATTATTATTATTATTGTTATTATTATTTAGTAGTATTTTAAATTGACAGGCTAGCTATTGCAATTGTGAAACACAAGGAAACAAAAAAATATTGTTATATTGTTGCATCCATTTGCTGGTGTCGACCTTTACCAGGTGCTGAGTTTCAAAACCACTATTCCCTCACTTCATCTCGGTTGACCCAAACTACTAGAAGCACCTCTGGTTTCAGATACCCTTTTCACTACTGAAGCTTTTTATTGAACCCTCCACTTTTAGTCCTGCCAACTTTTCTAAACTTTTTGGAGATAATCCTTTTCGGGGAAAAAAAGGAAGGCTCAACAAAGATGCTGATGAGGCTGTTTTTCTCATTCATTTAGTTTTTTGTTTTTTTCCTCAAGTCATTTTTGTTGCCTGCTGCCAAGTAGTTACTGATTATCAGTCACAAGTCTGGCCGTGTTGGCCAGCATTTATTTTGTGGTATGTTGCCACTGGTCGTGTCTTAAAAAAAAATAATTTGCAGTGTTTGAGGGTATAAGTAATAAAAATATTACAAACCGTGGTAATACAGAATATAGCCTTTTTTGCTTTGGTGTATGTATGTTGGCAGCAAAAGAAAAATCTTGCATTGTGATGTTAACCCTCATTTACTGTACGAGTGCCAGCCATGTAAAATTGAATTATTGATTTTTGTCACCGAGATTGCGTTTTCTTTTCCTCTTAGGGCAGCTTTGTCGCCAGCATGACAGCCATCCTAAGACAGATGGAAGATTATCATTATGCTCACTTGATCAACACCTTTGGAAAGATGAGGTCTGATGTTGTGGTAAGTGAACACATGCTTCAGTAAGCTGGAGATGTATTTACTGTCACTGCCATGATGAAGGGCAAATCCGTTTTTAGGTTTTGGCCCTCCTCTGAGAAAGGCAGTGTTATGGATTAAGATATGGTGGGTTTATGTAGAATAATATGGTTTATATATGCTTGGCTAGACCAGCTGCATTGTGAATGTAAGGCATTTCAGTTTCACTTTGCAGTACAACTTCTGGGTCCTATTTTAAAGGCAAATTTTATCTGAAAAAGTATACTGAGTATACATTTGTCAATAAGTAACTGAAGCTGCTGGAAGAAACAGTTAATGTATGGTATATTTCTGCATGGTTTGTTTTGCGCTGTTACATGATTAAAAATGTTTTAGTCATATACTCAATTTCTTCTAAAAGTAACTTTATTTACAATATAAAGTCCACATATGCTGCTTTTGCTTAATCAGAGTCCACACACACACACACCAAGTGTTGGACAGTCTAAGAGTCTAATCGATTCATTTTGGGAAAGTACAGACATATCCTACAGACTATCCGTACATTCATGTAAATTAGATCCCATTCTTTTTTAGTCCACGTTCATTTAGACTCTTCACACTGTGTAGAGACAGGATGGAGAAAGTCTGATCCTTCAGCGCTATTCTGCTCCAGCTTTTATAAAAACAGTAAAAACGTTTAGCGCCTACAGTGGATTGGTTCAATGAAATCATGAAAGCACATGAATGGCATGGAGTACCAGAGTTGCCCACCCATGTTCTAAGAGAATAGGTAGCCTTAGGTACAAAAATAGCCTTTAGGCCAGTATACAGCATGTCCTTTCATAGCTTTTAATGCAAGTCTGTTAGCTGTCCTATCCAGGCAGTACATGTGTTAAATAGTATTGTCTGTAATTACGTGGATGCTTTCCCTTGAAACCCATTAAAAGCACTTTTTTGTTTGTTTGTTTTTGTTCCCCTTGCTGAGCATATTAAGGCATCTTAGTTTAAAAAAGTTTTTTTTATTTATTTTTTTTTAAACGCTACCTTTTTATTTTTAGGATTTTCTAATGGAAACATTTATCATGTTCAAGGATCTCATTGGGAAGAATGTCTATCCTGCCGACTGGGTAATAATGAACATGATGCAGAATAAGTAAGTACAGAACCACAGCACAGGGTCTTTGCAGGGGCATCTTAATGCTACGTTTGGTCTTGCACAACTGTTGTTGCTTAGCAACAGCAGTCACAAGGGTACAAGAGCGTTTCCTACATTTTCTTTCAATGCAAATAAGCATTTATACGGGGCATGTTTTTTTTTTTTTTTCAAGAACATGGAAGAGAGAGCCTGATTTTAATACATCACTCTATCTTCAGGAGTGCTAGAAGATCATTAGTATATGAGCATTAAAACAAAACTCCAGTGGAAATTTATAACTTGTAGAAAAATGTTCTGTAGCAAACATTGCTACAAAGGCATCGGTGATTGCTGTCATTACCAATAAGTCAATATGGGAAAAAGTAGAGAGCTATCTGAAGACCTTATTAAAATTATTTACATGTTACAAAGCTGGAGAAGGATACAAGAAGATTTGAGTATTCCACTTTCAATTATTGTTTCTATTATCAAGAAGTACAAGACTCAAGGCACTGTCACAATGCTCCCTCGTTCTGGAAAAAAGAAGGTTCTTGCACCAAGAACAAGTAGAATAATTGTGAAGAAGGTTAATAACAATCCGATATTAACCGTAAGTCAGAGTATTGCAGGCCAAGGAAAAAGCCACTCTTAGGAAAATGTCTCAATGGCAATTACTTAAAGTTTGCAAAACTGCATTTGAATGATGGATATGAGTCCTGGTCAGAGGTTTTGTGGAGTGATAAAACAGAAATCGAGCTATTTGGTCAAGCTGATAGTCATCAAATTTTAAGAAAGTCTGGTGAGGAGCACAAAAAAAAACAGCAGCATACCTACTGTCAAGTATGGAGGTGGTAATGTGCTTCTCTGTGGCTGTTTTCCTCTAGTGGCACAGGAAATGTAGTTGTACTACATGGTAAAATGGATTCCATAGCTTACAAAAAAATATTGGCCAATCATTTGAAACCCTCCTCTACAAAACTTGGTTTAAAGTGCAATTGAACGTTCCAACACAATAACGATCCAAAGCACACATCAAAATCTACTCCAGAATGGTTAAAGAAGAATAAAATCAAGGTTCCGGAATGGCGTAGTCAAAGTCCTGATCTAAATCCGATTGGGAATCTTTGGTATGAGTTGAAGAAGGTGGTGCATAAAAAAAAATCCCTGGAATTTGAATGAACTGGAACAATTTTGCATTGCAGAATGGTCAAACATCACTAAAGAATCATGCCAAAGCTCATTGACAAATAGTCTAATTGTTTAAAATAAGTTATTATTGCTAAAGGTGCCTCAACTAGCTATTAATTTCATTTTCCTTGTCAGGGTATGAATTAGCATTTTTGGAGTTATGCAAAAGAAACACTGCTGAAATAAATAATTGTAGACATCTATTTCTTGTAACTTTTTTTCATCCACAAAGAAAAGTTTTTGCTACATGTGTATGTGTATGTATATATAAAGTACTGTTTTTTGTATTCAGGCGATGAAGGACTTGTAGTTCAAAACGTCCTGATAATTGATTTTTAATCAATGATTCTACCTTTAAGTACCTAAAATGTCCTTTTCTTTTTTCTTATTGATCATTTTGGTACACAGCAGTCTTCTTTTTTATATATATATATATATATATATATATATATATATTATATATATATATATATATATATATATATATATATATATATATATACACACACACACACACAGTGTATACAATATATATAAAGCAAAGTCATTTTAAAATGCTATATATTGTGTTATTCATTTTATAGTCACGTCACATTTGATGGGTGCAAGGTTCTGTACTTTACTGTCACGTGACTACTAGGAACGAAGAAATCAAAGACTGAATGGTGTGTGACTTTAGCTGAAAGATGAAATGTGGTGATAGCTCAGTATTTAACGAAGCAACATACATTGGACACTTGGAGGACCTTTAACTTGATGAACTGATTTCAGGTCCACATGCATTGAAGATGACAGCTTATTGAAAGGTTTTGTCTACATTTAGATATTCTATGTTGCCCAAGATCTTTCACAGTTTGTCGTGCTGTCATCAATTAGGAACACTGAGTTGCTTTAAAATTAAAGTGATTCCTTGGAAGCAATGGTGTTTGCTTCCTGGCTCAATTGCTACATGAAAGTTGCATAAAAATGTACGTTGTTTAAAATAAGGAGTTATTATTCACTTTGATTCAAATGTAATGTATTTTCTTCTTTATAAAGTATATTTATTTCTGTTGTTTTGAAACTGTAATATAATACACTAACTGCATTATTGAAACACAGATGGGAAAACAAAAAAGAAGTTATGTTTTTTTAAGGTGAATGTAAAGAATTGTATACATTTGCAGTTCTAAAGCTGAAACATTTATATTCAAAAAGTGGCATTTGGTGACTTCAAATGAAAGCATGTGGTTTTCTTCATGAATGCTGTTTATGGAGCACTCGGGCGATGTGAAGCTCTGTATCTCAGACCTGCAGTAGATTGAAAGTTTACCAACATTCATAATGTCTCCTGGGGGGGAACCTAGCGGTTTACTGTGTTTGTAGGCAGGGGGAAAGTTATGAACAAAGCTTTTTCTTTTTCACTATTTTTGGTAAAAATGAAAACATTTTCACTTTAATCATAGTTTGATAAGATGGCACCAGGTCTTCTTTTAAAGATAAGGTTTTCATCAAAACCAACAAAAAACAAACAAAAAAACCTGTTACTGACCTCTACAGCTCAACCTGTTGGCTGAGCCCCTCTGATAATTTGAACAACCCAAGGTATTTAGGCTGAAGTAGAATAAAGATTATTTACCGATTTAAGGCAAGGTGGGAGCTTTAAATGGATGACAAAAAATAAGTGACAGTTGAAAGGTTTCAACCACTGCTTTTGTCCCATGATAGTGATAGTGATAGTAATGATGTATAAAGAAGAGAATGTGGAAACAGTGTGGGTAGATGTGTTCTATACCATATTCCAGAATTGTAAAGCAGAAATGCAGTACCCTTGAACTGTTTTGTAAAGTTCCAAACAACTGCTGTGCGAATAACACTAGCACCTTAGCAGATGCTTTCTCATTGTTTGAGTTTAACTTCTATAGAAGAAATACTGAGTAGCTTTTCTTTGCAGTAAGATCGCTCTGATGTTAATCCTGCTCCCTCTCTAGCCACCCCTGGCCCCTTCAGTGGTCAGAATAAAAGATTTTCACTATTTTCATTCTGTTTTTTAATGGGAGCAAGCTGCTCTCTTGTTAGGAGGTTTGTTTCTGTGAAAGATCTTAAGTCTGAAAGCCTTGTGGATACATTTTAAAATCATGATAGTGGGGTCTTTAACTGGCACAATGTCTTATACCACCCAAAAACCAACCAGATGACTATCTAGTTTGATTTAAAAAGAAGCTCTGGTCTGTGTTAAATCCCAGAGATACTGGTTCTTTTTAATTATATCCCGGGGATATGTTCTTGTGTTACTCAGTCCCATTGGTAATAAATGCCAATACACTGAACTGGAGCCGAAAAACAATACCACTACTGAGATAGAGAACGCAACAACGAAGATATTACCTATATATTGACATTAAATACTTTTCAACTCAATGCTTTATTTTATGTCTGTCACGCTTGGTTACAGTAAAATTTATTTGATTATTTGAACTAAATGTATTGTTGTGACTCCAGAGTCCTAACTTATGAAAGTAGCTTTAAATTGGTGTTTTTTTAATGTTGTTTTTATTTTTTCTAGATGCAAGTCCTCATTGTTGCTGACCTAGAATTTTGCATATGAATATGTTGAAAAAGATTGTCAACTGCAAAGCAAGCAGTACATCTATCATAAACTCAATTGAACACAATATTTAATTAACTGCAAAAAAAACCCCAAAAAACACTGTTACTACTCCTGAAAAAATCATAAAATGATAGTGTAAATGTAATTTGAAAGTACTTTCTCTTGAATTTAGTATCTGTCCGGTACAAAGATGGCAGGTGGAAGGCTATAAAAACCATTCCCATTTCTAGTGTGTTTAAGGAGTCTGTGGCCTTAATGAAAGATGAACTGTCGTGCTGCCGGAGCCCCTCACAGCAGTGAAATGTATTTCCACGAGAAAGTTCTTCTGAAGGTGTGTTTCTAGGGAAGTGCAGGGTATGAATATTTTGATGAAAATTGCTTTTCACTGGCAGAGTCGTCTTAGGGCTGTGATTGATACAAGAGGAGCTCTAGTGAGGTTTGATATTGAAATTCGTGCAGTCTTCCAGTTAACATTTTGAACCACCTGTGTCGAAGCACAAGGAAAGAAAAAGAGATTGAGTTGAGAATATTGTAAGCCTCTGAACTAGGGTGAACCACATCCCTTTAATCAAAAAAAAAAAAAAAAAAAAAAAACATTGTACAGCTGAAACAATTACAATTTTATGATTTGTTTGTGATGACAGTTTATTTATTTTGTAGTTTATTATGCATTTGCAATCCCAGAATCACAAATACATTGAGAAATATTGACAAAGCACTCTGACAAATATTTAGATTTGTGGAACATTTGTTAAGCATTGTAATTTGACTACTTAACAACAAACAAATATTTTGTGTTCAAACATTCAAAAACTGTAATTTGAACATTGATTCTGAGTTAATGTCTTTATCAGTTCAAAATGATTTCTATTTGCATCTGCTGATGAACTGAGCCTTAAAATGGTGCCATTTTTGGTGCTGGGTGATATCATCAAATCTGTGTAAATCTGGAGAGAGTAATCCTTCAACACTTTGCAACACTGATTTAAGCCAAGTAAACTGGCTTTAACAATACTGCAGTGGTAAGATAGAAATGTGCAGTGGCACTGAATTAGGTTGTGTGTAATGCTGTTTGATTCATCCAGATGATAGACTAATCAAGCCGCAACATACAATACCCTGTCCAGCAATGAAACGTTACTGTCAAGCATATTCATTTGAGCGGAGTTGAAAAGATGACTAATGATGCTGCTGCTGTGCATACCAAGGAAGAGAAAAAGAGGATGCCAGATGTGATCTCATCTGACGCCATGATCTCCAAATCTATCTAATGCATTAGTAATGGAGTATTGGTACGGTACAATACCTATGTTGGCATTGTTGCCTTCAGCATGACATCTGTAATCGGTTCCCCAGGAACAAGATGTTTTTCTCTCACATTTTTAATAGTAATGCAGCCTGTGCCACTTTGCCACCCACACAGTAAAAACACAGTTTGAGATTCCATAAAAGTCTCTGCTCTCATATTTCCGTTCGATCCCCCTGAATAGAATTGCAGCACTATAATATAATACTTGCAATGTTTTTTTTTTTGGTAAATGTAGGTCAGGTTGACCAATAGGAGGAACAAAAAGCAATATTTACGAGCATCATTTCCCAAATACCATGCTGTGCTTCACAAAATTTAATCTGTTGGGAGCTAGAATGGCACATTGACGTTGCCATCCTTTCAGCATGAGGAAAATGTCTCTGCCATTTTAAATATGATCTTTCTTTTCTGTGATCCATGTAGCAAACCCAGAATCGATATATAATTTAACAAAAGTCTCTAACACTGAAGCAAAATATGAGTTTTAGAAGGGAATTACTGTACATTGGATGGGGGGGGGGGGGGTAGTAGTAGCACCGTCTATAAAAACTTACTGTGTCTTTTTGTTCAGATCCAAGAAATAGTGCATGCATTTTTTTAAATTCAGTTGCTTTGATGTTAACTCATTTTGACATGTGGAAGCTTGATTAATTTTCGACATAATTTTTATCTTGTTATCTGAGCAGAAGTGTGTTCGATACTCTAAACCTGAGCGATAATTAAAATTTATCTTTTTCGTCCTCCTCCACTTAATTTTTAAAATGTAGCACGCAAAACAGCAGCCGTGTTTAAATTTAGTTTGTTCGGCACATCCTGATAACATCAGTATATAATTTAATGTAGAATGCTTAATGCTATATATATATATATATATATATATATATATATATATATATATATATATATATATATATATATATATATATATATATATATATATATATATATATATATAAATTTGTATTAGTACTGCAATGATGTTTGATGCTTTAGGTGTTCTCCCAGAGGATTGCAGTCATTCCCATGTACATGTGTAGCAGTTACTGTAATAGTAGCCTGTCTTATGATTCATTGCTATTCATCCTAGCTCAGTTTTCTATTGAACCCACGTCCACATTTTTGTTTTGCAGCAGCAAACTAATGCATTCACTTCTGCAGGCTTGAAACTTCGATCAGCATACTGAATGACATTTACTCAAAGTACATCAGAACACTGCCACAAAGTTAGTGTTCCAGTTTAAAATGTTTTACTCACCTTATTAAAACATTATACAATACACATTTTATAAGTATATTGTATAATTGTTACCTCTTGAACCTAGTCAAGCAAAGTACAAAATCTTTGTAGTTTGTACTCATGCAATTATAAGTTATACAACTATGGCAGAATTGTTTAATAATATGTTTCCTTGTTTTCTCCCCATCACATTTTAGTGTGTGTAGGGTATCTTGTTGTATAGACTATGCCCCTATGTGAAGTTTGGGAGAATGAACTGTGAAACAAAACTGATCTGCTGAAAATGACATCTCTTATACAATAAGACACCATACATAATGCATGAACTCATTAAAACAAATTTAAAAATGTACATCCTACTCATAATGTGGTGTTCTATGCACATGATGACACCTGTAAACACCTGTAATAACTTTACTGGAAAAATCTGTACCTCCTGCTTTTTAGATTCACATGTTCAAGATTTCTAATTGTCAACCCAAAGCATTCCATTTCTCAATGTGATGTGACACAATACTTAACCTTTTAAAAATGTTTTGAAATCCTTAAGCTCTCCACTGGTGCAACCACCTGTGGATCTCAGGGTATCGTAACCTGGTATACTTATCTGCTAGGACAGTTTTTCCTCAGGGTGTCCTTTCTTTTTTGTATCCTGCTGCTGTTGTTTAGAATGTCCTGTAGGAATGTGTCTGCTTTGTCACTAAGACATAAAATAATATAGTTCCTTTGTGAATTTAAGGGCCCCCACTGATGGCTTGCAAATATGGTCAAAGGGCAGAACTTGGTAGTTGAGATGATATTTTCCTGTATCAATATGATTACATTAACAGTAATACTCATTGTACAGCAGTATTTAAATATGTATGATGGGAATTTTTTATGATATCCACTTTTTCATTAAGTGGCATATTGTGTTATTGTCCATCACACCAGCAATTCTGCATTCTAAAAGCTCTGTTACAGTGCTAAGAGGCTGTAGGGCTCTATCAGGTTCTGGGGATGGGGGTTAGAGAAAGCAGATGCTATGAATAAAAGAGGAGGAAAATAACTGTAAACAATGAGAGAGCTAGAGGAAAGTTCAAAATGACTTGTAAAAGGCTACAAAGCAATGCACTATTTGGAGAGAAAAGCCCACAAGAGTAAACAGCACATAATGAAAAAAACCAGACCAGAATATCCCATGAGTTACCTAACAAGTCACACCAGTGTCTGCAGGTCTTGCTTGAATAAGTATCTACTGGAAGACTATGGAAAAAATCTTAGCATGAACCTGATTGCTGCCATGAGATTGTGTGTATTAACACGGAAGGCTCTCCCCATCCCCACAGAATGCAGCTTGCATGTTGCAACAGGAAGCTACAAAGTGCTACATTGATGTAATAATGTTTAAACTCACAGAGTATCACATGGTTAGGGTCTTTGAGGTATCCATGAGAATTGAATCAGCCTTATACAATGTAATGCTCTAATACTTTAATTTGTGAAGGGCACACATTGTATAGAAACCCATTTGTTGACTGTTTTCTATGTTTTTTCTTTTTTTCTTTTTTCTTTTTTGTCGTTTCAGCTTGGTGAGTGTATCTGTCCTTTGATAATCATGATAAATGAAATGTCCTGTGTCCTGTTATTATTTTTAAACAGTTTGATCCTATAGACCTTTTTCAACATGTTTCACTGCTTTATAATTGATCTTCTTTCTTTGACAAGTGCCCGAGCATTTGAGAAAGTTTTATTTGATTGTCTGACTAATCCACGTTGGCAATAGCAAATCTATACAGTAGAAGCTTCCTGTGATACAAACCACAGATGTTGATTTACATTGCACAAACATTTAAAGTCACTCTTTTAAAGTGAAAGTCAGAAGGCAACCTCTCCTGTACAGCTATAAGGTGATTTGTTTTTGTCTCTGACGAGAGTTCAGGTGTGTTAATAACCCATAATTAGGCCTCTGGATTAATAAGAGATTGTGTGTATTTAAAGTTTCTTTAATTAAACAGGTATTTAAATTAATTTTCATCTGGCATATATATGCTATTATAACCCTATATGTGTCAATTCAGAAAATTCTCTTTCAGTCTCATTCAGATTCTGTATGTTTGGGGTCATTGTCCTACTTGAAGGTGAATCTTCTCCCAAGTCTCAGGTCTCTTGCAGACTTCAACAGGTTTTCCTCCAGGATTTCTCTATACTTTGCTACATCCATTTTGCCCTCTATCTTCACGAGTTTTCCAGGCCCTGACGCAGAGTAGCATCCCCATAGCATGATGCTGCCACTACCATGCTTCATGGTAGGGATGGTGTTCTCAGGATGATGTGCAGTGTTAGGCTTGCACTAAACATAGTGCTTAGTGTTGAGGCCAAAAAGCTCTATTTTGGTCTCATCAGACCATAGAATCTTTTTCCACTTGGTCTCAGAGTCTCTCCCATGCCTTCTGGCAAACTCTAGCTGAGATCTGTGTGAGTTTTTTTCAACAGTGGCTTTCTTTTTGCCACTCTCCTGTAAAGGCCAGTTTTGTGAAGCACACAGGCTATTGTTGCTGTATGCACAGTGTCTCCCAGCTCAGCCGTGGAAGACACTAACTCCTTTAGAGTTGCCATAGATCTCTTGGTAGCCTCCCTGACTAGTGCCCTTCTCGCCCGGATACTTAGTTTTTGAGGACGTCCTGCTCTAGACAGGTTCACAGTTGTGCCATATTCTCTCCATTTGTTCTTATATCCTACCCCTGGTTGGTGCTTTTGAAGAACCTTATTCCAGATTTGCTTTGAGTGTTCCTTCGTCTTCATGATGTAGTTTTTGTTAGGAAATGTACTAATCAACTGTGGGACCTCCCAGAGACAGGTGTATTTAACCTGAAATCATGTGAAACACCTTAATTGCACACAGGTGGACTCCATTCAACTAATTATGTGAGTTCTAAAGACAATTGGTTGCACCAGAGCTTATTTAGGTGTGTCATAGCAAAGGGGGTGAATACTTATGAAATTAGTTATTTTCTGTTTTATATTTGTAATTAATTTAGAACAATTTTGTAGTTTATATTTTTCACTTTGACGTTAATGAATCTTTTTGTGTTGATCAGTGGCAAAAACTCCTAATTAAATCAATTTTGATTCCATGTTGTAACACAATAAAATGTGGAAAAGTCCAAGGGGGGTGAATACTTTTGAGAGCCTGTGTGTGTGTGTGTGTGTGTGTGTGTGTGTGTGTACGACCAAGACGACCTCCAGGAAGATATCAGCAGACAGGCTTTTTTGGAAGAATCTTGGGGAGATCTTCATCCAGCAGTGGATTGAAAATGGCTTATGATGGGGGGGGAAGCTGCATGACTCTTAATAAAGTAACAAGTAAATAAATAATAATAGTAAAAATACAAATTGTATACACTATTTTTTGTCTTGCAGTGTCAACACTATGTACAATGCATGTTTATATGTTGGGTCATTTTGGTTTATATCTGTATCAGTTGATTTTTACTTTCACTGTAGTATCCTTCAGTTCCCCTTGACTGCTCTCAGCAATTGCTTTGACCACTGTCAACCTGTAAAGCAATTTCCTTACACTGTTCTTCTTTCATTAGTGCATAAATTGTCTCTCTCCCAGGATTGCTGTCTGAAGTCGGGAGAACTCTGGAGCTGATATTCTGCTCTAAGACCATAAATATGTTACTCTGCATCGAGAATTATGGTAATAGAGTACAATATGATTTGCTGCCAAAAGACCACGTTGTATTCTTATTTAACAGTATTTTTTGTTAGAAACCACATTGTCTATAGCTGTATACAGTGTTTTCCCTTTGCTTAAAGCCTCTAGTGCATTTTTAACAAAGGCTTACATAGATATCTCAAGACATTGTCATTCACAGATGATTCATGGCTTTGAAACAGATTGTATTAGAAATGTAGCAAACTGTTATCAGTTTCCCTGAGCCAGTTCTTATATAAAAATGTTCACTGAACAACAGATAGGATTCTGGATGTAGGTAGTCTTTTAGGCTTTAATAGAGTAGAATGCAGTTTCTTGTCTCATAACCTTATAATTCCATACCTGTTTTCCCTTAGGAGTTGATTGGAAAGAAAAAGTGGTTTATAATTTTTGTTAGAGTACTGGTTATCAAAAATAACTGTATTGCAACTGCAGGGTGGTTGTTGTTCCATTTTTTTTGTGAATTTTAGTCTACAAATGGTAAAAATGTAGTTCATGGTCCAGCTTGTATTTGTTAGTATGCTGTAGGAGAAGCACCAAATAGTAGAGCAGTTAAATAGAAAAGTGATAGTCGACTAACCGCACGTCTCTTATAAGGATAATTGCAAATTTACTGACAACCCCACATTAATACTATTTTGTGATTGCACAACAATCATGTAAATTACAATGATTAATGTTTCATGCAAAGGCAGTTACTGTAGTAATGTTTTTGTGTGTTTTAAAGCTTGTAATAGTAGTGAACTAAAATGTCAGTATTTTAATTAGTCAGCTGTTTTGAATCGAAATGGAAAGCAATTGTGAAGTGTGAGGTTTCTGATGAACGGAAGTGCAGTTGCTTTTCCAGTCCATTAACATCTACATTTGAGGACATCGTTAAGAAGTTTAAAAATATTCAGAGCAGTTTTAAAATATAGAACACAATCAGCAAAATGTTACAAAGTAGCATGTTCCCAAACACCAGACTTATCAAAAGCACGATTTATTAAATTAGCGATGAATTGACTTAATCTATCTACCTTGACTGTTCGAGTGTCAAATTAGTAATCGTTTTACCGCTAGTATGCCATGCCTGGATCTGTTACTGTACTATAAATAAAGTAATGTTCATCTCAGGAATCTCTGTATATTAGATGTAACCACCTTTTAGATGTTCTATCTAGAAATCCTTTGAGACCAATTAAATGTCCTGTGTTTTTAACAGCGTCCTTGGAGATCAGCAACATTATCACCGTAGGCATTTAGGATTGTCCTTAAAGCAGTAGAACTTCCTTTTGTCAGCAGAATGGAAAGCAGCTGATTGTTGCAGATTTAAATTAATTTGCTGCTATAAACAAGGGCAGGTGGCGAATGGGGCGGCGATGGCAGTGTATGTTTGCATGGGAAAATTGACTAAGAAGGAGGATGTCATCTTTATTGCATATGCCTGATGGCTGTTCGAAAAATGTAATTTGGAAAATCATTTTTTCTGGTCGACATGCTTTATAGAAGTTATCCATTCTGTCAGCCTTATTTTTACTCTTCACAGTACACTTTATTCATACTAGAATCCACCTAGAAAACTATATTGCACCCATTGTAAAATAAATGCCAACTTGACATTGCCGGAAGGTTAACTTTCTCAGTTTAAGATGTTAAACACCCTGGCTGACGACCCCTATACTCCTTACAATCGCACTGTTTTGTTGTATGAGCTGTCACGAAGCGTGTCGTCTGAATAACTACAAGCACAGAACAGCAGCGTTCATGTGCATGAATTGATCCCCCATGCAGATATTAAATACTCAAGTCATTTAAGGTCATGGTGCTATAAAATGTACCAGATACACTGGCTGGCCAAAAAATGACAATGTACAGTAAGTTAAATAAGAATCTCCTGGTCTGTATGTGTAATATGTGGTCATGTGCTTCACTGGACCTATATAAGCAACTATTCAACTTCAATTATGGGAAAATAGGTGGTTCTCGATGACTTCACAAGGGACACAATGGTGAGCGCAAGTGATACTGGCTCATCCTTCAATGCAAAGAGCAATAGATGTAGTTTTCCAAGGGTCCTTCAAGATTATGATTAGTAAAACATAAGTTCTGCAATTTATGAAGCCTTTTTGCGAAAGGGTTTGAAATGTTCTGTACTGTATTCTCCACTTTCAGAATACACGAATCATAGAAAATGCTTGCAAATGATCGGGTAGTCAAATGAAAGGTTTTATAGTGGGTAACATCTGAGCACTACACGATTTTTCTCATGCTTTGCTTTAGTTAATGTGTAGGCTGTATTAAAATTCACCTGTAGTGCCATGCTGAAATCTGTCTTATTATGTCAAGGCAACCCATTAGATTACACAGCTCAGCACAACTTTTTTTCTTTCTTTTTTTCACTTTTCAGATAGCTTAAGTGTTCTTTAAGGCTGTATAGGTTAAGACTGCTCTTAGATTTAAGATTACACTCTAGGCTAATTTTTCTATATTTGCAGTTTGAGCAAGGTTGTTTTTTGATCATTTCCTTAAACAAAGAAAAATAATGGAAAATCGGCATTCTCAAAGAAAGCCTATAATCTCCCAGGTGAGCTATGTTGAGTTCAGTAGACACTAAGCCTTTTTTTGTTACACTACATTAATCAATCCACTGAATCTCGCATCCTCACACAACCTAAGCTGCCTGTATATTGTTCTAGATGTGATATTTAGAAATGGTATAGTGTGCTTAAGAAGGGGTGTAGGCCTGCATGCTAAATGTGATACTGATGATATCGTTGACCCCTGAACTAATGTGGCTGCCATATTACTGTATTCACTTTGAGTTATCGTCTTGATGTTTAGTACACAGCTGTGTTATTTGAATGTTTGTTTCCACCTCTGGGCAGTAACTTCAACACTGCGAAGATCCTAAACTCTGTGTAATGTTAAGTTCTCTCTGTGTTTAGTCGCTGGGAAAGCAATACCTGACACAGGCTTTGGGTTGGGATGGTAAATAATAACAGTAGGTCATTAACAGCTATTTATGAATATGGGATCACTGCTGTTGTGAACTTCATTGTTTGTATGGTTTGAAAAGTATTTCATTTACCAGAAGCAACCCATGCTGCATTTTTTGCAGGCTTTATTTAGTTTTAATTAAGTCTGCTCAGAACAAAACAGTAACTTAAACTTTTCAGTTCCTTTTCAGTGCATTTTACTCTCTTTTGTTATGTGCCTGTGATGAGATGTGGTCTCTTTTAAAACACCAATTCATCTTGTAGCCATAAGGGGTCTCATTCAGCTTTTTGGGAAGTTATAATCGCAGAGTCAAGTTAAGCGGAGACAGGTTTAAAATACAAAATAGTTAAAAGATGAATAGTACATTTTATACAATATATAGTTAATATGGATACAGCCATCTGAAATTTATTCGTTGATGTAAATGATGTCCCATTAAGATTAGCTATACTGTTCGATTTTTTTTTTTTTTAATTTGAGAATTTAAAGAAAATGTAGAAAATATGACAGTACAGTTGTAAGCGCGGTTCTCTGGTTAAAACACTTTTGCATTAAGCCTTTTCTTAACTGACAGGATATCAGTGCGAGTGGCAGGTACACCTCAATAATAATAATAACTGGTGACTATTCTCAGGAACTAAATTGGAAACAAAACAACATCACAACAAGGCTCTACAGTGCGACTAATTTGGTCACATATACGACAAGAAATTTGCTTCTATAAAAACATACATTTTTATTTAGGCGCACATATGCCACTAAAAAAAGGTTTACTATAAAAAATAAATGTGAATTTGTTTTTAGCTGACACTATAAAACATAAAAAAGAAACACAGATCTAAACTCTCATAGCTCAGTTGTAATGTACTGTGGGAATGTAGTTTGAAATCTTCAAGCATTGCAATGGGCTTTAATTGGTTGGGCACTTACTGGAATTGTCAGTAACTGAGACAGCTGATTCAAACTTTAATAAGCCCTTGTAGTAGAGTGATTGTGAATTGTTTTGTAATTTGATTAAATGTAACAATTTGTCTTCCTGTCATCTGAGTAATTTACTGCACTGAATCTTTGTACACTTTTATTGCACAGTAATTAAACCCCATTAAGTTCCAGTTTTCTGAAATTATATGTGGTACAACATGTTAATAAAAAAAGGAGCTGTGTTAAAAGTGATCAAGATCAAGAAGTGATCTACTTTTCAGAAGAATTATAACATGTTAATTATGTGTTCTCCGGTTAGGGTTAGGGTCAGTATTCTAACGTGTTAATTATCTGTGTTTGTTTTTAATGCATGGATTTATTTTGTAATACTGTCAGTTTTGAAAAATCTCCCAACTCCCTGATTTAGGTCAGGAAAACAAAATATTTTGATATGAGTATAAATAAATCTAAACTGTTACAGTACAACTACTAAAAATGAAACATGTACAGATTAAAAAGAAGATACACATTTATGCTGTAATACCAAAAAGCATTAAATCCCACAGATTTTTATTAAAAGGTAATTGTCACAATGTGCACTGTACTTGGAAGATACTGTATCATATGATTTAAATTGCAAATGTAAAGAAAAAAAATGGAAGTACTATGAAGGGATATAATGAAGTGGTGGAAGTCATAGACCAATTACTTCTATGATGGTTTAATATTTGAACGAGTCTCTTTGTCAAAAGACTGTGTACATAGATCCCTCTTCATATATCCTGACTTCATGAGATGGGAAGCCAAGTATTAAATTAATATGACTTGAAGGTTTTTGTACATACATTTGCAATTGTCAGTATAAACATCTTCCAGTTTCATATAAACAACAGAATCCTCAGTGTTGGGATATTATAATCTTTAAAACATTGTGTTTGAATGCTGATGTGCATGTTGGGTGGGAGAAAAAGAACAAATACATAAATAGTTAAAAAAAAATATTTGCAAAGAGCTTTATCTCATTGATCAGGGTTAGAAGTTATTATGTCTTAATTTGGATGATGTGTATAGATTTTTTTTTTTTTAAAGTATGTCTTTGTTCATGAAAAGCTCTTTTATTTAGGATCTTAAAGACACTGGCTTTGCAGGTTTTAATGGAACAATTTTCTTAAAGCACCTCTTTTTTGATGATGCCAGCAACAAGGGCAGGATTGAAGCACAATAGTGTAGACTTAATAGAGAAACTTAGATAGCATCCACATGCTAACGCAATGGAATTGCAAGAAATAGAACCAAATCAAACTAAATCAAAATTCTACACAGTCTACACAGAGCTGTCACTTCACATGGTGTTGCAATCTACCAGATGTTACTTTATATAAGGGAGAGTTTTTTCTGCATTCCCAAAGCATCAGTAAGCTGACTTATGCCCTGATTTGAACTCCAGACTTAAAACAATGAACTGAAAGTTTGTATACGTTTCTAGAAACTGCTGTCCTTTTGGTTTTCATTTGCACATGCTTGTAGTGCTGCCAGGTCATTGCTACCACACTTTTTAAGTTATTATTTCCTGCGTTTGGTGAAAGTTAGTGGACTATGAAACCCACCTGTTTTGAGGAACTGAAAAGGTAAGGTTGAGACATTGTGTATTATTTGTCAAAGGACATATGATAGGGTGATTGGTGTTTGTACTGTATGTCAGTGCATCTAAAACTAAAAAAAAATATGAAGGAAAAAATTGAAATCCTCTAAAACTTGGTAAAATTGCTTAGTGTAGTAACAATTAGTTTTTCCCTTGCCTTTTAGGGTGTCTCAAGGAGGTCATGTTAGAACACATTTCAGTACTGGGTGATTTGACACACAAATACCCTTGTGATGGATTTGGCACAGTAAAGACAGGGGGACAGTACTGTGATGGAATATGATTTAATGCTCCAGTTGTCCTGTGATATAGGCTTTACTACAGTCTACTGATCCCTAGAAGTGGAGACCTGATTTATCATCTATTAGGTCTTGCTCAGGAAAAATGGATAACTGTAGATGTGTGGCAGAAAATTACATTGAATTGTGTATTATACAGTCAAGCTTCTCTAGTTCTTTTAACCAAGTCAATCTCCTTTACATTTAGGCTCTTTTTACCATAGTGTTGGGAATGGATTTATGACTTAGAGGCAGAATTACAAGAAAAGGTTATTGTAAAAGTAGTTTTCAAATTGTTGGTGTGGGTGTAATGGCATACAGTATGAGCTAGAAAAAAAAAAGAAATGAAATACATTTTAACAAGACAGTGGTAATCCAGTTGTAATGTGAGCACTAGAAAGGGGTTTTGTGTCAGTACTAGAGTATATTGTAACACTAGAAATCTCAGTTAAACTATTTATTAATGTGCAAGAATTTTATTGTAAACATCTTTTAATCCCCTTTACAAAGGAGCATGGTAGCACTCAGGACTATATTGTAAAGACAGTTTTCTTTTATACTCAAAGTGCCATGCAGAGTACAGTAATCTGGGTGTGCTGTAGAATAAGATCTCCAGATTTTCTGTCAGTGCAGTGACTAGTAGTGGTCTTATGGTACCTACAAGCAAGTCTTTTGATATGTCATCTGAAATAGCTGCATTTTATTTTATTTTTAATTTTATTATATGTAATCCAATTGACCAAGTCACAAAGCGCTTGAGTACTGCATTTACAAGAGACCTCACCGTTTGTCTTTTATTATAAAGCCCTGCATTGATAAATAGTACGTTTATATAATCTCTAGGATGTGTAACCACTTCTCAGCTACTCAGCTAGCCAGTAGTGTTGCATTGGAATAGAAGTAAATGTTGGCCAGTGCTGCTCAACATCAAGACTGTCGCAACGTCATGAGTAGCGAGACTGCATGCATCACATTAAACTTCTTTGTTAATCTGGACGTGGGAATAAACCAATGAAGCTTTTCAGGGATGAGATGTCCATCAACCTGCCTTGTCTGATTAAAAGTGCTTTATGTCTCAACCTTTTCTCATCCACCACATTTTACTTTAATCAGGTTTTATGTCATCCTCATAACCTCTTAGTAAAATTAGCACAGCTGTGCTGATGTAATTCTGTGCATGCTTTTCACAGATGTATGTTTCCAAGTTTGAGGGATCATTCATTCTACTACATAAATGAATACATAGGTAACATATTTTTCTGTATTTCTTTACACTCATTTTAAGTCAGATACTGCGTAATGTAAGGTTACATTATAAATGCTCTTTAATTTCAGTGAACTCTTTGTGCAACTATTTTAAGTGTTATCCTGCCTTTGAGCGAAATCTTGCCATAACCTGTTGGGAGAAATATTTTTTTTAGCTAATTAAGGAAATGAGTGAAGGGTTCCTATTGGGTCAAGCCAGTCTGTCCAGCCATTTCCAGACTCTTAAAACTGCTCTACTGGTAACACTAAAACATTTAAATAGAATCATAAAATACTGCTTGGATGGAAGAGAAATGTACTGTTTTAATCGCTTCTGTAGATTATGCTGGCACTGCCTGTAGGCTCACAAACAGGTACAAGACAGGAAAGAAAATAACTGCAACAGTATTTATAAAAAATAAACACAATTTTGAAAATACCATGCGATCACTGTACCTATTTTTTCCTGCCCATTAAACTCAAGCAGTGCTCTGTGGGATTAAAAATCCTGACGTCTAATTTAGCCATCTCTTTGTTTAAATATTTAAAACAAAACCACTCCAGATTTATTTTGTCTCAGAGGTTTTTGTGTTTTGGATTGTGTGGGATGTTAACCTTGACCTTGAGGTGATGAGCAGTGACAGGTAAATTAGTAAAGATTAGGTTGAGTGTACAACTCAATGACATAAAAACACTTATCATCATTATCATTTAATGGTCTTTAATGCAGTCTGCACTATTCTTGTTTTTTTTCCCACTGTTTATTTTTTCACTCAACAACAACATCGTCACCCTGAAACTATTCCTACCCCTTATCAGTAAGCTGCTCGTCAAGACTAACGGATGTATTATATAAAATTGGGGGAGGGTGGGGCTGCACTACATATGTCTGAATCTAGACATAACTGCTCTTTAGTTCTATATTAATACAGCTGGTGTGATTAATAGATCCACTTATAAGCATTACAACATAAAATACAAGTACAGTCATACAGTCAAATGAGTTGTGAAAAATCAGATTTATACATTTTACAGAGGCAGTAGTAAGATCTGTGACTGTTTATTAAAATACACCTCTCTGTCCATAAATGACATGACCACGCTACTACTAGGGATGTGCAAATCGAAGATAATCACCCTTGTGTTTTATGAAGGACCCATGGTGAGGAGTGTGATGCATCATAGCCAGGAAATGGGTAAGGCATTCTTGCAAATGAGTTCTTTAAACACTTTGTGCATTTGAAAAAATTAATCTGTGTCCTCCACTGAAACATCGAGGCTCTGAATAAACCAATCGGTCATAAGATCAGATCTATTTGTAATGTACACAAGCTTGGAAATGATATTCCTTAAGATATTTCTAATGAATTGAAATCCTACAATATGAAAGATGCAACATTATAAAAAAATCTTACTGTAGTAGTAATCTATCTCCTCTATTCCTGTGCCATGTTACAAATTGCTGATCTAACATATCTTGTTTTAGGCACATACTTGGAGACATATTCTGAATGTCATAATAAAACAAATATTGCCTGTTTACCAGTAACCCATACTTGCTATTTGTGCATACAGTACCTAGTCTATATGAAGATTAGAAAGATCCTGGGATTCGCTCTGTTTTATGGGAGAACATGGGAATATTTTTGAGACTTGTACTCTTGCAGAGGAAATAATGTAGTTACTGTACAGTCTGTTTTGGAAAATAACTTATGTTAAATAGAAAGTTATTTCAAAACACCAGATTTAGTCCTTTTCCTCAAGGACCTCACTACAGGGGAAATGAGGGTTTATTTTGGGAACTGTTTTTGTTTGCAGTTGTAGAACAGCCTTCACCAAACCTTTTAGTTAAAAGCAGCAGTTGGGTATGATGCGGAATTCGTCTAAAGGAGAGGTCATTTGGTTTTGAGGGTTTTTTTTTTTTTTTTTTTGGATTCATCAGTGCAGTAGTGTGGAACTGCAGTTAACTTATTCAATGAATGTTTAAACGTATCCCACAAGGGCACAAGCATAATGGCAAAAAGAATAAAAAAAAAAAAAAAAAAAACCTGTTGGAAGGACTATGAGAATACCTTACTGATCTCATGAAGGTCACAATTTAAATATGGCATAACAGAGGATGTCTGACTGACAGGTTGGAGCATATTTCTTACATTTCCACTGGAACCAGGAAATAAAGGACCACTTTGTTATAAAGTGAAAAAGAAATCAGTACATGCTTGCTGCTCTTTAACTTTGTTTCTACCTTTGGGCTGTTTTCTTCAGCCTGGTGGAGAAGGTGTTGGAGTTGAGCTGGGACCTGCTGAATTCCAGGTCATTCTGCCAGTCCAGTGCAGTCTTTAGGTAGTCTTTTTAGCACAGCGATGCCTTTTACATTCAGAGCAGAGTGTGGCCTTTCAGCTCACTTTGGCATTATACAGCAATTAGCTTACACTGTCCTAGGGTGAGCTGTTTGTTGTGGAATATTTGTTTCTTTTGAAGGCGTTTTGATGAGTGTGATGCGATGTGAACCTCTCATTTCCTGGGGGTTATCAGGACAGAGATGTATTTTGCTGTTGCAACTTCTCAGTAGAAATGGCAGAAAATGAAAATTCTATCCTTTTAGGCACTGGGCACCCTTATTACAAATGGTAAGAGATGTTTATCATTTGCATCATGAATAATGTTTTGAGGGTCCTGAGGGGCTCATCCAGAGAGATTGCAACCTGAGTACTGGACCTGCACTAGACCACCCTTGGGTTCAGTCACTCTTTGCATCTCCCAAGACCTTGGAGGTGCTAATTAAACTGTAGTCCCTGCCTTAGCTCTGCAATCATGAAATAATTGCATATTAATAAAGCAAGGAATCAAACTAATAACACTCGTCATTTCAGAACTACCCTGAACATGTCTGATTAGCAAGAAAAACCCAGGAGGATTGGATGCAAGACTAGTGTGTCTTTCTAACCATGAAGTTGTATCATTGCATTCATTATTAACATTCATCTCTAAACGTTCCCTTCGAGATTCACTGACATCCTCTTTCATTTTACATATGTTTTCCTCCTTCAAGATAATATACAGTTTTTTTAAATCATTTTTAACCACACAGTGATCATTATTATTTGTTTATTTAGCAGACACCTTTATCCAAGGCAACTTACAGAAACTAGGGTGTGTGAACTATGCATCAACCGCAGAGTCACTTACAACAACGTCTCGTGAAAGACGGAGCACAAGGAGGTTAAGTGACACACAATGAGTGTGGCTGAGCCAGGACATCCTGGTTACGTCCTTTTCTTTAACCACTGGACCACACAGCCTTCTTGTATTACAGATGGCCAGGGGCACGTGTCTCTTTGGCTGGGATATACCTCTTGTTGGATTTACTCCTTTAACACCCCAGCAAAGGGGCAGAGCCTCAGAGGAAACAAACATCCAATACATGTCAATAAATAACTAGCAGCTGACAGAAGTACAAGACCTCTCAGCCATGGCTGCTTGACATAAAAGATAGCTTACTTCTATATATACTAAACAATCCACTTTTTTTCTACAGCTTGGCAGTACAGGCCAAAAGGAATACAATAGCATCACTGCCTGAATTAAACTCTTTTTATTTTTTTTCCTTCCCAGTGAGACAAACTTCATCACAATTACTTTTTGTGACAATGTATTTTAGGCCTCAAAGAGGCCCTGATCATGTCACCAATGCCTTTGAATTCCTCAGCAAACCAAACATTATCTTGTCTTTGATTCCAGCTGCCCCGATCCTGATTACCTCTCTCTCTCATGTTTGACACTGTCATTTTTGATCAGTCTCAGAGACATATTCGAGTTGAATCATTTTAGCATTCTAGACACAAAAAAAAATTAAGAAAAAAAAAAATCCACTCAATGCTTCTTCGTGCAACTTGAGCTGGTATGTGAGAGAATTGCTTTTTAATTTTGTGGTTCAGTAACTGATTGAAGCCTGTGTGACTTTTTTTCAATTTATTGATTTATTTAAACAATTTTTTTTAATACAGAAGCATTGGTTACAAAGTGCAGAATTAGCGGAGGAAGGAATCTAGGATCCCCATTTAAATGAGCTACACACATGTATGTGGTTGAACTATTAATTGTATTTATTTATTTATTTATGTATTTATTTTATTACAGAAGTTTGTTAGTACGAATATGATAAACATTGTTTTTGTTCTCCTTTTTATTTGATTTGGATTATACACATAGCTGACAGTTCATTTTAATAATAAAACAATAATAAAAATAACGACAATCATGCAACAGAGGTCACGCTGTCCACACGTTCTGTCAGTACTCGGGTTTTGAACAAATGAAAACCGTACCACACTGATTAGTTATCTGGGGAACTAGATATTAAGGTGTTGTCAGAAAATAAAATATTGATAGGAAATCTTTTTTTTTTTTGAGGTCTTATTAAAACAACAAAGTCACCTTGTAATTACCTGCCATGGGAAATTTGACTGAGAAATAGATTGGTTAACCTGAACTTCATTCAGGTCAAAGATGTTGTTAGAGTGGCTGTAGAGGTGTTAAAATGTTTAGAAAGGAAATTGCCTCTGTCTGTATTTTACCAAGTCATTTTGGTGCCAATGCTTAGCATTCTATGCGTTTTATTTTTTTCTTCTCATTGGTATGCACTCAGAAGTTGGAACAACGGAATGAACATTGTTTGTATATTTTATGTATATATTCTTGCATCAGTAATCTGGTCCCACTGCTCCTGTGCAGTGGCCAGTGATGTCATTGAAAACACAGTATTGGAGAGCATGCATATAATTTGGGTGCGTTTAAAATGTTACCTTAACCCTGAATGTCAGGCCGCATATTAGCTCGAGTGTTTTTGTCTGCTGAAAAAAGACTTTGGGGATGTGACTCACTGATGTAGCAAGACATGCAACTGCTAGCCAGTTCGAAACCAGTGTTCCTAAATTTACCATTCAGTATAGAGAGTCCACTTCCCTCACTTTTAAAATTATTACATTAAACCTATTAACACCAGTTAGCTGCCAAATGCCTTCAATCTTTAGAGTGCCCTGTTAACAATTTAGTCATTGGCAAGTATGTCTGCTTTAACTTCGTTTTTTAATCAAACAGAATAGCAAAAGGCTGTACTGTATGTAGATTTCAGTAAGCCAAGCCAAAGAGAATCAACCCGTCCCTCCCTCTGATCCCTGACAAAGTCTCGTTAAAAGGACATTATTGGACTACTTGCACTTCGGTATCCGTAGTTTAAGGGTTAAGGCCAATGTACTGTTGCTGTCATTTTTAATGCATGTAAAATCAGATCAGATCGTAATGATTTTGATTCCAGAATGTACATATCTCACTCGTATGACAATTAGTGCAGTAGACGTGTGTTAAATTCATATTCTGCTAACGTCAAATTCAAATAAAGAAACAGACCTGGTGTGCAATGGCCTTTAGAGTTTCTGCAGAAATTTCACCTGTTAATGTTCTGCAGTCAGCTGCGGAATTGATGCCAAAGGGTCTCCAGTGTAATAATTCCTCTTGCCCTCCCTCTTCCCCACAGCAGCGCCTCATGTACAGTACAAGAAGTGGGAAGGTAACTCAGACCTGTGTTTTTCCATGTTGTGCTTTGGAAGGTCATTTTTCTTTCTAAAAGTCACCTGTTGCCACAGAAATCTAAAGCCGTGCCATCAGTGACCTGTCATTATTGCTGTGTCTGCGAGCTGGTTGAAGGAATACAAGGTGACAGTGGATGAATTTGAGATTTCTTTAGTGCTTTGGCGTTCGCTAATGTTAAGTGAAAGTTCAGCAGTGAGATGACTTATGATGATTACATTTCAGTCCAAGAGGATACTATACCAGAGCAATTTTTGGATATTTGCCAAGAGAAAAGAAGCTGTTTTGTATGAATAATCGCATATCGTTACAGCGCTTCGCCTGGTCCTCATTTCAACCTGCCTCAAATTTACTTGCATTAACCTGTCTCTGATCTTCTGGGTTCATGTGGAAATAGTTTATTCCTTCAATGCTGTACACATGTTTTGATTGAACTGGTTTTGAAAACACAGATGCATTGGTTATTGGTTGTTGCAATTTTGACTTGAATTTTAACTTGCACCAAGTTAATTACGCTGTATTCCCGTATCCAAGCATATTGAAGTGAACGCACTGTAAACAGTAAGATTAAATACATTATTAAAATATGAACTTCTAAAGTAAGAACAGAAAACCCTAATAACAAATAAAATAATAAAAATGCATTGTTCCGCATAACGAAATTGTAGATTAATTACTGAGCAAAGTCAGTAGCCCCTGTGCATCTGTGTTTTTCCATTATATTTGGATGGTTTCAACAATACCTCCCCTGCCCAATATGATCAGCCAATGTTATTAGCAATTTGACAGGTTATTTTAAATGTACTGCATCAAACAGATGTCTTCATTTATATTTTATATTCTGAATTAATGTATCTCTGTAGTGCTGTTATATGTATATTTATATACACAGTATGTTAAAGCTGAAGTGCAATGCAATAAAACAGTGCCATGATTCTCCGAAAATACTTGCATCATTTCATGGGCCAGGTGCAAAGTTGAGGCTTCACCAGGGGAATGTATTGCTGGAGTGATCACAACCCCCTTTAGTTCCTAATTTGAATAAGCAGAATACAATAATCAACATTATTTTGTTAATGTCTATTGCTCCCTGCTGTCTAAGATTCAGAGAAGCAATTAAGTTTATTGTCTGTGTCCTTATTTGAATTCCCTATATAGATGAGCAATACTTTGCAAGTCTTGCATGAAAGCATGGGGGTCAAATAGGAAAATATATTGTGAAAGGTTTTCAGCAATTACACATTGTTTCAAGCTTAATAAAATATGTTTAATGCTTGCCACCTCAAAAAATGAGGTTTTCATTCTTTAGCACAAATTATGTTTTTTGCTGGGTAATGAAATCAGTACCACAACCTGTTTTGTGACATACTAATGGCAAATGTTTGAACTCTCTACAGTAACAATACATTTGGATTGGACTGAACTGGCCCTGCCTTTCCAACCAGAATAAACAGCTTTCTGTAGTCTTCGTTATTTGCAGGCTTAGATTAAGTGCTGGATTTGGTTGTCCTTCTACATTTAAGTGGAGATTAGCAAAACATTGTAACATAATATAAAGTCGTTGCTGAATTTACATAAATCAATTCATCTTTATTTGATCAGAAAGCACATAAGAGCTAAGTAAGAAATGTCCTGTCTTGCAGAGTATTCCTGAGAGCAATTAATCAGTATGCAGCAGTGCTGAATAAGAAGTTCCTTGATCAAACCAACTTTGAGCTCCAAGTAAGTAGAGCAAATCAAACCATCACTGTTTTTTTTTTCTGTAAAACTTTAGTTTTTAACCAAGAATATCTATTTTAATGATCTAAGCTATGCCAGATCTAACCTTAATCCCAACCCAATGGCTGAAATATTGACCCACGTATTAGCATTACTATGCACAATAAACATGAGAAAAATCAACTTTCGAAATAATAGGGTGGTGGTATTTAGATCTACCATTGTAAAGATCATTAAACCCCACTGACAAAGTGAAAATGAATGCAAGCAATGTTAAAAAAATCTTTTGTTTGTCAAGAATGATTGCGATACTTTTCAAGGGCCAATGCTGATAGATGATTTGATGTCCTGCCTCTGTCATTAAACAGCTGACCAATGCACCAGATTTCTAAATCATAAAGATGGTTGTTAAAAGGCTGTTTGCATTGGTTACATGCAGACTACAAAATAACAGCTACACTGATGCATTCCTTTGGTAGGATTTGTGGTTAAGTGATGATCGTTGACATTGTGCTAACAGAGTTTGTTAGTATCTAATTCATGTATGCAATACAGTCAATAAACTAATTTTTACCCCCCTTTCTTTTTCTTTTAAGCTGTGGAACAACTATTTCCACCTGGCGGTTGCTTTTCTCACACAGGAATCTCTGCAGCTAGAGAACTTCTCTAGCGATAAGCGGGCTAAAATATTTCAAAAGTAAGTACGATTTTATGCTGCGATTTTATGCATTGTGTGATTCAGTGACTGACTTTAGCTGTATTTTGAGACATTAGGGCTGTATATTGGTACAAAAAGGCATTCCAGCACACACTGTTTATGGGTACTGTTTAGGTGCTGGATATCTGATCTATTAAATATAACATTTTATATTTTTTTTTTGGTGGGGGGAGCTATTTTACAGTGTTGTATATGTAGAAAAGCTTTATATTGATTATTTTTTTTATTGTATTGTATGCCTGAGTTCAGGGAGTAATTCAGCCTGCCTGCACGATCAGCGGCAAGGTTTAAATTGAGGAAGGAAAGAACAGTGGGTTGCGAGAAATTGGTCAGGAATGGAGGAGGGTTAGTGCTCTGCAGCTTTATCCTGTACATTATGGAGTGGCGCTAGAGTGCCGTAAGTGATTGCAAAGTAGGGGACCTACTGCATTCAGAGTTTGCAGCTGTCTGATCAAGTTCGTTTTTGGGGGCTTAGCTCAGAACAGATTTGAAAGTTCCTTAAGTTTGAGCCACCTACAGGGTTATTTTATCTATTTGGAACATAGAATTTAAATAGTAATAATAATAAAAAAAAACAGGAAGGAAGTTACTGTTAGTGTCCATTAGAAAAGCAAGGCTGTCCATGCTGCCATTAATAGAAGAGAAAATGCATTTCCTTTGGTTCCTTTGGCTATGTGTGCTCAAAGTAATCCCATTTACACTTCCCCTTTATTACTTAATTCCTGCAGGTCATGTGTAGGGTGTACAGTGCCGTGCTGTGAGTCTTCATATACCAGTGTCAGTGCCACAGCTGCATATCCCCTAAGCTTCCCTTTGTTGAGTCAGCCCCACCAAGCTGTACTGTCTCTCCCCTAAAAGGGATTACATTCCTTATCTCTGGAATGAGGATTTTGAACAGTCTGAGTAATATTTTCAAGTCCACAGTGAGATCAAACTTGTCAGAAAAAGGGAGGCTTTAAAGTGGATTTGTGCATTCCTTCCACAGCAGTGTGCTGGTTTCTAACACAGCTAAGGCTGCAACCGCAAGTCATTCACATTCTTAATGTTTTGGATGCTGAAAATCAACTGGGGTGTGTGTGCCACCGCATGTTAATTTCCAGACTTTTGACAGTTGAATATGCGTCTTGACATCTGATAGATGCAATGTTATCTTAGTTTTTCTTCCCAGGGTAACAGTTGTATATGACTTTTTGTTTCATCTATTGGCTAAGTGAAGGCAATGTTTTTTTTTTCTCTAGATGAAAAAATTCAGTAAATTCAAATTTCAAACAACCTTGGTATCTGAAAGCCTGAAGTGCCAGTGGGAAACAGCCTTTAGTTTTGAAACACCCCCTTCCAAGTGAGCTCTGCTAATTTACCTAAGAGTTCTCTAGGCTTTACATCTTAATTTTCAGGTGCCTTGTAAGTTGACAATAATAAGTATAATGGCACACACAAACAGTAAATTAAGTACTTGAACTTAGAGTGCGCCGTGCTTTTTCAGGCAAGCGTGAAATACTGTAAACTTTTGAGAGACAGACAGACAGACAGACAGACAGACAGACAGACAGACAGAGAGAGAGAGAGACTTATCTGCTTTGTTTTACCCTGTATCTTTATATAACGGTATAATTAATAAGAACTTAAGAATTCGTCCCATCGTGTTCGTTTGGTTGTTAGTAGCTTATTGATCCCAGGATCTTATCAAGCAGCTTCTTAAAGGATCCCAGGGAGTCAGCTTCAACAACATTACTGGGGATTGGTTCCAGACTCCTACAATTTTTTGTGTAAAAAGTTACCTCCTAATTTCTGTTTTAAATGCCCCTTTATCTAATCTATATTTGTGACCCCTGGTCCTTGTTTCTTTTTCAGGTTGAAAAACATTTTAAATACCTTTTAGAATTTTGCATGCTTGAATCAGATCACCGTGTAGTCTTTTTTGTTCAAGACTGAACAGATTAAATTATTTTAGGCTGTCTGCATTATTTTAGCCTTTTAAATCAGGATTAATTCTGGTCACTCTTCTTTGCACTCTTTACAGAGCAGCAATATCCTTTTTGTAGCGAGGTGACCAGAACTGAACACAATATTCTAGATGAGGTCTTACAAATGCGTTGTACAGTTTTAACGTTACTTCAATTGATTTAAATTCAACACTTTTTACTATATATCTGAGCATTTTGTTGGCCTTTTTTATAGCTTCCCCACATTGTCTAGATGAAGATATTCCGGAGTCAACCTCCTAGATCTTTTTTCATAGATTCCTCCTTCAATTTTAATGTCTCCCATATTGTATTTGTAATGCACATTTGTATTGCCTGCGTGCAGTACCTTACACTTTTCTATATTACATGTCATTTGCTGTGTGTCTGCCCAGTTCAGAATGCTGTCTAGATTATTTTGAATGGCCTTTGCTGCTGCAACAGTGTTTGCCACTCCTCCTGTTTTTGTGTTGTCTGCAAATTTAACAAGTTTGCTTACTATACCAGAATCTAAGTAATTAATGTAGATTAGGAAGAGCAGAGGACCTAATACTGATCCCTGGTTACTTCGCTCCATTTTGAGGTTTCTTCTCTAATCAGTACTTTGTTTTCTACATGTCAACTACTCCCTAATCCTGCGTGCATGGATTTCCTTGAATCCTTACTGCATTCAGTTTGAGAATTCATCTTTTATGCGGGACTTTATCAAAAGCTTTCTGGAAATCTAAATAAACCATGCCATATGCTTTGCAATTATCCGTTGTCGATGTTGCATCCTCAAAAAATTCAAGCAGGTTAGTTAGACACGATCTCCCTTTCCTAAAACCATGCTGACTGTCTCCCAGGACACTGTTACGATATAGGTAATTTCCATTTTGGACCTTGTTATAGTTCTCATAAGTTTACATATAATAGAAGTCAGGCTTACTGGTCTGCAGTTACCTGGTTCGTGTTTGGTGTCCGTTTTTGTGGATTGGTGTTGTGTTTGCAATTTTCCAGTCTGTTGGTATAACCCCTGTCTCAAGAGACTGTTGTATGATCTTGGTTAGCTGTTTATAAATAACTTTTCATTTCTTTGAATACTATTGGGAGGATCTCATCCGGTCCGGGGGATTTGTTTATTTTAAGAGCTCCTAGTCCCTTTAACACTTCTGCCTCAGTTATGCTAAAGTTATTTAAAACTGGATAGGAACTGGCTGACATGTGGGGCATGTTGTCCGTATCCTCCTTTGTAAAAACTTGTGAAAAGTAATCATTTAATATATTATAGACATATAAAAATATATAGACATTTTACTTCCTCCTTTGAATGTTCTTTTGCTTTTAGAATATTGGAAAAACTTTTCTATGTGTTCCTCTTATGTGTTTTTTATATAAATAAATCAGATACTGTATGCACAATGCAGAAGTTTTTTGTTTTAGTTTGCTGTATTGTCAATGCAAACACCACTTTGTATAATGTTGCTAATTTTAATGATTTTTTTTTTGCATAACATAATTTGGTAATTAAAGCTTAAAGTCAATTTTATAAAATAAAATAAAAAAAAAAAAAAAAAATGTATAATGCTGTTGCATTATTAGACAGTTAACAGAATACCAAGTTCAGAATACTTGAATTATGTCAAACATTCCAACAGTGCATTTAGTTACAAGATAGATTGTCTTTTGCCCACAAAGTATATTGAAAGTTACAATATAGTTTTTATTATTTTTATTTATAGATATCAGGACATGAGGAGGACCATTGGATTTGAAATCAGGGACATGTGGTATAACCTTGGTAAGTAGAATAGTTTATATATACATATTCAGACCCATAGTCCACAAAATTCTGTTCTGTACCATATTTTGAAAACAAAAATTTGTTGAGTAAATGAATAGCAATTGAAGCCACCAGGACAAATGCAGTCATTGAATCATCACAGTGTCGCAAGTAAGTGGATTGAAAAGTGGGTAGTTAGAGATACAGCACAGAAACCCCTCAGAGAAGTAACTGATTGTAGTCACAGTTATTCATCATGCATAAAAAAAAAAAAAAAAAAAAAAAACTGAGACTTACCAAGTACTGGCACTGATGGCTTCAGTTAACTGATTGTAGTCACAGTTATTCATGCATGATAAAAAAAAAAAAAAAAAAAAAAAACTGAGACTTACCAAGTACTGGCACTGATGGCTTCAGTTAGTAACTGATTGTAGTCACAGTTATTCATGCATGATAAAAAAAAAAAAAAAAAAAAAACTGAGACTTACCAAGTACTGGCACTGATGGCTTCAGTTATCCAAAAAGGATTGATATGGTGTAGGGTTACTGTTGCCCTATTGCAGGAGTTACACCGTTATAGAAATGAAAAGCTGGACATTCATAGAAAATGTTGACACTCATGTTGCACCTGATGTATAACTTGGTGTCACCAGTGTTTTTTATCTCTAAGGTTGACTTTGATACTTGAAGCCATAATACAGGGTTGTCTGTCAGTTTAGAAGCAATGAATAATATAGTTGATAGCTAGGTAGTGCCCTCCGAGCTCATCGTTGACTCTATTAGAAATTTATTAGGTACAAAGTAACAGCTATTAAATATGGTACTGTATTTAAGGCTCAAATTTACAATGTAATTGTGAACCTGCAGAACATATCAGAGTTTTTATCCGGACTATGGTAATATATATTCAAGTAGCAGCATGTTTTACCTTAAAAATTAGCATTACCAGTAAATAATAATAATGCAATGTACAGTACTGTGTTGTTTATTTAGAAGTGTTATATAAATATATAGAATTATGGCACATGCCGTTCTTGCGGATTATATTTCACAATTGCTAATGACAGTGTTATGTTGTTCTTTTGCCAGATTGTTGACCACAAAGAACACTGACATATAACCTACCTTAAATAGTTGGGTCACTGATTAAGACTTCTTGGTCGTGTGCAATTGTAGTTAGTCATACATTTTAGCTATAGCTGATAAACCGTTGAGAATGTGGAAGCAGTCTAATTTATCAGTGTAGAATTACTGATAATCACTTTAAAAAAAAAGTTTATCGGATCATTTTTTATGTAATTTTGTATGCTAAAATGTTGTACAATTGTGAAAAATATTGCTGTTTTTTTAGTTTCAGTTTATTTCACTGTTTTTTTTTTTCTGTCACTAAGGTCAGCACAAGATAAAGTTAATCCCAGAAATGGTGGGTCCCATGTTAGAAATGACCCTTGTTCCTGAAATTGAGCTCCGGAAGGCTACAATCCCTATCTTTTTTGATATGATGCAGTGCGAGTTTCACTACACCAGAAGCTTCCAAAGGGTAAGCCCAATTTTGACCAATTTTAATGCTTTAGTATCCAAAAAAGACTGTGCCAAGGTGGGCATTTTGTATTTGGATATCACACATGCCCCCGGGGGTGTGGAAGGTCTTGAAATAAAGATTATACAGGTTTTTAAAAAACTAATGTAGAAACGTTGTTTCCAAATATTGTTATGTGTCCTTCTTTATGATCTTGATTTTGTATTATAATTAAATTATTAATAAAATGTTCTTAATATTTGAAAATAAATACTTTTGCTAGTAGAATCTAAACAGAACCCTTCAAGAATGCTTCAAGAAATTATATGGAAACTATCAAGGCTAGACATTTAGTTTGTTTTAGTTCTGACAACCCACAGAATGCAGTTCTTGTTGTGGTGTTTTGTTTTATTTTATTTTATTTTATCTGTCTCTGCAGAGTATGGGCTTTGCTTGTTTAAAGATCACTTTAAATCACTTCACCCCCAATTTGACTTGGTATTGTTGCGCACTGAGTCACTGTGCTGGTTTAATAGCATTTCTGCAAAGCTGGTGACATTTGCCCCCCCTGCCCAATATCAATTGATTAACTCCTGGGGAGAGATGGTGGACATTCATAGATGAAATTCACCTTATTGATCATCTATTTGTTTTCGGAAATGTTTGTCTTGAATGCTTCTGTCTGTACATTACCTTTCTTTAAAGAGAAACTTACTGTATAAGCATGCTATAGGATAACTATATGAAATCTTTCTAGTTTTATTTGGTCCACTTAAAGCTCCTATAAATGTAAGCCTGATACATTGTGAAATCACTTGTTTGCTTATTCCCTGAGCTTGCCACATGCTGAGAAGTTGTGTCGAGACTAGGCTAAACAAACCATGCCAGGGCCACTAGAGAAATAAAGCAGGACACATTCCAAGGGCAATTCCGAATATAATGATAGGGGCTCAATTATAACACATGCACTAGCAAACACCCCTTTTTAGTGCAGTGTTTTTATTCTCTGTTTTGCAGCCCAGTCAACATTCATAAAGTGTATCAGAACTAATAGAATAAACGCTCACTGTTTTTGATAGTAGCAGTCTGTCTTGGACAAACGAGCTACAAACATAGCCCTAGATTGAACATCAAAAAGTTGCTTTTTGTGTTACTAATATGCAAGAAATGTAATTCGCTGATATTATCAGTTGCATTAACAAGATCTACAGTTGGCTGAATTTCCATAACAGATGTGTGATGTAATAATGCATGGTAATGTGCACATTTCCCCGTAGCTTTTATAGCTGAAGCATGTGGCTAACATGTCAGCAAACATATTTTGATGCTGGCTATGTTAAATGAAAATGACAATGTGGTGCCTTTCAACTTCTTGGCAATTTGCAATAGAGCTCTATGTTGGTCTTTGCTAATTACATCTTTTAAGGTTAAGCTGTTACCATTCCGACAAGCTCTGGTGCCTGATTGGTTCCAGCTGTCAGGCTATTAAATGACATACTGATGCAAATAAGTGTTTCAGGAGTAGATATTGGTTTTGTTAGTGTCATTAAAAGAAAAATGTGTCTCATTACTACAATCTGAAAAGCTTGCCAGAGGATAGTTAAAGTCCCTGGTCCATGGCCTGGTCCCAACATCAGTTAGTCTTCCTTTACAGCCAATTTTGCAGTCATTTTTAATTCTGTGAAAGCAGTACCTGAAATATACCCACCTGTCAGCCCTTCTTCAGTTAAAGCAAAGTACGTTTCTAATTTAGTGCTGCGAGGAGTGATGCATTTTAAATTCTGTTATCTGTTGTTATTAAGCAGACATATTGTTCTTTACTGGCACTGCATTTCATTTACCACATCAGGATTTCTACAGCTTGCACAAACACAGTACTCTACTAGAAACTAACTAACTGTTGCTGTAATATTACACAGCCTCCAGCCAATAGGGTCACTTTCTGCTAAACCGTTTTCATGAGGCACATATGGTGAAATTCAATTGATCCTGATCACAATTCTAATGTTCTGTAGGAGGCAGTCTTTAAAAGAGAAGATGGCTTCATGTTTCCCAGATTCCCTTTAGTTTAATGTATTGAATACTTGCTTCATAAATGTCAAACATTTATTTGTGCAATCTATAAGTATATTAGGGTGATAAAAGTTGTATGCCGGAGTATTAGCAGAAAAATGTGTGCCTACAATAAACGTCTGAAAAGAAGAATAGCTCTTGAATGGCTAAGACCGATAATGAATAGATTAATATGAACTACAGCAAGCTCTTAGTCAGTCAGGCTGAAAAGGGGTGATTAAGCAATGATCTCCATCCAAACAGTGAACTGCTAAAGCCATAGTAATTTAATGAAAAATTAGCCACGCTGATTATTTACGCTTGCTCTGTTTAATTATAGTTTGAAAACGAGATCATCACCAAGCTGGATCATGAAGTGGAAGGAGGCAGAGGGGACGAGCAGTACAAGGTGCTGTTTGAAAAAATGTAAGTGGTGATTAATTGCTAAGATAATGCCAGAATCCAGACAACTAAGACAATAATTAAAATACAGCACTCTTTGTTATCGGAGGAAATAATTAAAACTTGTTAATGTTTCAGAAGGCTATTTCAGACAGTCAGGATTTTGAGTTTGACCTCAATTAAGTTTCTGTTTTCTCCGGGCGGAATTAACAAGATGTTTACAATTTTATCCAGCCTCCTCGAGCACTGCCGGAAGCACAAATACCTTGCCAAGAGTGGGGAGAATTTTGTCACGCTGGTTGTTAGGCTGATGGAGAGGCTGCTGGATTACAGAACAATCATGCATGATGAAAGCAAGGAAAACCGAATGAGCTGTACAGTCAATGTACTGGTGAGTAAAAGAAATAGAGAAAGAAAGAAATACAAGAGAGTTGTCAAGGTGAAATTCAAAAAGTACAGCCTTAGGAAGAAAATGCAGTGTCTCATTTTAAAAAGATACCAGTTGGTGACAGATATTAGTCAGTGGTACATTTTTCCTTTTCTACAGTGACCTGTTTTTACAGATAACGGAAAATGGTGTAGTGGGGGGTGTGTGTGTGTGTGTAAGTATAAGCAGGTCATGGTGGTGTGTTTTTCATGCTACTGATGGCTCTAAATTTGCAGCAGCTGTGAAGGGGGGCGTGTGCTACTGGAAAACTTGTTTCATAATTGGAAGGTATCACTGCAATTACTGTAATTGAAAACTATTAGAACTGACTTTCAACCTGAAGTGTTAGTTGTAAATGTACTCCATTGAACACTGCCTTCTCAAAAGCATGGACGAAGAGACACAAATTAAGAACAATCACTTTAATAAATTCAAGGCATGGTTTGCTTTCATCCTAGAAATTCACAAAACAATTTTTAAAGATAAAAAAAAATAATAATACCAATAAAATAAATCTAGATAAGCAACAACACTGATCCCACTGGCAGAAATAATTTAATTAAGAGAAGCAGCAAACTGCAGTGTCATATTAATACTTTCTTGTGCTGTTGTTGTAAAGTCTCACACCACATCACTTTGAATCTCAGATTTATTGGTCATGCAAAGCCAACTCAAGATTTGCAGTGTGATAACATTATTGGTTACGCAAGGCTCTCTCCAGAGTTCTGATGTGACAACTTTATTGGACATGCAAAGTTGGTTTTGGAATTCCATTGTGGCAAGTCTGTTAGTTACACAAAGTTGACAGTTTAAACGTCTATATTGCCTTCAGCAATTATTTAGGTATAATGTTGCTCATTATCATATAAAGCAGATAATGATGTGTAACTTTCTAGAAGTGCCAGAAGCCCATTCTGTAAATACTAGACTTAGCCTTTACAGTTAGAGATGTTAATGCTAATTAATTATAAATGTTTTTTTATTATTATTAAATAAGTCAGTATTGAAATTACTCTAATTGCTTTGCTGCCAGGGTGTTTTTTTTTTTTTTTTTTTTTAATTATTATTATTATCTGGTGCTGTTGGGAGCTAAGGAAAGGAAGTCAGTGATAGTGCCATTGCACTTTTTAAATTTGACAGAGGTGCTAAGCCTTGTGCTTGTATGTATAAATTAGTATTTATTTTTCAGAACTTCTACAAAGAGATAGAAAGAGAAGAAATGTATATAAGGTATGTCATTTATTTTCTATCTACTTACTGTATTTTATAATTGATATGTCATTAGATTAAACATGTCTGATTTATTTATTTTTTAACACATACTGTACATTAACTTTTGAATTTCAGTAATATCTGGCAAATGTGCAGATAAACGAATGCATGTGCACCATTACATTTAGTGATATGTGTTTTATATATGTATATGTGAATTTATATTTTATTAATAAAATTGTGTAGTGTTTACACCTACTAATGTATTTACATTTCGTTGGTAACCAAGAGAAACGAAACCGTAGTTTGAATTCAGTTATGTGTACTCTGCTACAAAGGTATTGCACTGTAATAATCAAATTGAAAGTTTAATGAAGATCTGTAAAATGACTTTAAAACATACTGAAAATATATATGTGGATCATGAGCGCAAAAATATCATATCTGCTTATAGAGCTAATATGTAATAATGTAATACATAACATTTTGAAACGTGTCACTACCGTTTTGAAAACTATTTCTGAAGCCTAAGACAAGAGAGCTCCAATGACTTTTATTAGCGTTGCATTATATATATATATATATATATATATATATATATATATATATATATATATATATATATATATAATATATATTCAGCTCATGACATTTATTAAATTGACTTTTTCTTTATTACCTTCAGGTATTTATACAAGCTGTGCGATCTCCACAGAGAGTGTGACAACTACACAGAGGCTGCCTACACACTGCTCCTTCACGCCAAGCTTCTCAAGGTATTACACATTCTAGATTCCTATTGAATTCCAACATCTAGATTGGAAGACGACAGATTTAAAAATAGAACTTTGTGTAGGCTGAAGATCCCTTTCATAGCTATTAAAGAATGTGCCCTTCAACCAAGTATTTATCTCAGTTATTTGTGGTTTTTAAAGATTAATCTTTCAAAATAAATAAATACATGAATCAGTGGAGGTTAAACCCATAATCTTTGCTGTATGTTAATATGTGAAAATTGTGAATCAGATTACACGTCTACAAACTACAGACAAGGGAAATGTGTATTACCAGTTTAAGAAAGGGTTACAGGATTTTGATACTGAATATCTACTAGCAGGATATTCAAGATAAAATTATTTATTTTAATCCTGGCAATCCAAATGCAAGCTCAGAGTATCTTATTTATATTTATTTAGAGTCCAATAAATTGGCCAAAAACTTTAATTTATTTTGGTTCATACTTATTTCTTTGATGAAACGTTGTTCCCGATTGTGATGAATACAACTTTGTTTAAGGCATAGAACATCAGCCACAGTATAGTAGAGGTTCTTACCCTTTCTTTATTCAATATGAAATACATTGTGCATTTCTTCAACAAGAATAGATGTAATGATGAAATCTAGAAAGCCAATTACATATCTGTATGCTCACGCAATGCTTGGTTTGTCCAGTGTCTTATTGGGAAAATGAAGCAGAATCAAGAGGCCTTTTCAGATTTGTTGTCTTGTAGTTCCAAATTGAAATCCTCAGTTTTGTAGGTAACTGCGAGTAATGTGCACAGAAAGTGAAACGGTGGAATAGTGCGGGAAACATTTATCTAAGAATTACATTGCAGTGTGAAATTGAACATGATTGTGGGACATTGCATTTTTAATGCTTATGATTATGAGCCAGGAGTGTGTATCTACCAAAAGCCGATAGGTTACATCTTTCCCTGTAAGTGTTCTGTATAGCCTGGGTGACGCCGAACATTGTGCAGCGTAGTTTAAAACTGCCTCTTACATCCCCTGGTGCTTTATATTAGTCTTTCATGTATGAAAGACTAATATAAAGAAAAACATTTTTATTTTCAGGGTTTGTATCTACTATATTATGATAGCGAATGTATATAAATGTTTGGTGAGCCTGAAATCTACTTGTGTGTGTGTGTGTGTGTATGTGTGTGTCTGTACTGTTTTATAATTAATTAGCTTTGTGGTTTTACAAAAAAGATACTGTATTGAAAACAAAACCAGAAGTCAACACGGCTCCATTACTGCTGCCAGATAGAAAATTAGCATTTCAATTTATACGTACTGTAGCTTTTTATGCTTTGAACACCCTGCAGCTTACATATTGCATTTGTTGTGCAAACTATTACACCAATTCTGTAGGCTCTATATTAAGATTGTTAATAAAGAAATACGTACTGTAGGGTGGATAGATTAACTCTACAGCTATACATTCCCTGCAAGCTGATTTGACAATAATGTAATCTGAGAGCATCATGATGTGTTATTTATTGTGTTTTCCCAGTGGTCTGAGGAAGCATGTGCTGCACATCTTACACAGCGGGATGGCTACCAGGCATGCACCCAAGGACAACTCAAGGATCAGCTATACCAAGAAATTATCAATTACTTTGACAAGGGCAAGGTAAGAAGAAGAAAAAAGTAACTCCAATCACAGAGTTGTCAGCCCACTTTGCATCAAAGGACCTTCAGGTTCTATAATTCATTCCTTACATGACTTGGGCTGATGTGCTTAATGTGTCTGCTTAGCACAGAAGTACGCGTGTGTGTTTTTAAGTTAAATACTTGTTGAGCAGCATCCCCCCCCCCCCCCCCCCCCCCACCATGTAAAGTAGCATTTGAATATTTTTAAAATGAGATACTGTGCCAGTAGTGATTTTAATGTACTGTGCACCGTGTGCAAAGTATCTTGCCATGTTATGCAACATGTGGCACATTATATGCAAGATGCACCGCATTTCTGTTTAATAGTGTTTTATTTAGTATACTGTGGTGTTTTTGATAGGCTAGTATACTGTGGTGTGAATATTATGCAAGGGATGCAACTCATGGCAGCTCATTCATGAGTGTTATACACAGGGTGCACTTTATAGACTAGTAATTTCAGTACTTGACCAAACTAAAAAGTTGAATTGCATTGACAAGTAGGGCTTTCTCTGTGACAGGTTGGGGAGCTGGGCACCAGGGAGTAGCTATTGCTCACTGTCTGGTGTTACTAGGATGGGATATTGTAGAATAATCACATGGTGGTAAAAGGAAAAGACCTTGATTGAAGTGAATGAATCTTTTCATAAATCCCCCCAGCTATTTCACAGTATTTGTATTAATTACACTAAAAAACTAAATAGTATCATTACAGAGAGTGCAATGGGTAAGTGAGCTAAACCACTGATCCTTCTGGGACCATATGCCTGTATCCCAGTGGCATTGCAGGCTGTAAATTTCTAGCAAGCATAAAGTCAGTCATGGCAGTTAATCCCTGCCCAGAGAAATTGGGATTGGGTTTGGGATCTATGGGTGCTGAGCTAGATGCTGGGTGAAGAGCAGGCTTTTTAAGCCTTTTGCAGAAAAGATGGCTTGTGTCCAGCCAGGATTACTGTGACAGAAAAATAAGCTGGAAACAGTGAAGACCTCAATGCAATGATGTGAATTATCCCATCTGGACTGTATGTACATATACTCATGCTTGCATTGGGAGAGCTCTTAGATTGCGGAAGCTGGGTATTCCTTATTGTAGAGAGATTAAAAGGCTTTTGCTACATTAGTACACTTATTTTTTAAAGAGAGGTTATTTTCTCTTCAAGAGAAATGTAACATATAAAATTAACCAAATAAAAGTGGGTTGTTTGCGTTATTATGCTGTATTTTACTACTGTATATTGGCAGTATTGCATGTAACCAAGAAAATATTTGTATCCTGTTTTTTATTTGAATTGTTTGTGGAGATGTGCATTTAAATTACACACAAAGTTGGATAGGTAGATGTAAAAAATGTGAATTAACCTTTAACCTAACATTGGAACCATTATGATAATACAGTTATATAAGTTAATATGTTGGGTGATGTGTGAACTTCGCGAGATGATGTCTCTCATACAATAAGAGACACCCTTCACATGGTGTATTAACTTATTATAAATCACACACAACCGTTTAATAATGGCTTGGTCCAGGATTGACCGTAACTGACATACAGTAGCCGATCTGTGCTGTTTTTTCATGCTAGTTAATAAACGTGACGAAACTGTTTATTAAAAACTAATGTACATCCTCTAAAGCCTCCACCACTAGCATTTAAGTGTCCTGAAGCATCGTTAGTAACTGAAGAGTTAGAAACAGTTGGTCTGATTTGACGTAGGAGAGTTATTTCTGGGCATCACTGTTGCAGAGGGGGGACTTGTTCCTGAAGACTTGCATGAAGAAATATATTTATTTCCCTTTTTTGCATTTCATCCGTGTTTGTTGCATAATGCATGAGACTGAGTTCGCTCTTGTGTCCAGAAACTGCTTCTTCAACTCCAGCATCACTTAAAGTGTTTTGTGATGGTGGTCTACTAAGAAAGGCACTAAATAAAATAGATTGATTAAAACTTGTGGCATGAACACAATGGTATATTTTAGAGAGCACCTTCTGTGAAGATCTTTTTTTCCTCAAACGTTCACTGAGGGAATGCTTCCCGTACCAGGTGTCGTCTGAGTTTTAATTTTTTTAAATACATTAAAAGGGAAGATAGATTCAGTTTTTCACACCTCAGCGTTCATTATCTATAAAGAGTTGTAGCAGTGTACATAGATAGATAGGCATGTCTATATTACTCTGGGGCACCGTTTGCTCAGATAATTGAAGATTCCCACTTTTTTGCAAAGTTACCATGCAAGTATTTTCTTGATGATATATTGGCTCTGTCCTGTGTGATAGGGTGCCCAATCTGCAGTGTATTGATCCAGAATTCAGTACGCTTGCTGTATTTCTTCCGACATTCTTATTTTGGCATCCAATTGGCGAATGTAATAAATCTGTTATATTGCCACATCTATTCCGGCAGAGTTCATTCAGTAGGGATTCATTGTTTTCTGATAATTTATTAGGCTAAATAGTCCACACTGTATAACAGGCACAGATAAGGAAGCCAAAAGTGACAGGATCCACAGATGATATATGAAATGCATGTTTGGAAATGTTGATAAGATCATTAAAAATAAAAGGAAAAAAAGTCTGACCTATTTTAAGAAATCCAACAGCAGCAAAGAAGGCGCTGAAATAATTTGCAGTCATCATTTTTGCAACAATATCAAATGGGGCCTTGGTGGAGCAGTGGGTTGATTTAATCGGTCTCTCACCTGGGTTGGAATCTGACTCAAGTCACAAGTAAAATTAGTTTAGTAGGTTTCGTCCACATTTTAACACAATTTGGTGTAATTCAGAGTCTCTGCTTGACTGTGGGGAATCTCTCATGGCGTCTGCCAGCACAGTGCCTGGCTATAGCTAGTGCCATTGTCCCACATAAACACTGAATGTTGTGTGCCAGGATTTAGTTGTGCCAGGATTTTTACATATAATTAGAAAGAAGAAACATGTCCAATTAATTTGTCTGTTAATATATGTCTGTATTTTTATTAGATGTGGGAAGAAGCCATTTCTTTGGGTAAAGAGCTTACTGAACAATATGAGAATGAAATGTTTGACTACGAACAGCTAAGTGACCTGCTGGTAAGTATATAATGACATCATATGTTCTCACCAATTATCTTAATAATGAGAGATAGCGACTTTAATCTGAAGCTCTAGAGTGTTCATCTAAATTTTGTTTGTTTTGTCAATAAACGCCAATTTGCTTTTTTTTTTTTTTTAATGTGGTGCTCACATGCGATTAAATATGTAGTAACATATGGTGATGGTTAGCTGCATAATATCACAATTTCAATGAATCAGTTCAACAGGATAGACAGCAATGATCAGCCACAGCACATCCTATGTGGATCTTGTTTTAGTATTCATAACACATGTTTTAATGATCATTGCTATTTGTTAATTTATTTAGCATTAAACCAAGCAGTGGTACCAGGTCTCCCTTTAAAACAGAGCAGTCATGTATTGGCCCACTGTCAGTAAGTTGTTAATTATTATTAACCCAGTGTTTCAACAAATGGTCTGCAAGTTAGACCACTATCTGCTTATTCTTCCTAGAGCTTTCACACTGAGTAAATCAAATTCTTGCTGCATATGATAAACTCCACAACAGGCATAGACTTAATGTTCCTTTTGATTGGTGTAAAATCTAAAATCAGGAGTTTAAATACAGGGTTGGTTAAGAAAATGGGTTGTACATTTGAATGTCCCTTTAGGTATTTTGTAAGTGATTTAAACTCTTTTTTTTTTTTTTTTTTTTTTTTTTTTAAAAGGAGAAAATAACAGCTTTTGTGCTACAATGAAAGCAGATAACCCGAAAAAAAAAAAAAAAATCTAAGATGTTGTTTCTAGTTTTGTAAACCTCCATTAACAAGTAGAAGTTAAAGAATGGGGAAAAAATGTGTTCTGGTACAGCATTATGTAATCCATTATTTGCATTGCGTGCTGAATTGAGCATTAGCCTCTTTAAAAATATCTGAAGAAAATATGATACTATATCTGTGTATGGTCTTTCTATACAGAATATGGATGAAACTACTGAGAACTAAATATCAGAATTTAAACTATAATAGCAGCAGAGTTGACTGATAATGTGTTCTTTCTAATCTTCAGACTTTGTAATATTAATTTCTCCACAGAGAAAACAAGCTCATTTCTATGAAAGCATTGTGAAAGTGATAAGACCCAAACCAGATTATTTTGCTGTGGGATACTATGGCCAGGGATTCCCTTCCTTCATGCGGGTAAGGGCACAGACACGTCTCATTTCTCTGACTGACAGCTGGGGTCACTGGCTCCAACTAAGGCATTTTCCAATTTTCCATCATATGAGGATTTTGAGTATGATATTAATGAAAAGTCCTTTATACATTTGTAAATAGCAATGTGTTTTTCTTGTTTGTACATGTACACACACACACACACACACACACACACATATATATATATATATATATATATATATATATATATATATTAGGATATATATATATATTATATATATTTATAAATCTAATTCCTAGTGTTTTTCCAGTAATTCTGTGAAATGAAGAACTTCAATTCTAGATATGAAGCAATTATAAGCAATGTGACACTGCAAAATGGTTTCCTGTTAAAAAGTGTGGATAATGCATCTACTGGTATAACTGATAGCTCTGTAAAAATAAAACCCAAATAGAAAGCCCTATAATTTTCTTCTTGTATCCTATATTACATATGAAATAATTAAATAATGAGAATGAATGCCTAAACCACCACCAGTGAAGTGCCTATATATTCTTGTATAACCATGAAAGCCTTTGCATAAAAACATGGTTAATGTCAGCGCTAATGTTATGAATACCCAACAGTTGCTAAAACCATAAGAATAATTAGCCATTACTATGATGGAAAAAGCTTGAATTTGAGTTCATCTTTCATGCATATGAAAGCACAATAATGATGATAAGGACCATGATGGTAATGGTGATGATAATCACCACATTATAAGTGCAAGGTCTTTGCAGACTGTTTGTTTGTTTGATTCAGCTTCCACAATAACCATATAGCCATATGGCTTAAAACTGGGTCAGTCTTTGAAGTGTTGCTCTCAGTGGTCCATTTCATTGCTTTACAATCTGAGATGGGGGCTCTTGCTGGTCTGAAAAGTGCAAGATCTAGTCTTGCATACAGTGATGAAGTTTTCCAAGGATAAATGCATTGCAAGTACACTACCAAGTATATATTTAGCAACTACACTGTACATAAACATTTAAGTAATTAATTTAGATTTACTTTGGGGTTGGGGTTGAGTCATTTTTGTTTGTGTTTGTTTTTCATATACAGTAAGTAAGAGTTAACATAGGTAACAGGTTATGGGAAACATATCAAATCAAGAAGACGAAAAAAAAAGTTAATTTAAAACGAAAATTGCAAGCAAGGCTAACTAAATACCAGTAAACAGAATTTTACTGGGCTTCTTACGTTTACTGATGCAGTACCAGTTGGCACTAGTAACCATGTAATAGCTGCATTAAAATATATAGAGTGGTCCTTCTTTATAATGCTATAGTCGAAAACCATAGTTGAAACCCCATGATATTTGTGTTCCGCATTATATTTAGAATGAAAGTGCAAATGGGAGCCATGATCATACCACCTTATAATTGGTTATAATGGCCAGCTGTGCCATACCCTACACCATACAATTTTCATTTTGAGTGTGTAATTAAAATATATTTACAGACATGTATGTATTTACTAAGCACTTACTAAGCACTGTACACTAAACCATGAAGGTTTGAACTTGACCACCTAATGATGCAATAACTAACAGATTATTCCATATGTAAGCTATTTATTCAAGGTCTGTTGTCTTAGGTATTGAGCCGCTGTTCAGCCCCTTACAGTCCAGGTCCTTAATGACTTAATTAAACATCTACACTAGGTTGAGGTAAACAATTAAAGACCTAATTGGAACAAGGCTTTGGGCTGCTCAGTTGAATAATTAAGGACATGGTCAGAACAAGGTCCTAGACTGGAATGGATTGAAAGAGCCACAAGTGAGTACAGCTGTCTATGGCAAAACACTTAAACATGGACTATATAAAAAAGAAAGCCAGAAAAAAACTTTTTTTTTCCTCTGTGGAGACAAGCCTCCAGTATTAACTCCTATCTGCTATAACCACACACAGTACAGTACTAGCAATGGCAGATGACGTAATTTGTCTATGGTTTTAATTGGAGGTGCAACTCAAACCCTCCCGCCCCCTCCTGAAGCACTGCTGTAGGCCTGCAATGCACAGAGATTTTAAAACTGACTAGAAAAAAAAAATCCATCAGAATGGTAGGAACATTTAAAAAACATGATATACAGTAGTGTCTGCATATAGCAACACTTCCTAATAGAACACTTCACCTAAGAGTACACCCTTGTGGTTAAACAGATTTTTCCCATTGTAAATGCTCCACCTAATGGAACATGTACTTAACTTAAAAGAACACCTTTTAGTCACTGCTGATACAGTACTGATAACTGATCATCATTAAACTTAAATTCAAATGGGCTATTCAGTCTTTTCAAATGTGACATGTCATTGTGAGAGGCACACGGATTGATTTACGAAATCTTTCCAGAACCGGTGTCATATCATTGCCTCGTTTTGTATTGTGATTTCCACGAGTGCACTTCATTACTACAAAATGGCATGTAAACAAATGCGTTGCTGTTTCTCTTCCTACAAAAAGTTTTAAATTGTTCAAGATCCTAAAAAAAACTTGAATCAGACGCAAGTCGCCGAGCAATTTGATGTTTTCCATTCTGGTGAGTTGTTTCACTATTCTGTTAAGTTTGTGCATGTCTCGAATATTGCACCTGTACAGGTATTCATAATTAACCTAAAGCTGCTGCTGCAAACGGCAAAGGATTTATATGTTTTGATGATTTTAAATGCTTCTATCTTTGAGTTTGAGGCTAGATATAGCGCATGTTAAGGGCTTCTGTTTTTCGCTTTTTATTAGTCTCATTTTTCGGTGCTTATTTTCAGCTGCTTTTGAGTTTTATGAAGATATCTTGAAACCCTTTTTTTTCATTTCTAGGCTTTTGCTTTTTTATATACTATATGAAATTATTGTTTTTGGTTTCTTTCCAAAGTACTTGTGTGTATTTACTCATAGATAGATAGACAAACAGACAGACAGTAAATGTGATGATTACCACGTGAAATGATTGCAAACATCATAAAGGGGACAGGAAAAAGATACAAAAATATTAAATGCTGCTCACTCTTAATGTAGCTTCCAATCTCCTGCATTTAAACTGTAGCATTTTACAAAAGGTTAGAAATGCATCTAACTGCTCAATTGCAGTTTTGATAAGGTTTGAAGTAGGAATCAGCTCATTGAGTGTCCTGCTAAGTTGCAGAAAACTGTCTGTAGGGAACTTGCACTTACAGTAAGATAAAGATTGTGGATGCCAGGAAAGCCATAAAGAATTGGTAGGGGTTTTTTGAAAGAGAACATTTTAACTTCTGCATTTATTTATATTGTGCTCAGGTGCATGAATAGAAATGCAGTGCAGAATGTGTCATGTGACTTTAACAGCATCTCCTGTATGTCAACTAATTTGTATTGTGTGAAGAACCATCTTTTTAATATTGATGTGCTGCCAGAATGCTTGTGAAGAGGGTACCTGGATTAATTGAAGCTATAATATTCCCATCCCTGTGCAAGCAATGGTCAGCTCAACTGCCGTGAAGTGCAAACTGTATGCAAGGACATTTTGCTCCCCCAAGGTTTTCATGTTTATTCAGTTTATAGTTGCAAGGCAGTGAAAGTAATTGTTGTAGTATTTGGGAGACTTATCTCCCATTCCCCTGGAGCTAGTGGCAGTCCAGGACACAAGGCTTTGGTTGGAGTGAAAAGCAAAAATAAATTGCTTCCAGATGTTAACTCACTAATGTAGTGAACCGAGTGATGGCCATCACAAACAAAAAAAAGCAGCAGTTTTTTTCTCTGTGGAATCTCTCTTTATGTTGAGATTTTTAGTTACAATATCAACTGAGAGGAAATATGCTGTGCAATACATTGTAATAGTGGGGCAGTCTGCAAGGAATAGTCAACATTAATAATCTTGTTTTTATTTCTAGTTTTCTGTAATTAAAGCATATGATTAGTCTCTCTGCTTCTGTATTTCAGCATTTAACCCTTTCACTTTAACATCTGGGATTGCTCCTTCGCACCTGTATGTCTGACACAAGAAAAGTTTACCCGAACTTGTTTTACAGTAGAGCCTCTTGTGTTTTTGTTTTTCTTACGTTGACCACCTTTAAATAACAGTAGCTACTTTTTACAGAAAACCTTTCTCGGACCCTAAAAAAAAACCAAAAAAACAATCCTTTGTGTTACTGTCTTTTTTCTAGATGCTTTTTTTCTCATAACAAATGTGTATCTGTGTATGATATAGATACATAGTTGAGTGTAGGTTACATATACTGTATGGTAAATAGTGGAATAGTGGAGAGGACTGAAATGTAGGTTAGTGATTCAGTAAACCTTAATTCAAATTTAATAAGTTAAAATAAAAAGGTTGTGTGCTTTATTCAATCTCTTGTTTTTTTGTTTGTTTTTCATTCATTTAGTTTCTGCTGTGTGGATAGTAGTTTCTTCTAGATGATTTGCATAATTTCACACTTGCGACAAAAACCCTTATTTCCTTTGCAAAGCTCCCTGTTTGTTTATCTTTCATAGAGGCGTACTGTCTTTTTTAGTGCACATCTTGTACGTATGTGTAGAGATACACAGAGAATACAGCTTTCACCTTATGGGCTTGTTTATCTTACAATGAATTAGCATTGTAATTGCTTGCTTTTTGAGTGGAGTAGTGATAACTTTCCCTTGGTGCCAGGTCTGCTGACCATACAAGTTTGTAGGCCCGAGGATCATATGCCTATAAGCATTATTACCTTGTTTTATGCTAATACCATCTGAGACTGTTTATCCACTCTTGAGAGAAGAATGAGACCATTTGCGTTTGTGTCATGCTTGGCAATTTAATCCGGTTTCGTGTTTGATAAGAGAGAGGAGACTGCCCAAGCATGCTGTGTTCTAATTTTAAATCTGACCAAACTTTCACCATTTTTAACCAGATCTTTCTCCTGTATCCATGTTGCTTCATGTTTGCTAACATTTCCACCAGAGATGTCATTCCCCTACCATTATGCTCCCAGATATGCATTGAATTTGTTTCTAGTTTTAATTTATGTCTATGGAGTTGTTCTATTAAATATGCTGCTACTCTGTGATATACAGCAGCAGTTTGAAATTTAAGGGACATTCATTTTCGTAATTATGAATTTCATTTCACACAAGTTCTTCTGCAATCAATAGTATGTTTGAAATAATACTAGAAATCATAGCCGTTTGTTTAGAATAATTCTCTCCACCCTCTTTATAACAGCCACCACAGGGATCATGAACATTGCTTGTTATGAGGAGATTTTAATAGGAAGTAATGTACTTGGAAGCAAAGGCTTATTATCTTTCTATCAGCGAGCAAGAGTAATAATACAGGAAGCGTTATAATGAGGGGAGTATGTATTTACTTTTCTGAGCAGTAGAGATTATTTATTAATACTTGTCTTTTTTGTGTACTCCTTTGAGTTGCATGTAATTTGCTCACCTAATCTAACTTTGAACTGGTGGTTGTATTCTAATAATGTGAAAAATGATTGCTTTCTGAAATACACCTTCTAAAGCTCTGTATTCAGATTTGGTCAGGGAAAAGTATTGCCAATTACATCACATGGGTACCACTAAAAGCAGGTTTTGTGAATCAGCAGTGGGTATTCAAGGTCATTTTCAATTGTGTGTGCGCACGCTGTATCGCATTCGTGTCTTGTGATATTTAAATGTACATAGTAATTATTTAACCAGAAATGTAACAGTCTGAAAAGAGGACTCTGAGCAGAAAGGTGATAAATGACATATAACCCCATTACAAGAAACAGACTTCACAAACAAATTAACTAGAGCGTCGTCTCATAGGCAACCAAAACAATTAGCGTAGTCACTGTTTTCACTCATTTGCATAGGATGCTGCTTACAGATGCCCCAGTTGTGAAACCTGTCAATAGCATAAGTGTAAACTCCTTGAAAGGACAAAAACAAATTCTAATATGAAATTTCTTGGCAACAGGCATTGACCAATAAAAAAAAAAGTTTTTTTTCATAGACGAATGGCCAGTCATTAGTGGCCATCGGTGGGTTTTGGGCTACACAAGCTTAAAGAAACCTATTCAACATTACAAACGGGGGAAAAAAGTTGAAAATTCAATACAGGCCACTGAATTCATCATTAGGGTTATGAACTGACATTTCCCACAGTGCATTTTGCTGGGAGTGAATTTAACCAAGAGACTAACGTAATGCATCAGAAATAAGTATGAATTTGCACAAAATAAAGGTGATACACTTCCCTCAAACGGGAGTTGCATTGTGCTGGGAGTGAATTTAACCAAGAGACTAACGTAATGCATCAGAAATAAGTATGAATTTGCACAAAATAAAGGTGATACACTTCCCTCAAACGGGAGTTGTATTTATATTTTTGGAGCCTAAACTATCTAAAATGTGTTCAGTTGGGTCTTACACAAAGCATCTTATCTGTTGGACTCTTTCTCGCATGTTGAAGAAACTCTAAACGGTTTGGGAAGCATTTAGTCTTGCCACTGGATTGCAAAAATGAAGCACTTTCATTTTATAACCATGTTATAACTGCAACTACTCGTCATCTCATCTCTGAAATGAGTCATTTGACATTTAAAAAATGCAGTGCTATTGGCAGCAATTCAAACAGATCAATTAAAATGCATATTTATTTAGGCTGTTTTAATGTTGAACGTGTCACAACCAATGTTCAAAAATCTGCTTTTCATGTCAGAATGATTTGGCGTTCTAACTGGCGCGTGCTACAACTGTGACCATAAACATTTTAGCTGTGGAGATCCAGCTACTGTAACAGTGAAAAATCAATTTGGAATGTGTTCAACCACCAAAGTTAGTAAAGTGCTTGTGTAATTTGAGACTGAGATTACCTCGGCTTTCAGTGGTGAATATATGGATAAAATCCAAAAGTATGCAGTCAATATAATTCTGGGACATTAGAACATTAGAACATTAGAAAGTTTACAAACGAGAGGAGGCCATTCGGCCCATCTTGCTCGTTTGGTTGTTAGTAGCTTATTGATCCCAAAATCTCATCAAGCAGCTTCTTGAAGGATCCCAGGGTGTCAGCTTCAACAACATTACTGGGGAGTTGATTCCAGACCCTCACAATTCTCTGTGTAAAAAAGTGTCTCCTATTTTCTGTTCTGAATGCCCCTTTTTCTAAACTCCATTTGTGACCCCTGGTCCTTGTTTCTTTTTTCAGGCTGAAAAAGTCCCTTGCGTCGACACTGTCAATACCTTTTAGAATTTTGAATGCTTGAATTAGGTCGCCACGTAGTCTTCTTTGTTCAAGACTGAACAGATTCAATTCTTTTAGCCTGTCTGCATATGACATGCCTTTTAAGCCCGGAATAATTCTGGTCGCTCTTCTTTGCACTCTTTCTAGAGCAGCAATATCTTTTTTATAGCGAGGTGACCAGAACTGCACACAATATTCATAAATAAATGAATGATAAATGAATGACTAAATAAATAAATGACTTTTCTATGCAAATTAAGATAATGTATTTGAACACTTGCTTTGATCCACTGGTGATGCAAAGAAAACATTTATTTATTTTTAAATCAAAATGGGTGTTTTCCAAAGACGTATTTGTGTATTTTTAATAGCACGTGCTATCGTCAGTTAGTTTGCAGATTTAAGTGCATCAGCATTGACAATATTTCTTCTGTCTGTTCTTTAACATGGATGACTAATGATGGATTGCTCTTGTGACCTTTGACTTCTGTCTGTTGATCAAGCTTGTTAACAACAGTGGCCCCTACTTCTGATGTCTTTTTAATTGGCTTCTGTTGTTTCAATGCTGGTTATTGTTTTCTCTTGCTAATTCAGTTTTATTGTAACGCGTCTGCTGCAGCAACACTCTGTAAACAATAATGATAAAAAAAAGCAATTGTTCCAATAGGAAGAGATTACGAACAACCGATTGAATATAAGGTCAAAGGATAAATGTGCAGATTAAGTTGGTGACAATATACATTAAATCAATTGTGTTCAACACAGCTCCTCAAGTACCCCCCAACAGCCCAGGGTTTGGGTTCAACCAGAATATTTATTTATTTATTTATTTATTTTGCGCACAAGACAACGCTCGGACAGCCACTGAGCTACCGAACAGAGATTGCTCTAAATTTGAAAGCTGGCTGACGAGAATGAAGATTATTTACTGGTATAATGACTCTACAATTATAGATGTTGGGGACTCATCTGTAACTTTAAACACTTAATTATTATTTCCAATGACTAGTGCCTTTGTTTGAGGCCAAAATAAGAATCACGCTAGGGTAATGAGAATAAGAATCACGCTAGGGTAATGAGAATAAGAATCACGTTAGGGTAATGGCTGTGATCAGGATCCATCGTAGCTGGGGTTTCCTGAGTGGCTCTAGTTAAAGTATTTTACTTTCAGAGGTGACACTGCATTCTCTTCACTCCTTTTTGTTTTTCTGTTTATTCTCCTTGCTTTTAGAACAAGATTTTCATTTACAGAGGGAAGGAATACGAGCGGCGTGAGGACTTTGAGGCAAGGCTGTTAACCCAGTTCCCTAACGCGGACAAAATGAAGACGACTACTGCACCAGGCGAGGACATTAAAAACTCGCCAGGACAATGTATCCTTGAAAATCTGCGGCTTGCGTTTAACTTTAATAAATAACGGGTAAATTCCTCACAAAGACCTTATAAACAAGATGTAGCATCTCATTGGATGTGTGTTCATTTGATATTTTCAGATCCATTTTAAACCCCACAGTTCTACTCATACTTGACAGTAGATGAAACCTAAAGTACTATTGAATAACACAAAAATGAAAAATGTGTTAATTGATGTGAGGAGAAGAGGGGGTGATCTCTAAACATGGAAAAGGTGTTAATTGATGATAAAAAAAAAAGTGTTCAGAATCTTTTAGTTTTTAGTCTGGTAATGAACTGTTTCATTTTCATTAACACTATCTATTGTTGTGTGTGTGAACTCTTTTCTTAACACTGCGGAAAAGTTATCCAGTGTTTCACCGTGAAGCCAATACTGGAGCTTCCACCAAAGTTTCAGAACAAGCCTGTGTCAGAGCAAATATTGAGGTAATCATTTGCAGTTGATGCTCCTTCTGAAGAATGCAGTGAACATGCACATTACATGTATAACTGATTTGAACAGTACTTTACAGAAAGGCATTTATTTTAGTGAACACGATGCATGCAAAGTGATGATGTCATTACTGTAATGTGGTACCAGTCATTTTTATTGATGTGTCCTTTTTTTTTTTTTTTTTTTTTGCATCAACCTCAGTACCCTGCTTGGCGACATACAGAACATTGCACTACACCACTGTTTGTTCCTCAGGAATGACAACTCGTATAGTGGCAGCACATTGCGAGCAGATACCAAGCCTCCTGCATATGACATTCAGCCCATACCAGCTGTGTAAATTAAGCCTGGATGCTAAAGATGCTATCTTAAAACAGCATGCTATATAAATAATGCATGGTATTTGCTAAAAGATGAAAATAGCTTAACAAGTACAGTTGTGTCAAAAAAAAATCATGCTCATGACTTGAGGAAACTTTTATAGATTTTGTTTATTGGTTCTTTTTTTTTCCGTTATGTGGTTTTCAATTGGATTTTTTTTTTTGTCAAGAACTGGTGCCCCTGAGTGTAATTGAGGTGATTTACTGAAATAAAGTTTGAAAAAGATAGAAAACACAGGTATTGCAGATGACGGTGGCTATTATGGAAATGTCACAGCTACACTAAACCAAATTAATGATCACTTCATGGATTTTTTTTTTTAAACATAATTTTAAGCTATAAACAATAATACCTGTGATTTTGCCAAAATGTCAGACCAATTGTGTTTGATGGTAAGAATGCTTGTGCGGTTTTATTGCTGTCTTGGTTGTAACATATCAGGCTGAAAAAATGCATAAATATGAAATAAAGCTTCACAGTTTGCACTTTCAAGAGTATCAATTTGAACTTGAGAATGGAGTATATCACAGTCATAATGGGACATCACAAGTATCATTTTCTAAGTGTGAAAGTCTATTAACCTTGAGCAGTGCGGTCATCCTAACCAGTAATATGCTTTTGGCACATACACAGCTGCTTGCATTGCATCTGATATTTGGATCTGCACCATACACATGGCCATCAGATTCTAATGTGACCTAAACAGTTAATTAATAGTCTTCTATTGCTGTCCAGTTTAATTGAACATATTTTTAAAACAGTCGGTGTCCTGTGGAATTGAGTGGAATTGGTCTGTGCAATGCATACCACAAACAATCCTCAAGGACTTATCTGCAATTAAAATGTTAAGAAATCCTTCCACAGTTACTAGATATAGATCCATTATTTGCCTTAAAGAACCTAATCAAACTGTTTAACCAAGCTTAAAAGTGCATGATTGCACATTCTGTACTCTAGTGGTGTGTATGATTACGTTGCATTTTCTTTTTCTTTTCTAGTTTTTACACTATAAATGAGGTCCAAAAGTTTCAGTACTCCAGACCTATAAGGAAAGGGGAGAAGGATCCGGACAATGAATTTTCAGTAAGAGTCATTTTCTTACTTTTTTTAGTGCATGGTGTTAAAATGTATATATATAGCCAGCCAGAGTTCAACATTAAGATGAGTAAAAAAGGTTCCAGTAATTTGATGTGGTGCTTGACAACAAATGGACTCATGAAAGGGGATTAATCAGTCCAAGAGATGATGTAGAATTGAGGGATATATACAGCTCTGGAAAAAAATTAAGAGATCACTGCAAAATTATCAGTTTCTCTGGTTTTACTATTTATAGGTATGTGTTTGGGTAAAATGAACATTTTTGTTTTATTCTATAAACTACTGACAACATTTCTCCCAAATTCCAAATAAAAATATTGTCATTTAGAGCATTTATTTGCAGAAAATGACAACTGGCCAAAATAACAAAAAAGATGCAGTGTTGTCAGACCTCGAATAATGCGAAGAAAATAAGTTCATATTCATTTTTAAACAACACAATACTAATGTTTAACTTAGGAAGAGTTCAGAAATCAATATTTGGTGGAATAACCCTGATTTTCAATCACAGCTTTCATGCGTCTTGGCATGCTCTCCACCAGTCTTTCACATTGATGTTGGGTGACTTTTTGCCGCTCCTGGCGCAAAAATTCAGGCAGCTCGGCTTTGTTTGATGGCTTGTGACCATCCATCTTCCTCTTGATCACATTCCAGAGGTTTTCAATGGGGTTCAGGTCTGGAGATTGGGCTGGCCATGACAGGGTCTTGATCTGGTGGTCCTCCATCCACACCTTGATTGACCTGGCTGTGTGGCATGGAGCATTGTCCTGCTGGAAAAACCAATCCTCAGAGTTGGGGAACATTGTCAGAGCAGGAGGAAGCAAGTTTTCTTCCAGGAAAACCTTGTACTTGGCTTGATTCATACGTCCTTCACAAAGACAAATCTGCCCGATTCCAGCCTTGCTGAAGCACCCCCAATTCATCACAGATCCTCCACCACATTTCAAAGTGGGTGCGAGACACTGTGGCTTGTAGGCCTCTCCAGGTCTCCGTCTAACCATTAGACGACCAGGTGTTAGGCAAAGCTGAAAATTTGACTCATCAGAGAAGATGACCTTACTTCAGTCCTCTACGGTTCAATCCTTATGGTCTTTTGCAAACCTCAGCCTGGCTCTTCTTTGCTTCTCATTGGTGAAGGGCTTTTTTCTAGCTTTGCACGACTTCAGCCCTGCCCCTAGGAGCCTGTTTCGAACCGTCCTCCCCGTGCACTTCACCCCAGCTGCCGTTTGCCATTCTTTTTGTAGGTCACTTGATGTCATCCTATGGTTGCTAAGTGACATTCTAATGAGTTGGCGGTCATCCCGGTCAGTGGAGAGTCGTTTTCGCCCTCTGCCAGTCTGTAGCTTTGTTGTCCCCAATGTGTGCTGCTTGACCTTGTTCTTATGAACCGCCGTCTTTGAAATTTTAAGGATGGAAGCAACCCGACACTCGCTGTATCCCTCTGCCAGTAAAGCCAGAATTGAACCCTTCTTTTTCTCACTCAAAACTTTCCTTTTCAACTCTTTGGGCATGGTCAGTAGTTATTTTTTTATTCCAATTACTTTTGAGGTACTACTAGCATTGTTTTGCCATCCAGCTGGTCCTATTGCAAGAGGATAGTGATGACCACAGGAGTGTTTTTTTATACTTTTCCTCATTACATAAGATTTGGTTCAGGTGATCCCCTAATCAGTACCTCATTCAGTAGAATGAGGTGTGCCTGTGTTGGAATTCAACAGACACTGGAATGGAATGGCTCCCATACATGTAGAGATGCTGATTTAAGAAAAAGTCTCTTAATTTTTTCCTCTGTGTGTGTGTGTGTGTGTGTGTGTGTGTGTGTGTGTGTGTGTGTATTCCTTCCTGTCTTGCATTGATCCTCAGTGTTATGCAGTGATGTTTGAGTGAACGAAGGCTTCAGATAACATCTGTCCAGGTTTTCACACTTGATAATAATACTGTAAGTGGGGTAAAATGTGTTTAAGGGAGATGTACCATTGGGGCTTTGTAATATTAATCATAAATATACAACACAGACCTTTGTAACTGTGGGCCTGCCAAGATGGAAACAAAGTGCATAGTTTACCAGGGCGACAGAATTCAGGTAGGATGGTTTGAAGGAGACTTCACCTTTTTAAACAACAAGTTAGTTGACTTGGTTAGTTGATAAACACAGCAGCCATTATGCCCTGTAACACTGTAAACAAATGGTGCAAGACATAATTGTCGGTAGATTATTTAAATTGACCTACATTCATTCTGGTGCAATAACTTAATCTGACCTCTGTCTTTTACAAAATAATGTTTGTTATTGAGGGTATCTATTCTTGATCTCAGAAAACCAAGAACACAAAGACTGGAATAGTCCATATTAAACATGGATTTTTTTTTTTTTTTTTTTTTTTTTTTACATATGTTGTATTAGAATCAGCCTTTTTCCCTAGTTATTTAATTAATTATCTATTAAATACATATAATATAAGTCATCATTCCCTCTGGTCATGCACTATTTTTGCAGGATACACATCTCATGTTATTAAAGTAAACCTCTGCACATGTGCAATTTAAAATGCAATTACTTTTAAAGGGTGTTTGTAACTGTAGTTTAGGCCGGGTTTACAGCATTCATGTTGCTGGATGCTTTCAGTCGCTCATGGAAGGTGTATGTAAAATTTGTGTACATAAAACTTGCACATCCAAAAGCAGGGTTTTGTACAAACTAAGGAACAAGAAACATGCTATGTAGAGCTGTAGCTTCAAACAAGTAGAGGTGATATCTGGAACTTACATTCGGCGTAAGCATTTAATTCATAAACCTTTTCCTTTCTTTTACAGAATATGTGGATTGAAAGAACCACTTACGTAATAGCTTACAAGCTGCCAGGTATACTAAGATGGTTTGAAGTTGTATCTGTCTCCATGGTAAGTATGATGCATGATGAAACCAGTCAAGCCTCATAATCAAATAACTATCTTGGGCTTACCTAACAGGATACAATCAATATGATTCTTCCCCTTAAGTGTTGTAGACAGCTTGATCAATGAACACATACGTGTCTTGCTACTAACTGACAGGCCTGTGGAAATTTTCATAAGAGTGCATTGGTTATTGGCTGAGGCTCAAACACTGCAAGTAATTTGTAGTTCATTTATAATTGTGAACATACTAGTAGATGCAGTGCATCAACAAAGTGCAATTTTAAGTGGTAAAAGTAATTGATTTGCAGAAGGGAGTTGACATTTGCACATGTCTTGAAAATAAAAAAAGTGCATGTCATAATTTTGTGTCTTAATTGCTTCTTACATAATGCATGTCAGCAATGTTCTACAGTACGTGTGTCAAAGATTATTAAAGGATAGCTAATCTATCTTTTTTTTCTCAGAATTTGTTTTGTTTTGATGTGAAAACATGTTGTTATTGTAATGTTCCTTGGTCCTTAATGGTGTCTTTTTAAAGTTCAGCTGTGGGACTGAGAAGTGGCACCAGTAATTGAATTTGGCGACCAGTTTTTTTTTTTTTTGGGCTGGCGCCATTGTTCTCTTAAGGCAAAAACTTTGTCTGGAGCCCTGATTTGCAATTTTGTTTTAAAGAAATGTATTTTAAAGAATAAACAGGAGACAAAAGCAAAACCAGACCGTGAAGCTTATTTGACCAAAAGTGCTTTACCAGTGTTATTGCAAACACTTGCACAAGCAAATGAGACAATTGTGTGATTTTTATGTTTTATGCTTAATTTACTGTGTCGTATCGTGACCCTCGTATCACGAAGATGCTGCCGATACCCAGCCCTACTCGCACTTCAATCTCATGTGGAAGTCCACTAAAGTAAAGGCACTAGGATGTAGTTCACTTGGATCCAGAACTGCCTGGTTTAAAATTGTTTTACTTCCATTGGCTATATAGAAACTCAGGTCTTAGATGCAGCATAGTGTACCTCGGAAAGAAAACAAACCCTTCTGGATTTCTCTTGTTTGTGAGCATACACTGTCAATCCATATTAGAAATTAAAGGCACAGGAAAACAGATTATGTATTCATAGCTGGTTTAGAAGGATGGTCATTATAGTGTGTCTTTCATCTATGAAATGTAATTTGCATATAAGTGATCAAATCCCACAGATTGTCCGCAGGATGATGATACAGGCAGTTGTATTCAGATGTAAAATGTTATGCATAATGTCATTATGGTCTCTATAGAGTCTGATTTGGAAATGGGATGCATGAAGATATTAGGTAACTCACCAGAACATTGAATTGAGTTTTGAATTGTAGATGTTATACACATGAACAGTTGATGAGTGGCTTTTACTTTGCACTTCTGTTGTTTTTTTTTTCACTCTAAGCCTGGATTGCCAGAAGGAAACTCACATCTCAGCCCTGAAGTACAAAATGTACCGTGTGACTTTGCGTGGGCAGCTTCTACATATGCACCTGTAATAATGTGCAGCTCATACAGACACGAAAAGCATATTCCACTAATGGCTGTCAATTTAGGATTTCCCTTTAGAAATCCTGACTTGTAGGATTATTGCAGCCCTCTTGTTAAAAGGAAAGATAATTAAGTGTCTTGCACGTACTATAGAATGACCTTTTTTTAAAACAGAAAAGAGTCAGGCACATGAAGAATTGTTAATTGTTGGCCTTTTTGAATATATGATCTTTGTTTATAAGGAATGTTGACCATTTACTATCACAATCTCATCTTCACTGCCTGCACTAACATAGAAAGTTAAACAACATGTTTTTGCTTTTCAAACGATTTTCACTTTGACTTAAGCTAATCTTTTCCTATGACAAAACTATACATGACTCACTTCCTGTGTGACAGGACACTGACTACTTCTGGCATGACAGAACCCCACCTGACAGCACTTTGTTTCCTCTGTTCAACACAGAACACAGTATAAGTCTCAGACAAGGTTCTACTGCACGTAACACAGGAAGTGAATAGGAACTAGAGCGTTGAGAGTAACAGGGTGAACAGCAGTAACAATAACAGACTTCAGCAGTGACAATAGAAAATGTTTTTTTAAAGCCTTGATATCTGCACATTTTAAGCCCACTAGAAAGCTGCCAGATCCCGGGATTTTGAACTTCTAGCAGTTGTATTTCTGTTACTACTACCAGTCACTGCTGCTGCTGGTCACAGTTGTATTTACTATTTCTGCACATACTGTACAGTAACATTGACTGCTGATCTGTAGTCTTGCGCAGTATCTGCAGGTTTTTCCAAGCAATCGGCATTGTGCATAGTAATTAAGCAATTAGATACCCATTACGACTGATACTCAATCTACTTTGCCTCTTAAGATCCCACTGCAGAGTCGTCTTGAGATGAAATAGCTTTGAGGCCACCGCGTCGATGGTCTCAACAGGAGAAACATTCCAGCACTTTGTGGCTCTGTGTTATATTTTGGCACATGGTGACATCTCATTTTCTATTCAAACAGGACCAGATATCCAGCCTCTGCCTGGTGTTTTCTTTGTAGCTTAGTAATGGGTTGAAGCAGTCAGACACTGCAGGGTTAAAGGAAATAATAGAATGATTATTAACATCTAAACCACATTTCCATATTACTGTGAGTCAGTGAGCACCATCTGCTGGTAAAGTCAGCCTTACACATATACTTGAAGGTTATAATATAAGTATCTCTTCAGATATGTTTTTGAATACTGCAATCTAATGCTATATATTCTTGCAAATTACAGTTTGCTTCATTGGAGTAGGTTATTTCAAGAGCGAGTGTATTTTATTAAAGGCATTTGTTAGCACAATCTCAGTGTAACTAACACCCCCACATACAAAGGTATCAAGCACACTCATGCGGGTGAGGTCCTGTCTGATTCCAGTGAAAGAGTGGCAGGCTGACTGCTTGCTTCATTTCAGCTGCGCTTTTTTTTAGCTGACAGTCAATGTACCATCATTGGAGAATACAAGAGATGACCGCTTTCTAAGGAAATGTTCACCTTGCCGGAGCTAAGGGTTAAACTCATTGTTTCCTGGCTTCCAGTTTCTACCTGTTAAATAATAAGCTGTGCCTTCTAAGATGTGGCTAATTGTGTCACGAATTGTTGCATTAATTCAGTTGATTTATGTATAAAACTTATTTTATAAATATACCTTATTTGTTTGAAGCCGTGTATATTGTGATGCATAATGATGGAATGTATGTGTTTTGTGTGTCACGTTTTCTTCTGTTATCTGCAGGTTGAAATTAGTCCTTTGGAAAATGCAATAGAAACGATGCAGTTGACCAATGAGAAGATCAATAATGTGGTTCAGCGGCATTTGAACGATCCCAACCTGCCCATCAATCCTCTCTCTATGCTGCTTAATGGAATTGTGGATCCCGCCGTAATGGGAGGGTTTACAAATTATGAAAAGGTAAATATTTTTAGTAGAAATGTCATTTATTACATATCCTTGATGTCAAATGCTCACATTGGGTTATAGTTGTTGCCAAGATCAATAACCAGATTTGTTTGTTGTTTTTGTTGATGCAATATTCAGCCGTGGCAATGTCAGACTGTTTTTGGTTCTGAAAATGCCATGTTACTGACTTAATTAATATGAAGCAAGATAGATAGGGTAAAGAAAGAGAGCCACAGATGTAATCCGGGCTTTGATTCACTACCATCTAATTGCACCAGCACTATCCACTATCCTATCTCTGTTTAATATATATAGTCTAATTCACCAACCTCTTAAGTTGAAGAGGAAATTAATATTGTGACATTGGATTTCTTTCTGTTTTATAGCATGCCAGTTAATTGCTTTATTATTATTATTAAATAATGTATGTGGGTATTTTTTGATACATCAGAAATGTGTTATTACTATGGGGACTGTTAAAGTAGGTCTCTTCAATCCATTTTTATGCCAAGGTCGACACGCAAAACATGTTTTGCTACATTATTGTATATATATATATATATATTATATATATATATATAGATTAGATATAGATATATATATATAGATATATAGATATACAGTACTGTGCAAAAGTTTTAGGCAAGTGTGAACAAATGCTGTAAAGTAAGAATGCTTTCAAAAATAGACATGTTAATAGTTTATATTTATCAATTAACAAAATGCAAAGTGAGTGAACAGAAGAAAAATCTACATCAAATCAATATTTGGTGTGACCACCCTTTGCCTTCAAAACAGCATCAATTCTTCTAGGTACACTTGCACACAGTTTTTGAAGGAACTCGGCAGGTAGGTTGGCCAAAACATCTTGGAGAACTAACCACAGTTCTTCTGTGGATTTAGGCAGCCTCAGTTGCTTCTCTCTCTTCATGTAATCCCAGACAGACTCGATGATGTTGAGATCAGGGCTCTGTGGGGGCCATACCATCACTTCCAGGACTCGTTGTTCTTCTTTACGCTGAAGATAGTTCTTAATGACTTTCGCTGTATGTTTGGGCTCGTTGTCATGCTGCAGAATAAATTTGGGGCCAATCAGATGCCTCCCTGATGGTATTGCATGATGGATAAGTATCTGCCTGTACTTCTCAGCATTGAGGAGACCATTAATTCTGATCAAATCCCCAACTCCATTTGCAGAAATGCAGCCCCAAACTTGCAAGGAACCTCCACCATGCTTCACTGTTGCCTGAAGACACTCATTAGTGTATCGCTGTCAGATTTTGACTCATCAGTCCAGAGCACCTGCTGCCATTTTTCTGCACCCCAGTTCCTGTATTTCCGTACATAATTGAGTCGCTTGGCCTTGTTTCCACGTCGGAGATATGGCTTTTTGGCCGCAAAACTTCCATGAAGGCCACTTCTGACCAGACTTCTCCGGACAGTAGATGGTTGTACCTGGGTCCCACTGTTTTCTGCCAATTCTGAGCTGATGGCATTCCTGGACATCTTCCGATTGTGAAGGGAAGCAAGCATGATGTGTCTTTCATCTGCTGCAGTAAGTTTCCTTGGCCGACCACTGCGTCTACGGTCCTCAACGTTGCCCGTTTCTTTGTGCTTCTTCAAAAGAGCTTGGACAGCACATCTGGAAACCCCTGTCTGCCTTGAAATGTATGCCTGGGAGAGACCTTGCTGATGCAGTATAACTACCTTCTTGTTGATGTGCTCAGTTTTGCCATGGTGTATGACTTTTGACAGTAAACTGTCTTCAGCAACCTCGCCTTGTTAGCTGAGTTTGGCTGTTCCTCACCCAGTTTTATTCCTCCTACACAGCTGTTTCTGTTTCAGTTAATGATTGTGTTTCAACCTACATATTGAATTGATGATCATTAGCACCTGTTTGGTATAATTGTTTAATCATACACCTGACTATATGCCTACAAAATCCCTGACTTTGTGCAAGTGTACCTAGAAGAACTGATGCTGTTTTGAAGGCAAAGGGTGGTCACACCAAATATGAATTTGATTTAGATTTTTCTTCTGTTCACTCACTTTGCATTTAGTTAATTAATAAATATAAACTATTAACATGTCTATTTTTGAAAGCATTCTTACTTTACAGCATTTTTCACACCTGCCTAAAACTTTTGCACAGTACTGTGTGTGTGTGTGTATATATATATATATATATATATATATATATATATATATATATATATATATATATATATATATATATATATATATATAAGTAGGATACATTCACATAGTACCTATGCAGTGTTGTGATTGTTTACGATTGATGCAAGTAGAGTTGTGACACCATAATAGACTGTATGTCAAATTTCCAATCTTTGTTATTTATTATTATTAAAAAAAAAAAAAACTAAGTTAATAACAGAGCTTAATAAATAATATAGAATAGAAAGTTAATCTCTGATATATTATTGTGGTGTTGCACCTCTACTTGCATCAGTCGTGAACAATATTTGGATATTTGAGAGACTGATCCAGGAGGTAGCCCCAGGAATAGAAATGCTAGTGATTTGTATAAAAGTTGGTGTGTGATACCAGCTTCATATTTTGGACTGTGCTCTAATTGTTTGCCGTGGTAGAGCTGTGGCTAATTTTCTTAATGCTTACAGTTGGAAAACACAGCTTCTAATCTAATTTGGCCCATGAAGAATTTGCAGAATTATGTTGTGGCAATTATGTTATTGCAGTGTGTCTCTTCCCAATTTATTCTGTGACTCCTTATCCCATTATCTTTGATTTTTTTTTTTTTTTTTTTTTAAAACATAATATATCTGAACTTTTGTGACTCATTGATTTTAAGGTGATAAGGTAAGAAGTAAAGTATTTGACCATCAAAATGTCTCCATACCTGGACTTTGTGTTTCAAAACATTTCAAAATTCTGGAAGCTGTTGTGATCCTGAATGCCCCTACATTACAAACTGTTTTGAAGAAACTGCATTTTGCAGCAATGCTAAGTTCATCTCTCTCTCTCTCTCTCTCTCTCTCTCTCTCTCTCTCTCTCTCTCTCTCTCTCTCTCTCTCTCTCTCTCTCTCTCTCTCTCTCTCTCTCATCTATTAGAGGATATCTACGGTCTCTCTGCCTAATATATTCTATATATAGTCCCTATATCTATATATATATATATGTGTGTGTGTCAGTGTGTATTTTATAAATATAAAAAATCAATAAAAACATAAAGATATATTTTCTGTCCATTTTAAATTAGCTATCAAACAAAAACTAGTTAATAACTCATCTGTAAAAGGCTGACATCCATCTTACTGTTTGTCTTCATAAAATATATCTATAACCAGTCTCTTTCTCTTATAAATCAACTTCATGTTGACACTTCTGTGTCAGCTGAAGCCGTAGCATTTCTCGTGTGAGTCACTAAGCGGTGTGCATCCTCTGGGGTCCTTCTCCCTTGAAAATGTTATCATGACACTGAGTAATGTATTTTTCCCCCCTCTGTTGTCATCAGGCTTTCTTTACTGAGAAGTACATGCAAGAACATCCCGAGGATCTGGACAAGATTGAAAAACTAAAGGATCTGATAGCCTGGCAGGTAAGGCTTTCCTAGCAAAATGTAACAGTACCCTTCACTTTGACATGGCTGCAGCTGTGTGTCTTTTTATTTAAGTAAACAAAATATACTTGACAATAAGACTAAGACAATGTGACAAGCAAACATCTGAAGTAAATAAGTGTTTTAAAGACCTTTTAGAAGTTTCTTTCTTACAGGCAGCATAGTTAGTCAAAGATTGGGATGCTGTAAAAGATAAGGACATTCTGTCTGAATTTGATTTTGTTTTTTTAACACAGAAATTGCCAAATCTAATAACTTCTTGTGAAATAAAAAGGTGTTACTTTGTTTTGCAATCCTTTATTTTTTTCAGGGAAAACTTTATCAAGAGACAGACAGACAGATAGAAAGAACAAAAAACACTACTGGTTCTTGAAGCCAACAGTATCATTTCACACGTCTTCAGATGTTTACAGATTATAAAGAGTGAAAATAACAGATGGTCCTGTGTGTTTCCATACCTTAGAGCTGAAGCTTCTGAGAATTGAATTCTTTAAAAAGTTAAGGCTGTAAACATCAGTATCAAATACCCACCTTAAGTGTTATGCAGTGTGTCAGCTGGCTTCTCGCAAGAATTTAAGTGACATGAATATGGGTTTTATTTGTTTTTTTTGTATCTCTGTTCCCATCAGTCTCTTTGGCATCCTACTGATCCATAGTTATAATTTGGTTTACAGACAAGTTCTATTGTTCTGATGCCAATGCCAGGGTCTGTAAAGCAAGGGATTGAAGATTTGCACAGTGCAATAAACTATTTTGTACAGCTGAACAATGTACGTTGTGCTTGAGTGTTAATGTGTAGAAATCTTGCAGATAAAGTCCTGTTACTTTAGAATGGTTTGTCTTTGATACTGTAAGCACAGGTACCAAGAAGCAGCAATAGCCGCTTGTCATGTAGAGCAGTGTGTTTGAGATATGTTCATATCCCAAATCAAACTAAGAACCCTGAGATCTTTAACAGAAGAAAAGGTGGACCAGCCAATAAGAGGTGCAGTTTAAATGGCCATTTAAATATATTTACAGTGCATGTCTTTAGTAAATGTAGCAATATCCCTACTCTTTGACCATGAATATTTTTGAAGCAGGGAGATATTTCTTCTTCAAAAAAGGCTGGGATGTCTGCTATAGTATGGTTCTGCTGAGAACAAGGAAATAAGACTCCCATTGCATGGCAGTGTGATACATTTCAGATTTAACCCTGAGCTGTGCAGGTAACAAGTTTCGGTGTGTCTAATTAATCTCACAGTAAAACCTGCAATGGCTGGAAATGCTATGCAATAGGAGTCTTGTTCCCATCTCTGCATTGCACGAACACTTCCTTTCATACTCCAGGTAATTTAATTGATTCATTAATTAAATGATTAATAAAATGTCTGCTCTATGTTGAGATCTGATTTAAACAGGCAAAGGTTTAAATTCCTCCAAATCAGAAGTTTTCTCTTGTGCACCTGTCTGTAACCAGAGCTTTGTATGTATCTTTGCATTTTGAGTACTTGCATGTACCTGCCAACCATCTCCTTAATTAGTGAATTGAACAAGTTAAATCATTGACCTGGTCTAAATAAACCTCACTTTTGCAGTATGCAACATTGGGGTAATGAATAAATTGTACAGCAGCTTCCAAACAGTTTCAAAGCTAAAGGCACCCATGTTAACCAGTAGAGCATTTACTTATTTAATAGCCACAGACTTTCAGGGCAGAGTACTAGATACGTGTTATGTGCAGAAAAATCACTACCTTTAAGAGTATTTTAGAAGGCAGACTACATCCTTTGCACTTGCCTTGGCTGCTTTTAAAAGTTCAGGGAGCATGTCACAGGTATTTATTTTCATTTTGTTTGACAGTACTTCACCATAACAGTCCAAGGATCTGTGTTGTTGTTTTTCTTAAATCCGATAGATCAGCTGTAATATAGACATGTTTAATACAATCTGTGTATGTGGATTACCCTAAATTAGAGAATCCACTATGAGATGCTAATTTCGGTTGTGTCATCAAGCCTGATCCAAACTAATTTCCATATATAAAATAAAAGCAGTCAGCTACTCCCGATTTAGCATTTCTGCACCATGCAATAGGAACGTGCTGGCATTCACAGGAAACTTTGTGAGGTGTTTGCATAATGAAAGGCCTTAAAAAGCACATGTAAAATAATAACTAGAGTCGCCCTGATAGTTTTGACAGGTACTGAATCAAATATATCTGAGTCTTCTTAGAAGGGACTTTACATACTTGAATAACAAATGGTTATGGCTCATAACAGCTTTGCAACTGATTCAAGTTTTGTGCAGCTCAAATTTGTCACTTTGTCATTAAAGCAGATGTTTTTTTTTTTTTTGTTTTTTTTTTGCAAGCCCTGTTATCTCATCGTTCAATCCTGTTTCAAGCAGGGATGACAAGCTAGTTTAATCAAAACAAGGAAACTCACCAATCGAGACACAAGACAAGTCAAATGCCTAGTATGTAATCGCTGTGGCTGATGCAAAACAGACTAATAGACAAACAACTATTAAATATTGCAACAAAAAAATTCATAAAAATAAAGAAACAGACTAGTGTCAACGTCTTAACTAAATCCTAATGTGTGAATAAAAAGATTATCATCATCACATGTTTTATAACATGGACACTGGAATGCGAAAACAAACCTTTCAATAACAAGACAGGAGGTATTAACACATAACTAGACCACATCAAGAGTACATGACAAAGCTGAATAAAACTAGTTATGAAGTGTGGAGGGTCTCGCCGCAGCATCACTTTTCCAGCAGATAAAAATCTGGGAGTTAACCCCCTCTTGACGAGAATATGAAAACTAGACTACTTGATGCTCTATGCAACAAATTAATTAAATTCAATGAACGAATCACTACCTTTAGGGGCTTATTTTACCCCCTTATCAAGGCATTTCAAAAAATGAATTTCATATATATATGCCCTGAATCCAGTACAGTCAACAGTGTATATGATCATGGAGTCAAGGTCATCTGCTTATAGTTTGATGTTTCCCCTTTTCCTTGAAAAGCATCTGCAAGCACTTCTCCCCGTTGGCTTTTATTGAACAGTGAAAAGACTAATGAACGTGAAAGCAAACCTTCACATGACAGTTAACAATACAACACTGAATAGCTTATGATATTGAACAGTTTTAATAGCACATCTACTAGTGTTGGGACCGTTAGTTAAATCGCAATACGTACGTTCAAAAGCTGTGAATCTGTTTCTGTACAAAACCTTTTCCTTTTCATGTACTCCTGTATTCATCCCCTTACCCCTCTGCCCCAAAAACACTTTTACGGCACTCTTGAATTTTGAAAAGCTTAAAGGACTACAGAAATAAACAAGTTCCTCAGAGAATGGAATCGAGCCTAAACTCTCATATCTATATACAGAATAAAAAAGTCCCTTTTATAGTGAGGACAATAGAAAACGTCACATGTGTCTTCTCCTCAGGGAATTTTAACATTATTTCTGTAATTATTCAACTTTGCTGTTTCAATTACCTCAAGTTACCTTCTTATAATTTTCTACACTAAACTGTGTCATTGTTTTCCATTAGGTACAGTACTGCAAACACAATTTTTCAACACAAAATGGTAATGTAGAGTACACAACAGCTGACTATTACATGTAAGCGGTGCCACTCTGTTGCCATTGCCACCCTTGACCAGCTTCACCCAATTTAAATGCATTATTGAAGAAGCACTTAGTCCTGCTGCAGGGTTTTGAAGAAAAGCATGCAACACTACGAGCTGGCAAAAGGCCACAACATAATCTATGTGTGCAGGTGTAATAGAATATGAAAATGATCCCAGCATTTTGCATGAATGAATGAAAGAGCACACTCTGGGATCCTACTTGGTCTTACAGATGTTTTTTGTACCTATTTTTCTTTGGCATTGTAAATAAACCTCACTTTTGCAGTATGCAACATTGGGGTAATGAATAAATTGTACAGCAGCTTCCAAACAGTTTCAAAGCTAAAGGCACCCATGTTAACCAGTAGAGCATTTACTTATTTAATAGCCACAGACTTTCAGGGCAGAGTACTAGATACGTGTTATGTGCAGAAAAATCACTACCTTTAAGAGTATTTTAGAAGGCAGACTACATCCTTTGCACTTGCCTTGGCTGCTTTTAAAAGTTCAGGGAGCATGTCACAGGTATTTATTTTCATTTTGTTTGACAGTACTTCACCATAACAGTCCAAGGATCTGTGTTGTTGTTTTTCTTAAATCCGATAGATCAGCTGTAATATAGACATGTTTAATACAATCTGTGTATGTGGATTACCCTAAATTAGAGAATCCACTATGAGATGCTAATTTCGGTTGTGTCATCAAGCCTGATCCAAACTAATTTCCATATATAAAATAAAAGCAGTCAGCTACTCCCGATTTAGCATTTCTGCACCATGCAATAGGAACGTGCTGGCATTCACAGGAAACTTTGTGAGGTGTTTGCATAATGAAAGGCCTTAAAAAGCACATGTAAAATAATAACTAGAGTCGCCCTGATAGTTTTGACAGGTACTGAATCAAATATATCTGAGTCTTCTTAGAAGGGACTTTACATACTTGAATAACAAATGGTTATGGCTCATAACAGCTTTGCAACTGATTCAAGTTTTGTGCAGCTCAAATTTGTCACTTTGTCATTAAAGCAGATGTTTTTTTTTTTTTTTTTTTTTTTTTTTGCAAGCCCTGTTATCTCATCGTTCAATCCTGTTTCAAGCAGGGATGACAAGCTAGTTTAATCAAAACAAGGAAACTCACCAATCGAGACACAAGACAAGTCAAATGCCTAGTATGTAATCGCTGTGGCTGATGCAAAACAGACTAATAGACAAACAACTATTAAATATTGCAACAAAAAAATTCATAAAAATAAAGAAACAGACTAGTGTCAACGTCTTAACTAAATCCTAATGTGTGAATAAAAAGATTATCATCATCACATGTTTTATAACATGGACACTGGAATGCGAAAACAAACCTTTCAATAACAAGACAGGAGGTATTAACACATAACTAGACCACATCAAGAGTACATGACAAAGCTGAATAAAACTAGTTATGAAGTGTGGAGGGTCTCGCCGCAGCATCACTTTTCCAGCAGATAAAAATCTGGGAGTTAACCCCCTCTTGACGAGAATATGAAAACTAGACTACTTGATGCTCTATGCAACAAATTAATTAAATTCAATGAACGAATCACTACCTTTAGGGGCTTATTTTACCCCCTTATCAAGGCATTTCAAAAAATGAATTTCATATATATATGCCCTGAATCCAGTACAGTCAACAGTGTATATGATCATGGAGTCAAGGTCATCTGCTTATAGTTTGATGTTTCCCCTTTTCCTTGAAAAGCATCTGCAAGCACTTCTCCCCGTTGGCTTTTATTGAACAGTGAAAAGACTAATGAACGTGAAAGCAAACCTTCACATGACAGTTAACAATACAACACTGAATAGCTTATGATATTGAACAGTTTTAATAGCACATCTACTAGTGTTGGGACCGTTAGTTAAATCGCAATACGTACGTTCAAAAGCTGTGAATCTGTTTCTGTACAAAACCTTTTCCTTTTCATGTACTCCTGTATTCATCCCCTTACCCCTCTGCCCCAAAAACACTTTTACGGCACTCTTGAATTTTGAAAAGCTTAAAGGACTACAGAAATAAACAAGTTCCTCAGAGAATGGAATCGAGCCTAAACTCTCATATCTATATACAGAATAAAAAAGTCCCTTTTATAGTGAGGACAATAGAAAACGTCACATGTGTCTTCTCCTCAGGGAATTTTAACATTATTTCTGTAATTATTCAACTTTGCTGTTTCAATTACCTCAAGTTACCTTCTTATAATTTTCTACACTAAACTGTGTCATTGTTTTCCATTAGGTACAGTACTGCAAACACAATTTTTCAACACAAAATGGTAATGTAGAGTACACAACAGCTGACTATTACATGTAAGCGGTGCCACTCTGTTGCCATTGCCACCCTTGACCAGCTTCACCCAATTTAAATGCATTATTGAAGAAGCACTTAGTCCTGCTGCAGGGTTTTGAAGAAAAGCATGCAACACTACGAGCTGGCAAAAGGCCACAACATAATCTATGTGTGCAGGTGTAATAGAATATGAAAATGATCCCAGCATTTTGCATGAATGAATGAAAGAGCACACTCTGGGATCCTACTTGGTCTTACAGATGTTTTTTGTACCTATTTTTCTTTGGCATTGTACCTAAAAGGCTCTATTGAGAAAAAGTTGGCCACAGAGATTTACAGTAATCAATAACGTCATCACCCTGTACAGGCAAAATACTCTGATCAAAATGTGTGGTTTTTTTTGTTTTTTTTTCTTATTGAGTACAATCATAAGGTGGTCAACTAGTAATTTATTGCTGGAAGGATGTTTGTGTTCAAGCCACCTACACCTTGCCACCCGCCTGCTTAAAATGCTATCAATTACCCCTTTCTCATAACCAGCTCAATTTTAGGTTTCCAGGGGCAGCATTATAATGAGTGAGGGTGGAGTGCACAGAACAGCAGCAGTCGTGGGTAACTAGAGAAAATCAGCTAAAGCGGGGTTGTGCTCCCCATTAAAACCAGCTGTACATACAGATCTAAGACATTTTTAAAGAATGTGTTTGTGAAAAGATGGTATTCAAAATTGCATTATATCTAAAGTTATAAGGCTATTTCTGCACTGTGCAAGTTAAGATCCTTTATTGATTTTCCTTGCTGGATGATCTATTCTTATTCAGAAAGTAGGCTCTGCAGAAAATACATAAATACCAAAATGGCTGTTGTGTTCTATCTTAAATAACTGATATTTTTATTTATATTGATTGGTCAAAACAAAAAATGAAATGCTGCAGGTTTCAGAGCAGTCTCCTTTCCAAGTTTTATCCAATAGGGTTTACACTTACACACTTCTGAAGATAAGACAGCAGATTCAATATTTGGCCATTTGTAATTAACAATTAAGGATTGAACACCACAGTAGCATCAACATGTACCTTACCTTTCGAACAGTATCATCACTTTAGGAGAGTTTATACATGTTGTACACTTGGGTAATCCAGTATTCTATGCAGTATACTATGGTGTTCTGGTAAGGTTGTATAGAGGAATGTGCATTAAACACAAGCCAAAACAAAACCCTTTTACGCATTATACACAGGGTACACATTTAAAATATGGTACTATGTATACTAGGTTTAAATATGGATGAAAGAGAACAACAAAGATTGGTAACTGTGGTTTGTCTTGCTAGAGTAGTTTTTATCTCCTGGGTATTACTCAACTGTTTGTTTTCATTGTCCTAATGCATTGCTATATCATCCTTTCCGGAGGTTGTCACAGGCTTGTTCTTTCAATGGCAGCATCAAAGAGTTGTTGCAGTTACAGTTATCCTTTAAATATAACCTTACAGCTGTGGTGCCCTTGGATTGAATGGAGTGATCAAGCAGGATTAGAACACTGGACAATGTTCTAGAACCAAGTACTATATGAACATACACTTAATTTAAAGGAAATAAAATAATGTGCTCTTACGATTGCCTCTCTTACATTTGATTTAAAAGTTAGTTTAATCCAGTTATTGTTGGCGAGTTATGTATGTTCTACTTTCTCTGTAAGCTTTGATATGATTGTTCTGTACTGTTTGTTTCTTAACAGATCCCATTCCTGGCTGAAGGAATCCGCATACATGGAGAGAAAGTTACAGAAGCATTGAGGCCCTTCCATGAGAGATTGGAAGCTTGCTTTAAGCAGCTAAGAGAAAAAGTAGAAAAGCAGTATGGGGTCAAAGTACTTGTAAGTAAATCCAGAATTAAATATGTATGCATGAAGATTGTTAGTCATGTTTGAGCTACTTCAGGGAATTTGGAGAGAGGTGTACGTGAAATAAAAAGACTCTTTCCAAAAATCTAAAACAGCTTTCTGTAAATGTAATTACTTATTCTTTATTTATTTTTTATTAAAATAATTTTAGATTTATTATTTATTAACTTTTTTTTGGCAAAGTGGCTTCACATGGATAAATACCTCCAGATTAACATAAACATTGTCGAAGTAGCTTCATGTACATACACATTTACACACACACACCTATCTCTCTCTCTCTCTCTCTCTCTCTCTCTCTCTCTCTCTCTCTCTCTCTCTCTCTCTCTATATATATATATATATATATATATATATATATGCATATGCATGCACTATTAACATTAGGTAAATAGATTGTGTTTACAATTAGGGGTGCTTAAAATTCAAAGGTAGAGCACAGCACACAGTCACGCTAAAGAATCAAGAAGTGTAGTTAACATATTTATTGACTTATGAAATACAATTCAAATTTGCTGCAGTATGTCCACTTCATTTCAAATCTTTTCACCAAACAAATTTTAAAGCTACAGTGTGCACTGCAAAAGAGCATCATGAAAAAAACACATTTGTAGGTGAAAAATACTAGAATAAAAGTAGCTAAATTTAAAAAAAATATACAAACAGGTGACATTTTCGTCCACTAAAATAAATGGCTTTACATAACCTCTGTAAGGAAGAAATGGCAATGTCCAGTGAGAAAACACAGCACAAAATAATACATTAACATCCAAAGTAGCACTATTGCATTAAAATGTTCAATACAAAAAAAATGACTGTTATAAGCTCTTGCAGTGTCTAAATTATATATTTATTTTTTTAAATAATCCAGAATATGGATTGTTGCACAACTCGAAAGGGTAATCAGTCAGACATTGGAGTCTGCATCACCTGATTTAAAAACGCCTAACACGTCTTCATCATCAGAACCTTCATCATTGATGATGCAAGCAATTGTCTGAATCATTAATGCACAGAGCAACTACTAGGCGATTTTTTTCCATTCACGTGATATTTCTCCTCAGGCATTATTTGCGCATGGTTATTAAAAACCAGAAATTAATGGTGAAAATGTTGCTGTCGTTCAAACCGGGGTGTTGAGACTGCAGAGGTGTGTGTGTGTGTGTGTGTGTGTGTGTGTGTGTGTGTGTGTGTGTGTGTGTGTGTGTGTGTGTGTGTGTGTGTTAATACGAATAGTTAGTTCTTCCGTAAGTAGGCATTCATGGCACATAATGTATGGAACTACTCTATAGAGTTAAAAAAAAAAACAAAAAAAAAAAAAACAGTCAACAGCAGTGACATATAAACCATGTATACCCTGCTTGATGACACTCTAGAGATGAGGTTGGTCGCACACTCAAAAATCTATTTTTCTTTAAGACTTAACCGCTAATATTATAAATTCCTCTTACATTTTGTTTGAAGAAAAAAAATAAATAAACATTTTGTTATTGTTGAAACAAATCAGAAAACAAACACAACACGGTTTCAACACACAGTATGTCTTCATCAGGTGTTGAAAGAAAGATGCAAGTTTATTACTTGGGCCTTGTTAAAATAATGTTTTGTGATATGAAATTGCAAGGCCCTTTTTAAGCAACCTGTTTATAATGAGCCAGACTCCTCCTTGTTATTTCCGGTGTTTCGTTGGTTCAGAAGCTTGATTCCACAGAATTTAAACAGTAAGCTGTTCTTTGCAGCCAGGCCTGTCACTAGTGTACATTTCCTGGAGATTTATGGTACCATTTTAATACGGTATAATTTTTGATTTTTTTAAAAATGATTATTTATTTAATTTATTTTAATTAAACGCATTCACGTTTTTTGAGTCGAGTGCCTAGCAGTGCTAAGAAGTCATGTATATGATTGTGAATGAAGGGAATCATTAGAAGCCCAGCTGTAGAAGGAGGTTAGTGTTAGAGTATGTTTACAAACTTTATTTTTTAAAGCAGCGTTACCATGATTTAACATTGCCTGCTATAGAGAAATCACAATCGCATGACATTGAATAGTGACTGTTCATTATTGATTATTTACTGTCGGAAAGGGGAATTTACATGAAATGAATTATTGTTGTTATTTATCATCAATCCTGTGCAGCCCATGTTGTGAAAATAATATATGTGTTCCACCATTTAGTTCCAAGGACAGAGCAGTGCTTTGCATTGACAGTGAAGAGATACATGTGACGCATCAATAACACGTTTACCACCACCAGGGGAGATGACTAAGGGAATTTGTGCACTTGTTGTTATCCTGCCGGTGTTTCTACTCCTGATTAAAAGTGCTAGGACGCAGCTGCAACAAGTAATGCTCTTGAGTGAACTGATAGCTTACTACATGAATATGAAAGTATATTTAATTGCTGCTTTCTAATCAGTAAAACACATCTAATTATTGCAGCCGTCAATTGTAAATAAATAAATAAATAAAGGTCACCTCGGATTAATTTAATCACAGAGCGTTGGAAACCTGGGGGTTTAATTGATTAGTAAATATTTGTATTTCTGCTAACCCTTTCTAACTCTTGCATAGGGAAAGCTTAGTAATTTGTGATATGTTGTGTAGCAGCGTTCTCCTGCCAGTGTACTCAGTTGTGTATGGGCCTTGTCTCGTGTGTGCAGCAGCAGCCGTCTGCGATTGATGAGAGACGAGGGTGCCGGCCCAGGTCCATGATCAGGTCCTTCACAATGCCGTCATCACAGAGACCCCTGTCTGTCGTGTCGATGTCATCCATATCCTCAGACAACTCTCCATCTAGGCCTGGTTCTGACGGGTTTGTATTTAGGGTTGTTAAAAGGGGCTGCATTGAAAGTACATGTTCCATCCTGCCCTTGGGGATAGTATAATAATCTGTATTTTTATATAGCGCCTTTCATAGTGGACCACCATCACAAAGCGCTTTACAAGATACGAGACTAGGGTGGTTGAGCTGCGTATCAGCTGCAGAGTCACTTCCAACAACATCTCACCCGAAAGACGAAGCACAAGGAGGTTCAGTGACTTGCTCAGGGTCACACAGAGAGTCAGTGGCTGAGCAGGGATTTGAACTGAGAACCTTCTGTTTACAAGCCTGTTTCTTTAACCACTGGACCACACAGCCTGTTCATTACTATGTTTCTAGTGTGCAGAGTAGTTTGATGGTTTTAAGAAATGTGCTACTATCCACTGAAAGAAAAAAATTGAAGCCAACAAGGGAAATGCAAGGACATTGGTGCACCACATCGTCCCCACCTAGGACTGGGACTCCCATTCTTATCTTTTATTAAATTAAACCCATAGTTTCCAACTTATGGATTTGCTATTGTGGTAATATTCAGTTATGGCTTGTATATTGTGTTACTGGCTGCCTTCAATACAAATGTAAAGGTCAGTGAAAGGTGGTGTTATGTCCATTACACAGAAAAGCTTCCAGAATGCATTAAGGTTTCCATTTCTACCAGCAGAACGCCAAAAGCCAATAAAATAAGAGGGCGAAATGAAATTGCTGATCTTTATTTGTGGCAATTAAACACTATTCTATGACTTAATCATTGAAGTATTTAACGACCTTGCTTGTTAAAATATATATACTGCCACTTAGTATTCCTGATATAGGGTGAAGGGTTTATGACTACTTTGTATAATCAAAAGTGTCAGATGCTCTGAGATTGCAACTGCACTGAAAGATTCATTACTGCTTCTCATTTGCATACAATAAGGCCAGTTGAATTAGTATGTCACATTGACTTCATCCCAATTATAGTAGCCAAAGAATATTACAGTATGTTGTATGACAGAATTAAAATTGGAAGAAAAACTAAAATATGAAGCATTCTGTAAAGAGAACAAAAAAACTAGAAGACTTGCGTGTTGACAGTTCATGTCAAGACTTATGTTTGAATTTGAAAATATAGAAACGCCATTAAATATAGTAAAAGCAATTAAATGTGTCATATTCAACAATTGTCGATACCCAGTCAGCTATCTGCCTGTGTATAGTTAACATCGTGTAACAATTTTTTTTTTTTTTTGTTCCTGGGTAGTAAGTGTTATTTCCTAATTGCTTATGCCTCAAAAGTATAGAAAATGGCAATTATTCCCCACAAACTTTACTTTTGTGACCAGGACAGTGATATTTTGAAATATCACTATTTCCAGTGGGGAAAACGGGCAAATTTGTGAGTTTTCGTTCACATAAATTCAGAAACAAACAACATATGAATCCAAATTAACATGTATTTATACTAAAGTAATACAAAAATGACTACAAAAGATTTAGAAGTGAGTAGTTTTTCGAGATTTACGATTATACTGGGAATAATAAATTGTGTTACATAGTGTAATTCAGAAATTGCCTCTGTGAAGTCCGGAAAGAAAATTGACATGGTGGTCCTTGACGTCTGTTAATTTCTGTCTAAGGTGCAGACGCTATGATGCAGCTGTATCATCTCAAGGAGAAAAAATTGTTGGTCTAAACTAGGAGTCCCGTAGTAGGATATTATGTTTTTTAGGGGGTCTATGTAAAAAATATGATCCAATCAATTTAATGAGAAGCAGTAAGCACTCGTTTTTCTTTTTTCGTCATTTTTATATATATATTTTTTCCCCTCCATTACCTATTTAGCTTTGCTCTAGAGCCCCTTCTGCCAAAGAAACAGCACTTCAAGTCTCAGGATAAACTGGACAAGGATGACCTTGACAAAGAGAAGAAAGACAAGAAGAAGGAGAAGAGGAACAGCAAACACCAGGAGGTGTTTGATAAAGAGTTTAAAACTGCTGAGATCTCCCTGCAGCCCACAGAGGCTGTCATTCTCTCTGAAACGGTAACACTTCTGGCGCATTGAACTTTCCTGTTGTTGGTTGTTTTTAGGTCATTTGCATTTTAATGATTGTGATACAATTGTTTGTTTTAGTAAGCTGCCTGTGGTTGTTTGTTTTAAGGGGGTTTGTTCAGTATAAATCTAATTTTGGTGATGAATGATTTAATTACAAAAGGAATTGAGGTTAATATGCTTGCTTCTTAAGTTATCTAATTTGTGTTTCATTAAAACTATTTAGTTTTAAGTACTTAAAAAATTAATCGACTTTGGTTCCTTTACCATCACAAAAGAATAGGCAGTTGACTTCCTTTGAATGCCGCACCAGCTCCTAAACTACTGACCGAAAACGTACATGATGTATGAATTTGGAACACATTTCATATAGAGATAACGTTACAATGGGCCAAAGCTTTTTTTTTTTTTAAATACAGCTTTTTATGACTTATACTTTTTTTAAATTTATTTCAGGAGTGTTTTGTCTGGATGATCATTATAAATGACATGCTGTTATATTTCAGATCAGTCCACTGAGACCACAAAGGCCAAAGAGTCAGGTGTTGAGTGTGATGACAGGTGACCGGCGCTTCTCTGTCTCCCCTAGCCCCCTTTCAGCCACGTCTGGACCCCCTGCAATCACCTCCAGGACCAGGATGGCCTTTAGTTTACAGATAGGCTCCAGTAAGTACAACCCACTGTAAGGCAACATGCATAGTGTATAGGCTGTCCTCCACACACACACACACACACACACACTCTCAGCTTTTCAGTTACCAAGTGAGATTGTGCATGTCCTACTTGATTTACATTGTCGTGGATACTATTCTAGATAGTCTAGTTGAGAACACACATGCAAGTGTGTGTGTGTGTGTCTGTCAGTGGTGGTGGTCGGGGGGGGATTTAAAGCTGAGCCAGAGTAGTTAATGAGAGGGTTTAAAGATCATACAGTGCTCTTAAAAGAAGAGGAATAGCAGTTTAGCGTCTATACTCTCTGCCAATCAATAGTGTATATGTATTAGTGATATTTGAAGCTGGATGTGGAATAGTTAAAATCCTTTCATTCACTTTTCTTAATGGAAAATGGTACCATTGAAATAAAGGGAGGTTTATATTCAGCTTTCTCTCTTGCTCAAGGACACCCCAGCCAGAATTTTGTTCATTATTTCTGTTTATTTTTCTTGTTTAGGTATTTGCACTAACAGACTAATAACATGTTCTTCTGAATACAGGCATGGAACTGAATGGTATGGGTTGCCCAGAAAGAACAGATATCCCACCCCCTCTTCCTATAAAAAGCAACACGGGTGATTATGGAAATCTCATGGATAATCAAGACTTGACGACTCCTACTACACCCCCACCTCCTCCTCCACATCAAAGGGTAAGTTTTCTTAATGATGTGGGTCTTATATTGTAGAAGGCAGATTGATGTAAAGGATGAAACTTAAGAGTTTCCCCACAAGATTTGAAAAAATACAAAATAAAAAAATATATATCTGATGTAGCATTAAAAGGCACCAGTCTTCCTCTTTTATAATAACCCTGCTCTGTGCTGTAGCTAGATTGTACTGGTTGAAGCAGATAAAATATTATTTATATAACACCACTGAGATGGGCAGGTCCGAGGCGTGTAATTCATGGGCTGATTTACTTTGCTTTTTACGTTATTCAGGATTTTGGTGGTATTGCTGTTAAAAAAAATTGACAGGTACAACAGACAGGTAGTAAAATGGAACCTGTGCAGATAACTTGCATTCAATCAACAGTGATTTAGTTTCCAAGGTTCACATCTAAGCTACGTTAGTGTTTGTTTGAGGGTGGTAATGAAAAATCCAAAGCTTAAATTGGTTGTGTTATTAAAGAAAGCAACGTATCAATACACTGGAATCGGGTGTGAAAAAGAAAGGGAGAAAATGGTTTCTTCGGAACCTTTCCCCATTTTGGATTTTCCAATTGTAGAACCTTCCTGGATGTTTATGATCTAATGAAGGATGGAAATGCGACTCTCGTTGCATTACAGTTTGATCCATTCACAGTCTTATTATGGGTTGAGTAAGACACAGCTGAACTCATTACCTGTACACTGTAGCTAATCAAACTCATATTAAAACCTGGAAGGGGGGGGGGGTACTTTGCAATAGGAATCTTATTTCCATCCCTGCTAATGTATGCTTGTTTGCTCTTCTGAAAGCAACAACATGCATTTTAAATTACTGCCATGTATTGCACTTGCATCTTAGTCATGATGACCATTGATTTTGTGCATGTATTTACCCCTTAAATCTGAACTGGGACAGGAGGTATTTAATCTTTCAACTTCTTATTTTTCAGCATCTTCCTCCACCATTGCCAAGCAAGACCCCTCCCCCTCCACCACCCAAGGCAACTCGAAAGCAAACGTCCAGTGACTCTGGAATTGTACAGTAATAGAAAGTGTGTTTTTTAAGACCCCAAAGACTAAGCTGTCATATTCTCTTCCTTTTTTTATTGTGTTTTCTTCCTTTTTTTCCCCATACAGCGTGAAAAGATGATTACCCCATTTGGGCCTGCGCAAATGAACTTTTGTTTTAGCGTGATGATTCTGTCAGATGGAGGAATTTGTTTTTTTCCTATTGCACAGACTATTAAACACGTCTTCAGCTACTGAGTTGTTGATACTAACTAGTGCATAATATCACAAGCATATACATTCTAACATGTTGCTCTGTTTTACATACTGACAGGTGGGGAGACTTTATTATGTTGGTTTTCTGTTTAATAATGGTATGAGCTGTTGACTGAATGATGATTGGTTATTGAATTTTATAGAAACTACTACAATACTGCCAATATGATCTAATCATTCTGTACAGAGGTTTGTGTATATATGAGCTTTTTTTTTTTTTTTTTGTTTTATGGTGCCAGTTTATTTCGTAACACTATAATAGTATCTCGCAAGTAAATGCAAAAAGGGCTTTTAGATTTTAAGAATTACAGGGACTGTAAAGTACAATGGAAACTTCTGTAACTTTTTTAACAGATTGTATTTAATACTCTAAATAATGGGGTTTGGTGTGTTTGCAGCAAACTTATTTTCTACTGTTCCCTCTTTGTGTTCTCATTGTATATTATTTGTTGAAATATTATGTAATCGTGATATAGAATAGGATTTACAGTTTCAAATTCACTACTGATGCCAAAATAAAATGTTCAAATTGTACATATATTGTATATATTTTAAAAAAATTTCTTTTTTCTTATGTCCAGTATAGGGTGGCATACTATAAATGAATGGGTTTTCATCTTGCGCAAGTTTTATTTTTAGTTTTAGTTTTAATAAGAACACTTTCCATCAGACAAGTCTCCAAGCTAGTCTCGCACCGGTCTGTTTTTATCCTCATAGAATAGATTTACATGTGAATGGCAGTTTTGCATGCAGTAGGATGAGTTTGCATTGGCAGCTTGAAGCTACTGAAATTGGCACCAAATCCAGTGAATTCTACTGGGGTGTAAGCGCAAAGTTTGTGGGGTGAGGGAATATAAGGCTCTTACTCTAACCTTATATAATATGATATTGACATTGATCTGAGCATTCAGACTGCTGACTTTTAAAATGTCAATAAATAAAGCTGTGAGTCTCAGTACCCTTGGTAATGTAAAGGTGCATTCACAAATGAGCAAGACAATGAAATGAAGAAATGTAATTAGTCAACACTAAATGGTTAAGTCTTGCAGACAATTTTTTTTTTTTTTTTTTTTTGTGTGCTGCTTCTGTTCCAGTCCTAGCTGAGGGTTGTTTTCTTGAACTCTTGATTTCTTTTTCCTCCTTTTGTATATCCTTGATGTTTTCCACACAGCTCCTTTGTTCAGTTCACTCCTGGAGACATGGCGATCGTGTGCTGCAGTAGGGGCTACAATCTTAAGGGTGACAGATTGAAAGACGTTTGGTGCTCTGTTTAAATCATCCCGGTCTTACAGTCTATTAAAGTTTATTTTACTCTTGACTTGAGGCTGAACACTCACACATTGACTGTCATGGTCATGCTCTCATGGTTTTCTTCTCCTCCGAGCAATCTAGTTTATAAGACTATTTCAAGTTATTCCAACACAAAAAAAAAAAAAATGTTGCATGAATGAAATTGCTTTAAAAATTTGATTCACCTGCACATGTCAGCATGGAGCAGTGCTGCTGTTCTTGTAAGGTGCCTTTGGGTGGCAACTGGGAAGGGGCTGTAGAAATCCAAGTTGGTTGTTGTATGTTCCCTTTCAAGTGCAAAATGTAACCATTACTGAATGGGTATTTACCTCCTAAAGACCGGAATTCTGAATATTGTATACAAAAGCTGATCTTAGAGCCTGTGACACAATCGTGACCCCGCCCCCAAGGGATAAAAAGGACTGTGCTTACACATCTGAGTGCCATTTTTCCTTATAAGACTGACCTGACAGAGCCTTCTTCAGATAAATACAATTGCTGCTTATATCTGTATATTTTTCGTATTTTGTGATTTTGTACATTTTGTATGTGATATTAAGCAAATTGCTGTAATAGTTGTACACATATTTGTGTGCACTACAGCCTGTTGCTAATTACGACCTGCTGCGGCCTTTAAATTAAAACATACACCATGTGTCTAAACTCAACAGAAACTTGGCTGCGCTGGTAGCGCCTGCAGGCAGCTTTGGTCCCCTGGTGGAAGAGATGCTGCAGCGCTCTCACCACTTGCAAGAATATGCTAAGGAGCTGGTTCACCTGCGACCACCTCCGGCACATATAAAGCGGCGGCAAACTGGCGCCCTAGTGCCCAGCAGCCCCAAAAATCGGCGATGCTTGGGACCGGGCCATAAAGGCCATAATAGGTTTAGCCGCCCTGCTTAAAGACAGATGGCGCAGGCTAAGCCATAGCTGAAACAGCAGCCCTAGGAGTGTGCTGCCACAGGCCCAGGGCCCCTTCTTAGGGAGCCATCAGGACGTCAGTACACCACAGACATCTAGGTGCTTACTACTGTTCAGATCGTCTGTTTCCTGCAATTCAAGCACGGTCCCACTCCCTTTCTGGGCATAACTACAACATCAGTCACAGACCCACAAGACACCGCCATGGTGTCTCAAGAGGTGATAGCTGTGCAGCAAAAATGGAGGAAGGGTTCTACTCCAGGTACTTTCTAGTGCCAAAGCAGATGGTGGCCTCAGACCGATACTTGATCTCAGACAGGTCAACCTGTATCTGAGCCGAAGGAGGTTCAAGATGTTGATAATGTAACAAATGTTGCAGTGAATCAAGCCAGACGACTGGTTCACCGCTAAATGTGGTGCTTAGTGCACTCGGAAGCCTCCATTTGACCCCCTGCATTCAGCTGGGCTGTAATTGTTATGTTTTAAAGTGGGTTCTTGCTCGCTATCACCTCCATAAAGCGGATGAGTGAAATAGACATTCTCTATCGCGAAAGCCTGCTAATTTTTTTTTTTTACTGAGGCCAGGACAAAGGTCACGCTCCTTACCAATCCTGCCTTCTTGCCAAAGACTATCTCAGCTTTCCATGTCAACCAGTCTGTGGAATTGGAGGCTTTTCATCCACCTCCTTTCCAGTCTGAGAGGGAGCAACAGCTCCGTATGCTCTGACAGTTCGGACCCTGGCGTATTATGTTGACAGGAAGAAAAGTTGGAAGCAGTCTGAACAATGTTTTGTCTGCTATGAGGCGAAGTCCCATGGTCAAGCCCTGTGTAACCACCATCTGTCCAAGTGGATAGCAGACACAGTCAGGACTACCTATGAACTAAACAACTTGGCCCCTCCACCAGGGGCCTTGCAACTTCATGGGCTTCATTCCAGGATGCATTTGTCAAGGACAAATGCAGTGCAGCGTAGTGGGCTACTCCCCCATCTCTTCATTAGGTTCTACAGACTGAATGTCGTGGATCCTCAAATCCTGGTTTGGAACTAGAGTGTTAAGGGTGGCTTCCTGGTCGACCCTTACAACACAAGCATAGAGATGAAATTCTCCCTCAAATTTTCACTCTAGCTACTTGTTTTTGGGGTTGTGAGTGGTAACACACAGGACAGGCTCTCAGCCTAGACTTGTAGCATTCTGGTCATTCTGTAATCATGCCCTTGCAGAGGCTATAATATATTCCATTAGATAATGGTTACATTTTGTACTTGAAAGGGAATGTTATTATCACAATAATATCTAGTTTTTGTACTGCTAATGGGGCGGTAGGGGGTCACATTTAGATTGCTTAGCCTGAAAAGGATTGTCTCTTCATCAGAAGAACAAAGCACAAAGGTCGGTTGAAGCCAGCCAGCTGGTAGAACACCTTGCATGTGATGGGGGAGCCACTGTTGACACTCACATATATCATTCTGCCCAGAAAGTCAAAACTGGTGCTGTCCAACCTTGCCTAAAAATAAATCAGGGCTTCCTCCTGCCAAGTTCAATCTACTTGTTTTCTTAATACTGAACAGCGGTTTAAAATTTGGTCCAAAATGTTTTTGCAAAACTGTCAAACAATGGCAATGAAACAATATTAGTAATTGTGTAACATACTGTACTCAATATTTGCAAATGTAATATTTTTCCTGCAGGTCTGCACAGCTTGCTTCCTGGGGGACTGCTCACAGATGAGCAGCAGGTCGAAAATGATTTAATGCCCCCAATTTAGACAAAGTCAAGAAGATTAAAAAGATTTAAAACATGTTTTATTCATGAAGATAGGATTTATAATAATAATTGTAATGCAACTGCCTTATCCAACAACACATGGTGGCGGTTCTGTTTACAGGCAGCGGACTGCATTATTCCTTTTGGTCTTCTGTATGTGTTGTTTTAAAATTGCATGGCCAATTTCATTTTGAGGCAGCCAGGGGGCATGTGGTTCCTGTTTTATTGCATGCAGAAAGTATTCATTTCAACATGCAAAGGATGAGTTTCAATAAGGCATAGATTTTTTCCCCAAAATAAATATATGAAAAAATAGTCTGACTATAAGGTATATTATTATTTATTTAAAATGAAATTTCTCTTAAGTTTACTATAATAATAATATTACTAACTAATTACCACTAATACTGATCGCCCAAGGGATTTTCAAAGAGCGGTCTTAATCGACAGTAGGTCTTTGTATTCAGGTTAGACAGTAACAATGGCAGACTGCCATGTCTCACAGATTACCCTTTACTTAACAGATGTAGCTTTAGAAAAATCTAATCAAATGAAAATACCTGTCAAGTGAAATTGGCTGTTGACCATTTTTTGAAATGTGGCAGTCTGGTTCTTGGGGTACAATCAAGTTGTCAGTCCACTATATCGAAATCTTTTGTTTCCACTGCAGCACTCGCTGTGATGGTGCGCTGGTTGAACGGGGTTATGATTTTAAGTAGTTAACACATTTAATTTTGATATGATGTTTTCAGAAGCTGGCTATGTTAACACAGCATTTGTCTGTTTAAGGGTGTGTAGCCCTCTGTCATGGATGTCTAGGTGGTGACATCACAGGCCAGGAAGAAATATCCGTATAAAAACCAAACAAGTGTCATGCTGGTTTATCCCCAGCATGAGTAGCAATTATTTGCCTTCGTTATAGATCTCTCTCTCTCACTCCTCTTAACCCTCTCCTTTCTTTGTGAGCGGATGATGCATTTTTATATACCTGGCCATTTACAAATCGGTAATCACTTAATCAATTTGGAGATGGCCACATTCCTCACGAGTTTAGAGGGATGGGGATTTAACCCCATTCACACTGCCAAACAATAACAAAACATTGTTTTGAACAAAATACCATACATTGAAATAATACAAAAACAATACAAATAAATGTAGGGGCGGGTGTATGCTTCTAGCTCTTTACAGCCCACTTCCCTAATTTAACCACTATACACAAGCACCGTGGAGACACCTAACTATGAGCTGGAAACTTACACAACAGCTCCATTAATGAAAAGGTCTAATCTGAATTGAATGGCTCATAATTCAAATGAATGCAATCCTAAACAATAAATATCATCTACTACCCTGCAAGGTATTGTATATGAGCTAATTCTGTATATCCTTAAAAAAAAACGCTAACACTTAATTTCAGAGTGATCAAACTTCAGGTGCCAAGTCACTTGTGGATAGTCGAACATTCATTGCCGTCTCACTGAACGTGAATCCAAGAAATGTTTCTAGTTGCAACTGAAAAAAATAATAATAACAATAACATGAGTTTACATAACAAAGGAAAACCGTTTTACTCTGTTGCACAACTGACATGAAAAGTGTAGTTAAAGTGGTCAGTGGCTAGAGATTAATAAGCCATTCAGAGGTAAATAATAAAAAGTGTTTAATTGGGATTGCCCTGGTTTTCTAGGCCAATAATAGTATTTTGTTAAAATAAGGGATTTTATTTTTTATATACTTAAACTGCACAGAATAGATTAAGCCAAACCAATTTGACTCTAGCCATCTACTGTGTGGAACTGTTACAATACCTTCCTCAATGTCCCTGCTATGATGTCGTGCTCCATTGTAACCTATTGAGCTACAAATATTCTTTATAATAGCCCAATGTGAAAAGGTTGGTGAATTTTTTTCAGTATAAATAACAATCCCTGTCTACAACAGCTCTAGTTGTAGTTGACACTGTCAGTACAAGCGCAGCCAGTTATGGTTACTGCAACTTTAAAGAATGCGTTTTTCTAAACCCCAGGCTTACACTGAACATACTTTGCAGTCCCAAGGCAGTGTTGTTGCAATTCCGTTTCTGACAGAACGCTATTTGTCTCACAATGTTGATAGCAGGATAGATGGTCAATGGCCTTTTAAAAAACCCATCAAAGTCGGCCTGTGGCCGTCAGTAATTGCTGTGTAAGCAGGGTGTTTGTTTGCCTGATTAGGGTCTCAAGCTAAACGTACTGAAGGACAGCCGCAGAGTGCGTGTTTCTAAATAACCTCCTCTCAGATCCTTCAGAATTCATTTTAGGAAGAACTTGAACCCTGTGGGTATTTTAAATTTCACAGTGCAGTGAGCTGTGACAAAGCGTAAAATGACTTGCAACAAAAAGTGATGAACTCAAATTGATGAAGGGAGAGTAAGCTAGTAGCCAGCAACATGTTCTTCTAGTTTCACACCAACATTAAAATGCTTTGATAATTAGAAAAACAGACCAAAAAAAACATTAAACATAGATTATAAACAAGTGGAAATAAGACTAGAGATGTGCTTTTACTTTGATTCTCTTTCCCATGGAGGCTTGATGGGTAAGTGAGCACTCTGACCTGAGAGTGGCAGGTGGCTGACAGAGTGTGCTCAACTCTAAATGGTAACTGAGAAAGCCTGTTGTGTTTCTATTGGGTTTCTGTCAAAGCTAACCAACCATTTTATTATGTAAGATTTACCAAGGATGCGTTTGTCATTTATTTTTACTTTTTTGTCAGTTGCTCTCTAAATTTATTATTATTATTATTATTATTATTATTATTATTATTATTATTATTATTATTATTATTCCTAGTAGTAATGGTACTACTATTTCAGGTAGTGTGGAAGTCTTTTCTGGGATGATATGAATACAGGGAAACAGTTGACAGAATTAAAAGGTTGCAGACAGAGTTTTCCAAATCATAGCTAATAACCAACTAGCCAAATGTGGGCTATGTCTGTATATCTTACCTGAGCTCCGTGCTACACAAATGGGTGTTAAATGTGCACAAAAATGTGTACATTTAAAAAGTGTTTGAATATGATTTCTTTGCTGTTCTTTGTCCTTTCCATTGCAAGAGAAACTTATCATCAATGCTGTTATGGTACTTTTTTTGTATTTAGTTTCATCTGAATTTAATCGTTTTACAAGAATGGTATAAAAGCCACAAGGTGTTCTGTAAAACCCTTATAATCGAATGTAGGAACTTAAATTCTGACAAACGGGAACTGTAAACTACCTGCTGCATCACAAACAAAACTGTATTTAATTGAATTGCCTGCCATGTAAAATATGCGTCCCAAAGTGATATACAGAAGAACTCAAACAGAGGTTAAAGTCTGACTATACAGTGAAGAGACCTCCACTTTAGGAGTTATATACCAGGAAAGGGTTAAAAAGACCCACTTCTGTAGAACACAGTATAGCCCAGTGCACGATAATAAGTAAGGTGACATGATGTGGTGGTTTGGTCTACAGAGCTCTGAATAAATTGCAATGTAGAAATAGCATTATAGACAGGCTGGCAAACATGGCATCTACCTATGAGATCACATAAGCATGTATCACGGTTCAGCAGCAACTCCATACACAACTAAAGTTATGAAGCTAGAAAAACAATGCCCTTGTGACTGAATCAAAATGTGGAAATTCACTAAATCTGAGGGCTGCCTGTCAGCCAGTAGGACTGAAACTCATAACCTGCTAATGAACAGGCTGAACTCACCCCCACTGGCTCTGCTAAAATGAGAGAAATCCACTAGGAAATGAAATCCTCATTTCATTTTAAATGTGACAAGCATTTCCCATCGACATTGCTTTCATTTTATTTTATTTTTTATTAATGCCAGATGTCTGACAAAGTGCATTCTTGATTTTGAGTGGATCAATTTCACAATACACCAATTACCTTATAAAAGGCACCTTGATGCAGGAATCATGAACTAGTAAGCGAGATGTCAAAAGGAAAAAAAACTTGTAGTGCTGCACTGTATCTATCCTTTTAAGCTAACCTATATTTAAATCCACTGTGAAGGGATGGGGAGGGACTGCAAGCTCTATAGCTCTGTACCAGGGGCACATGTTTATTATACTTTATTTACACTGGCTGTCAAGATTTCAAATAGGTTCAGCACCTGCTTGCAACTGTATGCATACCTCCTAACCAAAGTCTCTGCCATGGACTTCTATAGCATGATGATGATAAATCGTCCCTGCAGCATCTTATACAAACTGTTTGGTCAAGATTAATTCCAAGAAAACATTCAATCTTCACTGACTGGCCCTTGAGCAGGGTACAGTATGTATTATCAAGGAGTGAATCACATCGCACAGAGTCAATCTGAAATGTATTTAAATTTCATATTTGTTTTAGTTTCTGTCCATACCACGTTCCATCAGATGCGAGTGGTTCATTCACTGTGTAATCTGAGAATCTTCAGACATAGCTGTGTATCAAATTTGAAGCCAATAGCTCAAAGCATTTGGTCTATTATCCAGTATCCAAAAGTCACACATATGTCTACAAAAGGTAGCCACTGTAAAGAGTATATATGAAACTAGGGCATGCAGAGAGCTCATTTCATAATTCATTTTTAGCACACTGCATTTCCCATAACACCTCACCCCAGAACTGCTGTTGTTCATTAAAAAATCCCTTCCTACAGTCATTGTATCTAAGAAACCACTAAGAGCAATCAATGCAAAATAACTGCAGATCATTCCAACTAAACTTAAGCGTCTACTTCCAATCAAACTGTCATACTCATCCAGAGACTTTGACTAAGAAAACATATTGAATACTGTTTGCAATGTACTAAACTTATTGTGGACTGTCAATTCATTGCTAATTCAGCTTCAGATTTGTGTGTCAGTAGAAGACAAACTATTCAGAAGTGATGTGCTAAAGAATGCTGAAATATTCTCATCTCATATTTACCACGCAATAAATCAAATGAGCTTTTTAAAGCACTTTTCAAAGCTGTAATCAAGATTTATTATTTTTTGGGGGTGTGTTCTAATTCTATAAATTCTTAATTACAGAAAATGATTTATGTTTTTTGAAGCAAATAAAAAAAATATTTTCTAGACCCAAAATATGTATTTAATTCAGCAGTTACTACACAGTAGCTGTATTTATGAATAATTGAAACCAGTTTATAAATTCTTCATGCTGGGGAACACTCCTTGAGTCCCTTATAGGTCACATCCTCTAAAATAACTAAATCAAAGATTGTATTTATGTATGTATTGTTGTTGTTGTTGTGTGTGTGTGTGTGTTTTAAAGATCTTTATAGCCTGTTCTTTATCAAACAGTCTGTCGCATTGATGGAAGATCCCTGTTGATTAAGTCTTGTTACTGAGTTTAATAAGAATTCAAGAGATTCAGTACATCAAGTAATAACAGCGATTTCATTGGAGACAGTGAGACAGTACTTTAAAGTGTAGTGTTTTGAATATATACCAGGTGGTGTTTACCTTACAGTAGCTTCTGATGGGATTGTTCTCCTCGGAAACAACTGGTGTGAAATTTGACCTTTGCCTGTGATTTATGCCACAAAGTGCAATGTTAGTTTCTCTTCCGTGCAGCAGGAGGCATTACTCGTAACCTTTCGATAGACTTGACTGCTTCCCACCCATTAAGAATTATGACACAACCTTTTCTATGTGTGTTATTATCTGTATTTGCGCCACTCTAAAATGCCTTGGTAAAACATTTGTAAAGGTACCAGCTTACATAAGGAAGTGAATGCATCCAGTGTGTTTTATTGTGATTCTCTGTTATATATAAACCAGACAAATGTTCGACGTCAGCTTGCGTTACTAGAGTTTAACCTTTCCATGCTTGTTCAATGAGGAGGAACTATGCAGCAATACAAATAAAGTTTGGAAGGATTATTAGACAAAAGATTAGCTCTTGAACAATAATACTTTTTACAGGCACTTTTAGGATCCTCATTTAAAAAATGATGCATCTTTATCAGTCACACTTTACATGGTGAGCAGGATAACTGCATTGGTTTTGTATCATTGTGTATGCATTTGGCTATAATCTTAATGGTTAGCTTATTGGATTTTTCTTAACTAAATGAATACACTAACAGGATATTCTCAACTGTTGTGAAGAATAAAGTAACAAATGCATGCCTTTAGAATTTGCTTGAGCAATTTGCTCTAACCTTTTTAAATGTTTCTTCTAATTAAAAGAGTAATGTCAGCAGTCAACATTTTCTTTTTAATGTCAGAGGTTTAGGTGGCACCTAGGTTGAGACATGTGACACATGCGATTGTCAAAGTTTCATTTTTCACCTGCTTGACATTTATAGTCTGGGGATATAAAATGGATCAAATCCCTCCAAAATTGATTCACAAGTAGGTTGGTACCGATGAACTGGATCTCTGCACAGATTCTATTCTACTTTGTTTTTCTTGAATACTTGAATAATTTAGCATTTAATATGCTCAAACGTTCTTATTTCTCCAGGGCTAACATTGTTGACAACAATGGTTTGTATACAGTTTCATCCACGTCTTTCATTCACAGTAAGTATTTGCTTAAGTACCAGAAACAGCATTACACATTGAGTTTTCTGTTCTGCAAATTTCATATTAACTGTCAATATGTCTTTAAACTGGAACTACCTTAAAAGCTGCTTCCTTACACAGAAAGCAAATACCATATAGACACATTTGCTAATACTATTTTACAGTCAAAGTACTGTATGGCTAATATAATGTATTTTATAGAGATAGTATTTAGACATACTGTAATAATGCAAGTTAGACTGGAAAATCTTTTATATAAGTAATAACTGGACATTTAAAAATATTTTATATGAGGAATATATAACTGGACCTGAACTATAACTAAGCTGTCCAACACAAATGCCAAAACTTCTTGAGAAAGGCATTTATGAAACACACATGAATGCTGTATGCTGTATGTAATGCTGTAACATTGAACTATGTGCTAATTTGATGCTAGGATGCAGTAGTTCATTTTTCTCAGTGAGGAACTTGTGTTGTGATGAGAGTGCTGAAATGTGTTTTAGACATCTGAGAATTGGTTTCTGTTTTAGAACAGAATGCTTAAAGATCTGTAGACATGGATCTAATATACATTCTGACCAGTTCATCTTGGGCAATCAGGTTCAGATTAGAGCGGTCATTATCCCACGTTAAGTGACTGCAAAAGCCTAGCCTAGAAGTTTTATTGCAATCACCAGCATCAATCACAGGAATTATGGCCTTTATAAACGTTGTCATGATTGTCTGTGACAGACGGTTCATTTCTGTCAAATGCAATGCTGCGATAGGTAAAACAGCAAAGGAAAGAAGAGCATTGCAATACAGCACCATGTATCAAGTCTGAGTTTATCCCTTCACCTTGCATGTCTGATGGGTGAGATATTGTAGGGAGCCCTTAAGGTTGTTTAAAATGAGCAGAATACTACTGCTTAAAACTATTTGTTGCTCTTTTAACCAGAGCTCTATTCTTATTTGGTTCACAAAGGTGAAAAAGCAGAAGCTTTTATATCTGTGCTATAAGCAATTTAAAATGTCATTCGTTACAGACTGAACATTTAATTCTTACACTTTCCTGCAATCACACATGGCAGTCCCGTAGCGCCTGTAATTCTTTGAAGAATGATAACAATAAAAAAATAAAGATTTTTTTATCCTTTCATTTTCTTTGACTGTTTCAAACTGTTAAATTTCTAATTGAAAATATTTTTAAAAATTACTGTCGTGAAGTCTAGGAATTAGTCCGGCTGCTCTTCTCTGTACCTTCTCAAGTACAGTAATGTATTTTTGTTTTGTTGTTAGGTGACCAGAGCATTATGATTTAAGCATAATATACAGACTTTTTCTAAGTTTTCTTTTAATTGACTAGCCACATTGACAAGGTATTGTTGAAGTAGAGTCCACTACAACGACAGTGTCATTTTGTTTTCTTTTTTGCAGCTGAGCTTGTATGCATTTGCACACACATGCACTAAAATACATAAATTAACTTAATAACTTTCAAATGGAACACAGGAATATAAGAGTGTTAATTGTAGCAGAAAGGAGCAGAATAATGGACATGTTTAATATACCACCTACTGTACACAGTGGGCATACTTGACACATGAATTACCAGCAAACATGAAAAGGGTTAGTTTGTAAGCTTCCAAGAATATTGCATTGTTAGTTTTAGCTTCAGGCAACAAATAATTTGTTGTTCTAGCACAATGTCCTGCAGTTCTTTTAACGTAGAATATAAAAGCAAATAGATATTGAAATATTTTGAATAACTACACAAAAAAGAGAAAACAGAGACTGGCACGGTTATATGAGCTACTGTGCCTTTAGGGAATAAAAAATAAACAAACCTCCTGCCTCTTCTTGGTTCAGCTGCAATACAAAAATTCAGATAAAAAAATCAATATGTATTTCCCTAGAGGTTGTTTAATAAAGTGGCCAGCAGGTGGCATTATGGTGTATACCTACAGATACTGTAGGTCTGGTAATTGATTAAAAGGACTGAACCTTCAATTGTAAAGATAACACTCCATTACTGAGTAGAGTTGATTTAATATAATGTATATATAATTTGAGCTCTTCATTTCTGACACTGGCTTCCTGGCAACAGAACATGCACATTTCATAAATGACTGTAGTAGTGGTAGCTTTGCTCACACATAAGCAGAGTCACAGAGCTGACCTACAGTGCGTGTGTATGCTGAGGTTTTAAGGGCAAACAATTTAATAACCATGCAACTGCTAACTCCCTGGACAGACACACCCCAGCGCTGCAGAGTTCTGGGGTGTTTGCTGTGTATTTGATATAAAACATAGGTGTGATATTTCCCTTTAATGATATGTTTAAGTAAAGTGTAAACCATTGTTTTTTAGAATTCATTTCTAATTGATCTAATTGATCTACGTGCAATTTTCTGACCTCACTCAGAGTTTTCATTTTTCATAGCACAAGAAAGAAAACAAGAAATCTGAATTTACAAAGAGAAAGTTTGCTAAAATGTTACTATTATATATAGATGGTTCTGTCTTCTGGATCAATAACAGCGTCACAGAGAGAAAACACACAGAGAAATTGGCTTTTCTAAAATCTCTCTTGAAGCTGGATTTCATTCAGAGGTCTTTTCGCAATGGAGCTGGTACTGGAACAAGAGTGCTTGTGAGCAAATCCTCAACTAAAGCCTTCCTGAAGTGGAATGAACTGCGAATTCGTTGTCGTTTCCCTTCAGTTAAACAGTAAGGTGTAGTCTTAAAGATGTCCTGTACCGGGTTAAAAAAAAAGATTTGATACATTGTGCAAGGTTCCCCTTACAAGTCCATAGTGTTAAATTGTAGACGCATCTTATTTGAATATTAGAATTTAAAAATAACTTCCTCTGGAGAAAAAGCCATCATTGCCCTTTCTAACTCTTTGCATTCATACTATTAAACTACAGTAGTAGAAGAACCGAACCTGGTGGCAAGCAGGTCTTACCTGCCCCTAAGCTGGCCTTAGTGGATTATAACAAAACACAGAGGGAGAGAGAGTCTGCTTTCGGAAGGAGCTGAGTTCACAAAAGGCCAATCTCCTATATAGAATAACATCCTGTCATTTTTAGATTATTAGTCAAGGCAGTCCAAATCTGCAGTGCATTTTATGTGCTTAGTATTTGTATTAATAATGACTTATAAAAATATAAATCAAGTAAACAATCATATCAAACAATCATGCATTTTTGTCAGTACAATCTTTAGAAACTGTCAAGTGAGTCACAGTTTCAAAGTCTTAACTCCAATCTTTAACTCCCACATTTTGAAGGAGACAAAACCTTTGTTAATTTAACAAAGCTAGAAACGAACAAATGCCACTTTAGAAGTCAGTATATAATGATTATAATGACGATGTAGCACAATGTATAATACACACAAGGAGATTGTGATACTGGGTTTGATATTTTCAAGGAGTATAATTCATTTTATTACATGTGGGTGTGATATAACACAGACACCTTTTTTTTGGTGGTGTTTGCTAAAATGTGAACCATTTCTGGCTGCACAATTAATTTGTAAAAGATAACGAGAGTACTGTTCCTTACTCACAAAGGTCAAAGCTGCTTGCACAATTGAATTAAGCATTTGCAGAGGCCTGTACCTGAGTGAGAGGGCCAGACTCCAAGGTATCTAAACTGTCAGTAACTGGCTAAAAGGTTTATAGCAGAAACCACATGAGGCTTCAATCACAGCATCCTGCTCTCATAACACCAGCTAAACTTCTGACCTGTTTCATATATATCAATCAATCTTCTTGTATATTAACTCACATCATCATAAATAATGTTTTTTTTTAAATATATTATCCCTTCTGTTTACTTATGATGATCTTGGCCCAAACCAATATTGCAAAGGCAATGATTTGGAAACAATATAATATAAACAGGGATATTTCCATCTATAAATGACTGGCAGTGTGATGGAAAGTGTAGTCTGATCAATGTCAGCATTATCGAGGATTGATGCATGTAGCCTGTGGTTAAAGCATATTGCTAAAAATACAAGGTAGTTTGGCAGCATAGGATATCTGCTACTTATGAAACAGTCAATGTAAGAAACATACATATCCCTTTTTCAAGGTTTTATTACAGTGAACTAGGTGAAAAAAAATATCAACCAGACCTCAAAAAGAAATCTGCATTCACAGTGTAAGGAATAACTTCTCTGTGATGTGTTTCTCTTAAAAACAGCCCAAGAGAGTTTATTTTTAAAAATAATTACAAGAACGAACATACAGATGGTGATATAAACGTTCCTGCCTTTCTGGGAGGGGGGGAGCCCTCTTTATATAGTCTTGCTGTCTCAGCCCCACCCCCCAACTTCCTGTAAAGATAGGCAATATTACAAAAATACAATTTAAAATGATGTTCTATTTCACCATAAACAGTACTCATAAAATACAATTGTATTAGTTAATTTCACAGATTTAACAAAGAATCTTTAGCAAACTTCTACGCTCAGGGGCACTCCTTACTGCATATGTGCAGAAACTACTGGGCCTCGTAAAACAGGCACTGTGCTGGTACAATGCCCTATAATGACCCCCTCCCCTGCTCTCAAACTCAAAGGGCAAGACAAAGAGTAAAACATATACTGGCCAGCACACAGAAAGAGCAGAGGCAAAAAAAGCATCTGGTAAGTTCAACTATTGAAGTCATAAAATTCACATACTACTTTCTTGTATCAAATGAGGCCAGGTTCCATCAAAGACATTTCTGAAGGTCCTAGTTAGTCCAACCAAGACCACAACTCATGTCAAAGTAGGTCACTAAGATCAATAAAGGAATGCCCGAACCAAGTTTATTCACAATTGGACATGCACATAACAGTGATATCAACCAATCGCCATTTTAAATCACATTCCCAGACAAGAAGCCTCTTGAAGTGCTGTACTGTAAATATAGGTACATTTTTTAAGACGTTTCACTGTGCCAAAACTCTTGGGAGTCTTTGTCTCTCTGGTCCTGGAAAAGAATGAAAAATACACATAATCTTTTCATAGCATTGCCTTATTTTTTTTCTGGGCATATCATTTTTAACAAAATCATTATAAAATTTGTAATCGATTAAACAGCTTTATAAGAGTCTGATTTTCATCCTTTAAATGTCCCTCCCCTTAACTTTAAGCTGACTTTACAGTTGTCTTTATAGGTAAAAACTGTCAAGTACAACGTGGATCACACTGGATGCAGTTAATAAACTAAGACACCAAAAATAATCCCCATTGCATTGTATATGCTCTTTTTAAATATGGTATGATTTACCATTAGTAATTTACTGAGATGTTTTCTTTTAAATAAAAAATATGCTGTGCTATGTTAAATCCCAGCCATTGCACAGCATCCAAACATAAACATGTTTTTTTTTTTTTTTTTTAATTCTTTGCTATTCATATATTCTTGTGCAATCCAATAACCAATTGACAAAATTGCTGATCTCAAATTGCATCAACCAGCAACCATATATTGGCTGGATATATAAAGTGGCTCTTTATTTTCTCAAGGTCATCTTTACATTGATAAGTTACATTAAGAAACATATGGGTGCAGCTCCACATTGGAAATTCTAATAAATGTTTCTGATGAGGTGCTTATAAGATTCCTTATCACTTGAACAAGCTCTGTCAGTTCCAGTTTTATGAAAGCCCTGTGATAATAGCACAGTATTTCACTACAGATTAGCTGGTCGAAATGTATTACATTTCATACTGGTAGTGCCATCGAGAAAGCAGCACGTACATCTGTATGTGTCAGAGAGAGATTTAAACCCTACTTGAGAGCTTACACTGCCATGTAGAAGATGCATGTAGATTCAACTTTAATCCCAATCAATAAGAGTGTAAGAGTTCTGCGGGATTTCCAAATAATCTTTAAAAAAACTAACCAAAAAGGAGAACCAATGGCATTAGATTGAAGTATTGGCATATCCCACTTTTTTTCACAGCAATAGTGGCTGCGGTTACTTTTTGGTACATTAGTTGGAAGGAAGTATTTCCTATTCTGGTTAACAATCATTATCTGCACCTTTCCTGTGGCACTGAACCTGAGTTCTTTAGAATTAGATTGATCACAGTGGCACATACTGTACACTTCTTAAATTTGATAAGCAGTTATCGGAGCTGAAGAGTAATTGCACAAACCTAGTACACCATCAATCACATTGCTCCTTGTTTTTGTCTTGCCTAGTTCAATAGTTGTTCACAAGGCTTATCACTGAAAAGCCACCGAAAGCTGAGTTTAACCCCCAATGAAAAACATGCTTTCATTAAACTTCTTCAGTCCGTTCCAGCAACTGAAATTGTCAACTTTTTTAACAATACCTTTTTTTTTTTCTTTAAATTATGCCACTTTAACCTAATCTGGATACAATCAACTTGACCTGCTTATGTAACGACCTTCATCAACTGCAGATGTTTCCTTGGCAATTAGCCTGTAAAGAATGTGTTGCTAGGTTACATTGTCAATGTGTTACACTAGTGTAGGTTGTAAAGACGTGGAGAACATGAATAGGCAAGTGGGTGATGGTAAAATGTCTTGAGATGAAATGCTTCAGAACCTCAATGGTTTACCTCCCAGTTTTAATCCCAAGGAAACAGAATATATCACCTCAGCCTATGATGTGGATGCTGTGACTTCTGTAATAACGACGGTTAAACTAGATAGACCTGATAAATGATACCTTCTGTGGCAGGGTATGAGCTGCCCTGTAATTTCTGCTTGATAGATGCTGAGCTGAGTATCTTTCTAATACAAAGAAGGAAATTTAAAAAATAAATAAATAAATAAATAAAACTTGATGTTGGCTAAAATTGACTTGAGACCAAATTTCTGAAGTTGAAAAGTAATTTACCTAAAGAACTGTAAATCACAATGACATGTTTGTGACACTTCAAGTAACTTTACTTGTAGTCAATGATCTTGGGCATGGACAGAAAGTATTGAGCAGATATTTCACAATGATGGAGGCCCACAGGTTCATTGTCCTTTGTGCTCCCAAGAGTTAGGAAGGAAAATTAACTGGTTATAGTTGCAGAATTAAAAAACACATATAATAACTTGGCAGTTATATCAATATACATTTTTTCCAGTCATCCTGTATTTACAAATATATCATTTGACAACAATATTTGAAAAGGTCAAGACAATTCAACAACAGCACATTTACCCCTTCACATTCAGCAGTACCTCCACACGTTTTGGTAGAGAACTTTGATATTTGGAGAAGAACCAGGTTAGAGTCAGTGTTGCAAATATCTCTATATGCACATTTAACCACAAAACCTGCACTGAATCTATTACCTAGTATTTGCTCATTGTTTCCAATGTCTTGTTTGATATTTTGCCTGGGCATTTGGCCAAATAAACCCAAGAGTTTACCTTAAGGTCCACCAGTAGCTTTTTTGGGGACATATTGACAGACAGAACTACACTCCAAATTGCAGTGAATATGCAATGCAAAATTTGTATCTGGTTCTTATATTCTGTGCAGCACTACAACCCAGTTCCCAAAATAGTCAGAAATTCAGTAGGAAATTAACTGCATCACTGCACCCCTTCTAGAAATGTTTTCTTTGACCTACCCCGGAGGGACTCAGGAGGTTTGCAGATATGCCAGGAAACTGGCAAAGGGACTGTACATTTTAAAAGTGATCATCGTTCTTTCAGTGCCTGTCAGTCATTTAAGATTCACGAGCCAACCTCCCCCCCCCACCGAGTGGCTCCTTTTAGAAAACATTTTGTCACTAGAATATGGAGTATTTAAATAGAACTGTAATTGTAAGTGCTCACATAAATAATGCACAAATTCTGCCTGAGGGTTGCAAAATAAAAAACTGAAATGGCAAATAAAATAGTCAAATGATAGCGTTCAATAAATAACTGAAAGGAGAAACGGTGTTTATGCTGTCAGACAGGTAGGAACGCTCTGCAATAGCTTGGAGCAGGAGAGAAACATTTGATTCGATCACGGAGGCAATCTGAGACACATTAATATATATACATATCTGCCATGTGGCCATAACATTTTAACACGCTCCTCATCGAAGTGGAACACGAGAAAACTAAATACAACTCAAGTTACAACTCAAGCCCTCATCTGCTGAAAGATGTTCTCCTTCATCAGTCTCTGGGAGCGCTTCGAGGACAATGCAGGCTTAACTTTTCTACAATGGGTTGCAGTGCATTTTCTCTTTATCCTTCTGTTTCACTATGATCAAGTGAAACAAAACTATATAGCATATCAGAAAATCATAACCTTTTCAGTAAAACATTGAGGTACTGCATTATTTACCAGTGAAAAGTTTTTTCCTTCCATTGGAAACTATATTTCCAGACCTCACATTTGTTTTTACTGGTATCTACAGTGCAGCTTTTAAGTGATCCTTTTATCTCGTATTTATTATAAATAAAAAGAAAACATGAATCTGGAGTCAAAACTATTGATGGCTGGTAACCCAAACAGAAAAGTAAATTGTTATTCAAAGGTCTTCAAAGGTAACATCTTTTAAACTTGTTATTAATACTCTGGAGTCAACCTTTCACTTTGCACTGCCTGCTTATAGTACATGTATGCTTCTGTTCCTCATTTATGTGTACTCTACTTTAAATATTATGTAAAGTTGACCTTTGTAACATTGTCCTCTTGATACACATGGGGAAGAGAATAATGCAACACTCTAGTCACTATAACACTAGATTATAAATAAAAGGATCACAGTCAAGTTTACAACATAGCTAATACATTACAGGACTCCACGTCTAATACAAAAGTAACTATTGTATCGAAAGAACAATATGCCAGAAATCTTAAAGTGTTGTAAAGACTGTTTGAGAGCTACCCTCATTATACTCCTCCAACACAGAGCAGAGAGAGGGGGCGACCAGCTAGGCTAATCCACTCATAGTGGGGGGACGAAGCTCAAAGATCATTTGATCAGCAACTACACGATGATTAGCAGATGACTGGAAATGGTAACAAAGCCGATAAAACTGTATTTTAAAATGGTATCATGGCTTTACGTCAAGCCCCTCACAAAAGACTAAAATATCTGGAAACTCAAGTAAACAGGCTTTTCACTCCTTGGAAGGGAAATCTCTTGTAAGCATTCAGCTTCATCAAGTAGCTTCCTGTGATATGTTTTGACAGCCTTTAACTCAACACAATGACTATAAAGTCTTTATTTTTGTTGCAAACATGGAAGCAGCTTGCAGGGTTAAATGCCATACAATACAGAGTGTGATGTAAATATTATTTTTCATGCATGGAAAGAAATCTGTTTAAATTGCCGCCCCGAAAGGAGTGCTAACTTATGCTTTATTAATATTATTACTGATCTCTTTTAATTGTGCTGAGTTCTGCATGTGTTTTTTTTTTTTCAAATAGGAAAACATTTCATAGACGCTATACATAGCCAGCTGCATTCTGATACCTCTACTGTAGGTCACATGATGTGATTTTCGATAGGCCATGGAGTAGTGTGGGTTTCTAAAATTAAAAAAAAAATAAAAAATAGTGAAAGAATGACACAATGGCAGTATGTGGACCAGCCAGTGTAATGATGAAAGACTCCAGTTCATTTAAACTAGCAAAGAAAAGAACAGTACCCTGAACCACAGTGAACCTCGGCATCACTATTTAAAACACTGCTGTTTAATTCATAAATAAATGAATGCATTTATCAAACTTTAAAGTATGTCAATATTGCATAAGGCAAAGCTGCTCAACGTGTAAATAGAATCTGCTCTGATGAACTGCTGCCACCAGCTGACAAGTGAAAGGTACTACTGGTACTGAGTGAACCACTGTACTGTACTCTAACTTACTGATTCCATTCATGTATTCCCTGTACTAATCAACAGTATTTCATATGCTGTGGCTCAACGGCCTTTGCCTGCTGCAGGCACCCATCTCTATCCAACAAGAGTTGCAAGACAGGCTTAAAAGTATTTTACCTCCAGGTTCAGTTGATTGGCAGTGTGATGTGAAGCTCGCCAAACACTCCAAGGCAAATTCTACAGTATTTGTTAATCTGGGTAGATGCTATAAGCAACCGCTGAGAGTGCAGTCTATACCTCATCCAGGGACTGCACAAGTTTAAAAAAATAATAATAATCAATGTGAATCAACAGGGCACTTGGTTTGTTGTTTCTTAGTCAGCAATCTCTTCAATATGTGTGGGAGAATTCTTCAATAATCTGCAGCATGAATTTCCCAGTGACAGCTGTGTGGAGATGTCAGCTTTGTCTTATAATTGGCCAGAAGCGTCGTGTGTAAAGTGAGCAGTCGACTCAGTTGTGCAACTTTAAATAAAATAAGTAAAAACTAGAGCCTCCAGCTCATTTGTTTCTAAATCTTTAGAGCAGAGTTTGCATTTCATGATATTTTTTATGAGTAGCAAAACCCACACTTGTCAAATGCTGAACATGCAGCCTTAGAATTGCAGTTCTAGGAAGTTTAGGGTAAAGTTCTCTAAGTAATGTTAACCTTTTAAAAACACAATATTTGTGACAGCTGTAAAAAGTATTTGTCAGCCTCAATTGAACATTCAGACTGTTAGCTTTTAAATATAATGGCAGCCATCCAAGATTTTTACTACTATAGATATTTTGCCAATGGGGCATCCAACTTGAAAATAAGTTTGTACTATTCCCTATATATTATTCTTGTTTAACTATTATAATCTATAGCAATAAACAGCCTAATGTGTCTTAATGCTTTTACAACAACTGTTACATATCTTTCCTACTTGCGGTTTTCCTGCAATGCAGAAATGAATCTACGGTATGCCGTCTTTGTTCCGACGCTGTCTCATGCACGCTTTGAGTTCTGGGTAAAAGCTGATTTGGCTCTGAACATTATTAGATAAAGAGTATTGAATCCAGTGATTATTTCCTACAGTGGTAATGGACTATGAACAACCACACAAATAAACTAAATCCCCAGTGTCTGAGGCACTATAGTTTTAACTTGAGCAAAAACTTTGAACAGTTTAGAAAAATGCTGTGCTGCGGTACATGTAAGAAGCAAGTTCATTTTTCGATTTCCCAGGCTCATAAAACACTATAATAGAACTGCCTCTAACAGGAGGCTATTTTGAGATGCAGGTAAATCCTGAATTGAAAAAAACAAACAACGTAGTGCATTACGAGATACAAGCCTATGCCTCAAGAAAAGATTAAACTATGTGTGATTAAAATTCAAAGCTTCAAAGTTATGCTTTGTGCTGTTGACTCTAAAGCAAAGGAGTATCCAGTGAAATAGATTGAGAACTAAAAGGGCATGCTACATTTTGCTAAAGGTAGCAGTTTCTTTGATTTCAATTCTGCTGTAGTGTTTTTGGTAGATGATGCTTTCTCAAGCTAAAATAGGCCAGATGTGCGATGGTAGGCTGGAGGAGTGAAATATTATATTAAAGGGTTTCCTTGCTTGCACCAGCAAGCTGCCTCAACCATGTTTACCAAATAATACAGCAAATATGTACAACTCCTTTTAAATTCCTAGGGGTGTGCTGCTGCTACTTCTGTCCACGCTGAATGTTTCCATTAAACTAATTCACAGCTTCAGAGGGGGCAGGCATTATAGTTGCACACCCCTAGTGATCCTTTCTAAAACCACCTGACTTCAGAAATTCTGAATTAAGGAGTGGTAGAAAAAGAGCATTTAGCTAATTAGTAGGCATGATAATTACAAAAGCTAAATAAATAAATAAATAAATAATTGTGACAGGGAGCGTGAGGATCTGAGCTGCAAATCTCCCTCCCGACCCAAGAGGGCACTAAGCAGAGGTACTTGCATGCCTGTTCAGAGATGGGCCGGCTTGGAGAGAGGGGCGGAAAAGGAAGTCAGCCATCTTGGTGCGGGGCGGAATGACCATATTAGGGGACAAGATCACTGTGATCAGCTGTGTTGCATTAGACAACTGGCAGGTGTGCTGAGTCGCGCTGATCATGGGGTGGAGTCCCCTGGTATATAAGGGCTGTCATGTGGTAAGTGCAAGGCTTGTTGAGGTAATACTGGAGCTAGGTTCCTGAGCTGTGTGTTTGTTTATTTGGTTATTTTTGTGCTACATGTTTGTGTTTATTCTCAGAGTGATCCCTGACGCCAAGGAGCTGCCGCACCACTGCTAGCACTTTTCACCTTGGACACCACACACCCCGGACAACAGAACTGGACACTTAAGCACCTGAGCACCTGCACTTTTCACCTTCCCAGAAGTGCACCCAAGGAGCTGAGAGGGACTCGCTCTGTTGGAACTTATGATTTATATTTTTGTTGCTTTGAACTGTGTGTTTTTTTGTTAATAAAGTTCACCCTACCATTGTGGTAGGGTATTTGCATTCACAAGTGACTCTGACGTCTGCTCCACACCCACACCTACTGCACCGCTACAATAATATAGAATGATTGAAAAGTCACAGGATAATAAAGCATGTAATATGATAATGTAGATGATATAAAAAGTAACCTTTTATGAGGTACACTTATATTGTCTGGCAGGTTAAGAAGAGGTTCCCTGCCTGAACCGATGGTATGCTTTATAGGATTCATGTTCAAGCAGGGAAATGATCAGCTCCAATCACTTGGCTACACTACCTACTTACTGGTTAGAACCGACAACTAGCAGCCAGATAAAATAAATGCAACTGAACTAAACCCATTTCTTTATTTATTTACACCACACACAGATTCTGTAAAGTGTTTTTTTCAGTACCAAGTCAGCTTGATGCTTTGATAATATCAACCCTTAAATATTTCATGTTATTGGCTGAAACAGGAGAATAGCGGTACATTATTAAGTGAAATGTAACATCTCTGCAGGCATCCAGCATTCATTACTGCACTATGAAAACAGCCCTGGGGCATTTCCAGATATTAATCCACACAAATGAGCAAACATTGCAACTTCCTCTGACACATGCCTAAGCTTGCTTTTAATTCCTGGAGCCTGTTTCCCAGCTGACCAATGAGCTCCACAAAGTTTTGACACCTTGCTGTTGACCAGAATAGGGCCAGCCTTTCATTCACAAAGTGTTGCTTTATCCATATGCTCTGCAAATACGATTGCAGATATGTGACTTAACACACAGCTTAAGTCATTACTCCACAAGGATCCACAAGAGTGTCTTCAAAAAGTAAGTTAAGATTTCTAGGTAGAGATCACATCCCTACACTTAATAATGCTACAGACCAAAACCCAATTGAGCATTATTTGATAAGTAATTAAGTTTCAGCATTGTACATTGTGTGATTGTTTAAGACTTAACTGTTCAGTTTCTCTCGCAGCCAAATGACTGTATTTTATTACCTTGTGTGCTTTCCACTTTTATAGATAGATAGATAGATAGATAGATAGTGGAAAGTGTCCGTACTAATGAAGAATGCTGTTTGCATTGTGTAACAGTCAGTGATCGTAAGGGAGGGGGGGGGGGGGGGGGGGGGGGGTTTGAAAGAAGCAGGATTCCACAGCACAAACAACAAATAAGATTGATTCTTGAGTGCTTACTTAAAAAAACAAACACTCAAGTGTAAATGCGCTGGTGTTGACGATGGATGACTTAAAATCAGTAAATAAGAGGCACCATATATGCTGTGTAATGGACTCTCAGTTTAAGTTCTCTAGTGCATTATCACACAATGCAAACTGACTTATTTAAATAAGAAATGAAGTAAAGATGCTCTTCACACATTTTTTTAAAGGATCTTTAATTTCTATAAACTAGACAGAACCTCAGCAAGAATCTTATCTCAGAAGCTGCACTGGCAATATAATACTGTCCATGGAGTAACATTTGTTGAGCTCTGGCCTAGATAGCAGAGGAGTCCCCACGGAGCCAGCAACACATTTCCTGATCTAAAGGTAGATTGAATTTCAACGGGGTAGGGCAGCAGAGAGAATTCAAATTTTAAAAAAGCCCCTTGGAAATCTTGCCAGTTAAAAACGTGATGATCACATAAGAGCCCTTTGCAGTCATCAATGCAGGCCTAGATGAACATTCTCTTCATTAATCTATACAATCCCAGCAAAGTCAAACTGCTCATTCCATTTTAATGGCTATTTTTTATAGAGCTATTCTCCATCTACGCTTATGTAGCACATGTTTAAAAATATCCCATTTGTGATTAATAATGGGAACCACAACAGCAATTCTTTATTTTTTCATCAGTAGTGGTCTTACCCCAAGTCCTTTTAAATTGGATATTTGTTATTCATTGTGTTTCACAATATAGCGCAATAAAAACAAAATATAATGTTTCAATGATATAACCTAATAATAGCATTGAGAAAAACTAATATGTTGTCAATGATGGTAATTTGAATGCCATAAGTTTTGCGTACATGCAAAATTTGTTTTGGTTTTTTTTTTCTTCAAGACTCTTGGTTTGTAAGCCTGCAATTTATTGTAATCCAGGGGGTGGCATAAGCCTCTCTGGATCTAGTTAAATATGACTTGCTTTACAAATAAAATTAGTCTGGCGTATACCACAATAATAAATAATGTCGCATTATGCACAATGATATTATTGAAAGAAGGGTTTAAACAAGGCCGTCGTTCATAGTTCATACAAGGCTCATAGTTCAATTAGAACAGGAATATAAACAATGTTTTGAATGTTATTGTTAAATGTTAGGTTCAAATATTATGAACATAACCCTGGCAATCCAGCTCATATGTGGTATTCCCGTTTATATTGTGCTGGTGTATTCCGTCAATACCTGTAAGGTTTAAATATGATCATTTTCTTCCTAGCACCAGACTATCCTGTCTAAAGATATATAAGAGACAGCTGGTGAAGGACATCCATTCGAATTACCATCTTTCTAGACACTCAGTAAAAACTGGGTTGTCGCTGACAGCCATTGGTCACTTGAATCACTTATTTTTGTGTAACTCTGGTTACAACCTGACACAAAATTTACCTTGCCTCATCAGTTTGTTGCTCTGAAATACCCAGCAAGCCACAGGTGTCCCTCTACAGAATAAAATATTATTTGACTTTGTGTAAGACTAAATGGACATCAGTTTATTTTTTAGTCTTACAGGCACCATTTATATCATTCAGTCCAACTCTAAATTGAAATTTAAATTACAGAAAAGCGCGACGTTTAACATATTTAACAAAGTAAATTTTGATGCATTAACATATATAAAACGCAGATGTGGAGGTGTTTCACAAATGTGCGTTGTCCTGAATCTAAACTTCTTGCTAGGCACATGAAAATGGCTGTACCTGAAGCTGCACCCTATACAGTACATTGTGTTGATGCTGTTATTCATATGAGTGGCCACTTGGCAAATGTTTTCAAATATAAAAATAATTAAAAAACAAAAAACAAAACATAAAATAACTGAGAACACAATTGTATACCCAGGAGTTGGCTATCCACACACACATAAACATAGAGAGAGAGAGACACACAGACAGACACACACACACAGCAGCAGCAGCAGTTCCTGAGAAATTAATAAGGTTTAGACTTTATTGAAATGTTTCTTATAGACACTTCAGATTTATGCATAGTGTGCAAACTGAATTGTGTATTTTAACCTCCTGTATGTGCATAACTTTCTCCTACTCTAGTTCTCTGAAGATAGATTGCTACTAAATAAGAAAGAGTAATGGTGCACACAATGCTTTTTCCATTCTTTTGAAAATGATTAACACCTCATATAAGTAAGCAGAGTAAATCTGAGTAATAACCACATTAAACAATGGGCCACTTACAATCCATCATTTCCTTGATGATCAAATAGCTGATCAAATGTACCGGTTAATTACATTTTTAACTGTTGTAATTTAACACATTCAATCTCCAGATTTACACTTAATTTATGATGAAATCCTCTTTATTGAAAACATAAATTGAATTTATTTGACTATTTAACAAGTTTTCTGTAGCAAGTCTGTTAATATGATTTATTTTAATCAACGTTAATCTCATGTCCCATCCTTAAAGAGCAAGAAGCTTCATATTTTATTTTTCTAGTTTAATACAAACATTTATAATAATGTTTGCAGTCATTCTGCGTGGTTTTATATTGAAATTTCTCAAGTACTGAAACATGCATAGCGGAGAACACAACAACAACAATAAACAGTTTCCATAAAATGGTGTTCTATAAGTCTTTAAAGAAAACAATTTCTAGCCAAAACATTTGTGTGACAGGATAACCAAAGTAAGGAGACTCAGAGACGGAAAGTGCAGCAAATAAAATACTTTTAATAAAATAATAATCAACACACAAAACAAAAGAGCAAAACAGTCTAAACAATAACTAATAAACAACTTGCAACACCACTCCCACTCCCACTCCCACTCCCACTCCCACTCAGGTCCTCATACTCTCACAAACACTCACCAACTAACACTCCCAACCATTCCCTTTTATACAGGTGCTGCAGCTAATTGGACATTCCTCACACAAACTCATTAACTCAGATCCACACGGCAGACTCACATCCACTCTAAACACCACAAAACACAAAGACAGGCTGCACCCTGTCACAATTTGTCATTGAATTTTAGTTTAATTTAGAGTTAATATCAGAAAGACAGCTGATCTCACCTGTGTTACTTTTGGCAACAAGAACTGAAGAACATTGTAAGACAATATTTAAATAACTGCATATCACAACTACTAAAGATGATTATAGACTTTACAAAAAACATGAGAGAGTAAAACAATACTGTATACTGTGTTTGACTGATACTGTTTGGAATGGAAATTAATGGAAACCTTGTTATCATCTAACTGTAGACTTGTATGTTAAAACATAAACTGAAATATTTAATATATCATTGTTGTTTAAATAAAATAATATAAATAAAATCTGATATAAAGGTTGTGTAAACATTACATAGACAATAAATCTGGACAGATTTTTCAATGTAAACTGACTCTGCCCTAATGCTAAAGAATTTATAATATTAAAGATACATACAATAAGTAGTACCATTTTACTCTTAAGATATTTGTATGTGTATTTTAAGCAGTATTGCTCTCCATATACCTGTCTATTACCTTTTATCTTCAGCTGACTGAAAGCTGGATTGAAATCACACTTTCAGCCTATTGAGATTTATTGTACCGTAATAAAGGGGGAAAAGATTTGAAAACACTGCTATAGTCTCTTTAGATGAAAATTTCTTTAAATAGCCATTCTAATTAAAATAGTGAGGTTTATCACCTGTTAATACAACATTCTGTAACTACAATACAATAGAAACATTTGCTCTAAACTAGTAAACAGTTTCATAGCCTCATATAACAATAAAAATATTACAAGGTCTATGTTTTATTAGTTTTGCCTCAAAATGTGTGATGTGTTTCAAATACACTTGAATACTCAGGAAGCATTGCAAAAAATAAAATAGATATAAGCACTGATTACACTATGTAACGCAATTTTTGTTCCTGGGTAGTAAGTGTTATTTCCTAATTGCTTATGCCTCAAAAGTATAGAAAATGGCTATTATGAGTAGTTTTTTGAGATTTACGATTATACTGTAAATACAGTATAATCATAAATCTCGAAAAACTACTCACTTCTAAATCTTTTGTAGTCGTTTTTGTATTTCTTTAGTATAAATACATGTTAATTTGGATTCATATGTTGTTTTTTTCTGACTTTATGTGAACGAAAAGACACACATTTGCCCGTTTTCTCATTGGAAATAGTGATATTTTGAAATATCACTGTCCTGGTCACAAAAGCAAAGTTTGTGGGGAATAATAGCCATTTTCTATACTTTTGAGGCATAAGCAATTAAGAAATAACACTTACTACCCAGGAACAAAAAAAAAGAAACAAATTGTTACACGGTGTTATATAAAATACCCCCTAAACTTTTCATTAAATTATTTTCTGCAATAGAGTATGTATATTTATAACTTGTGCCATAAGGTTTAGTTGATCACATGGTGTTATTTCAACATTCGAAGCTAAAAATCAAGTCCAAAATAAAGTATATTATGAATCCCTTCATCATGAGTAGGATCTATAATGCATGAGAGGTGGGTTTGAATTATGTTACATATGGTGCCACATAGAGAAGAAAGACATGTGGAAAATACATTTGGTGTAGGAGGTTTAATTAACTGGTATCTGAAGGCTGTATTATGGAATTCAAATGCATGCAAAACAGCGACTTTTCATTCATTGTTAATTAATGATGTAACCAAGGCTCATTACTTTTTTGCAGGGCTGTTTCATTGGCATTCAGGCTATACAGATAAGATTCTGATTAATTCTGTGGTGTAAAAGTATGTCCTAAACATATATCAGCCTCCAGGTAACTAACTTTGTTAAAGAAATTTCACGTCTGTCTTAACATAACCCCAAACTGTACGTGATTAATAGTTAAAGGGGCAGGGTCTCGGAGCAAAAAATGTAAACGTTTAAGTGAAGAAGAAAAAAGAGACAACTAAACCGTCAAGTTACCAGGTAACATAAACATGGAACGGCCGAGAGATTCGAGCTATGTAAAGTGTTCATCTTAGTCTTCCATCAATTATTGTGACATGAAGTAGATAGAGTTACATTCCGTCTGAGGCATTACCTGCCCTGAGTTGGCTGCTTCCCATTGTGAGGAACGTCCTCCATGGCGCATGTTGGTCTCCCACTGGTTTGCTAAAGTGCTTGTTACGTTGTTTCACCAGCTCCCCGGAGGCAGTGTGTTGTCAATCCGTTTGCCCTACAGCAGCACCAGGGAAGTCATCCAGCTACGCCCAACCAAATGCTCCCTAGACAGATTCTTTTTTTTCTATTAATTTCCTTCTTACATGACACTCAAGTGTCACAGAACCTGCTGAATGTCTATCACAGGTGCTAGCCTACCCCCCCCCCCCTACTTCTTACCTTACCTTTTTATTTTTTAAATATGTGACAGTGGAAAAACTCCCCTTAGATCTCAACCCTTTTAACCCTCAGGACATCTACAGTGCAGCCTAGGTCGTCAAAGTTTTAAGAAGTAAAATCAGTACTGCACTTTATGCTTAAATATCAGATTACCACTTTTGCCTTACAACCTGTAAACACTTACATGTGTTTGAATAATTGAAGTGTCTTATTTGAACATTACTGTTTGTCATTTCTCTGTGTTGAGAACAGTGTAATTTTAAAATGCCTTTAGGGGAAATGTCTATATTTATTGCTGGCTTGATGCAGTTTGTAATGCAAGACACTGCTGGTCTTTGCTGAAGCTAATCCTAACTATAATTTATGCAGTGCAGTAGCTGCTTTGTCATAATAGCCATTCAAAAGTTGCTATAAAGAATAAATAAAATAATTTAAAAAAATAATTAACTAAAGGGAATTTTGTTGTAGAAAAAGGGTTTCACACACATGATCTAGTTTTTATAGAACATTTCTGCTTCGGTAAATAGCAAAGTTTTAACAACAGTGCATACAAGCTGCATATTTCAATAATTATGCATGGAAATATGAAGCAAAAATAAAATAAAAATTATGTGACAGCTGTAAATCATAAGATTTAAAAAAAAAGATAATTATACTGTTCTTCTAAAAAGAACACACATGCCAAAAAAAGGCAAATTTGCATTTCACTGGCAATTACTTTAAAATATATATTTTTTTAATTCAACTCATTTTAAATTAAAATTATTTAATACTCAAAAACACTGTAAATATTCTAACCATGACTGATGGTGCTGTTTACTTTCAAAAACAGAATAATTACAATTTAACAGAAAGACTGCGGTAATGGTGTGAATATTCCCAGAAACTCATTTGTATTGTGTACCTAAAGCCTGTTTGTAATTTGACTTTTTAACAGCATACAATATTTGTTTGTCCACTTGATGAAAACAATATTTCTGAATGCAATTTCACTCTCTAAAGATGTGTTGATTGTCACTGGATTGCAGTCTGTGAACTCAAGGATGCTCTGAAGCCACACAATTAAACCAAGGTCATGGACATTGGATCAGGAATTTTCAGGTGATTTGTCACAGCGAAATAAATGCATATCATTGTCCTCTTAATTGTCTCATTTAAAAGCTTCTAGGTTAAAAAAGAGGCTGCATATTAACTCATACCCTAAAACTGATGGGCTTTGAAATGCCCTAACATAACAATTGTCCTACAAAGACTTAGCTGGCCTTAAGTCTTCTGAGCATTACAGGTAGATGCACTTCTGTAACTCCTATAGATCAGAAGAGTGTACCAAGGTGCAGTTCCCTCAGGATGTCTGTTACTGGTAAATTGTGACACACTATGTTTGAATGACCAGTTTTAATCAAGACAAAGATCAATCCACTGGTCAAGCCACTGAAGAATCACAGGGGAAGACAATTTCCCAGCAATTATATATAAAATCAAAGACAGAAGCCAACTGGGACTACTAAGAGCAAGCTTTAACATCCAAGTAAGGTTTAACACAAACATGGTATGAAATTATAATTAGTTTACATGAAATGCACTGTTTTCAAGCTCTGTTTCATCTTTGGTGTACCTAAGTTTATCATCTGTAATTATTTTACTATACTTTATTAATGGCCAAGATCACCAAATAATGTTTTTAACCCTTCCAATCGCAGCAAGCAATTCATACGCAGAGTCATGTGCAGCCTGTGCTTCACTAAGTAAGATTCTGTTCATTTCAACAGGCACTCTTCCTCATCAGCACGTTCAATTTAACCACTTTGCAAGAAATTATTCAGGGTACTGTATAACCTGGTATGCAGTAGCCCTACTGCTTAAAGACTAAGGCAGTAAATTACAAATATTTAGCTACTTGCTTGATGGGTTCAATCTTGCGTGCCAAATTATGGCTTATGATCATATTAAGTTCTTAGATGGGAAAGTTATTTCATGCTTTTTCTTGTTGCATGGCTTGGTAACTGTATCGCAGCACATTACAAGCGTTAGATATGATTACAGATATTTGTTTTTGTAATATGCTAAAATATTTATAGAGTGAACGCTCTATGAGCCACAGACTCATTTTAACACTGGCACTAATAGGCATTGAATGAAGAAACGTTTAGTTAATGGAGAGCAAATAAAAATATATATCAAAACAAACAAGCTTCTATTTAAAACAGCTTTTAAAAATAAAGACATCCATGTGACCTTAACACCTTGTTTTTGCTTTAACTGTTCATCACAAAGGAATTTAGAGTCTCAGTTATGAATGAAACAAACCACAAATAGTTCAAAACATCTTAACTGTTTTTTGGGGTTTTTTTTACCCTGCATGTAACCCTTTTATAGAAAACATCCTGGATATAAAACCCACTACAATCACAGGGGAGGAACTAGTGGGATATCTTCATTTTTCAGTTTGAAAACACAATGTTAAATACATGCCTAGGACAATGATATGATTAAGGGACAGTTAATTATTTAGAAATACCTAAAAATGCCTTGATATCAATATTCTGTTTGTCCTCCTCTTATTCATGACTTTCTCAAGTTCTTTTTGGAGGGAGTCTGGTATAGGATGGTTCTTTCTGTAGTAGACAATCCTTTGGATTGTATGGTAATAACTAGAAGACAGAGGAATGCACTGTACAGTACATTGACACTAACTGTGGTGAAAGTCTAACTTAATAGTATGTTTCTACATTAAGAAGTCTTCAGGTACATGTTGTACTATTATTACCTTTACACAATTTCTACATTTCTCTAAAGACACACAGCAATTAAGCTGTTATTCTCCTGTGATTATTCTGTTAAATTACGTTTTGGATTAGCAAAGATCATGCAGTGTTACAGTTACAAATTAGTACAAACAGATCAGATCTCTTTGGACAAAAGGAATTTGTTAAACACAGCAAAGTCTTTTACCCTCTATGTCCCTATGACCCTATCCCCTCTAAAATAGTTGCTGATTTGTATTCCACCATATACATAGTAGTATGGTTTCAGACGACTCCGTTATCCTTTCATTATTGTATTACTCACTTGCAATATTTGTGTTTTAGCTATATATTTGCACTTACTGTAGATGGCCAAAACAGAGTGGATCCCTTTACCACTGGAAGGCAGTATGCACTTTAAAGAAAATGAGCCGCATTTGAAAACATTGCAAATAGTTTAGCTATGGTAAAACTGCAAAATGAACTGTGGTAAATGTTTATATGTTACACACTTCACTGGAACATAGATAACATTTGATAAACTGACAGAACCATGTTTCTTTACAGATTTCTGTCTGTTGACCCCACTGTGACAGTGCCTGAATGAATTACAAGCAGGCATACTGGTACAACAGCTCCCAAAAACAAGCACTGATGGGCCAAAAGGCCTTCCTTGTTTGTAACGCTTTCTGTATGACTCAAGTCCTGCCTGATGAGCCCTGTATAGATCCCTGTATGGATGGCTCTCTTTGTATCAGATAAGCCATCTAAACCTTTGTATGTTATGGATAGCTGGGTAATGTCCTGTGTAGTACTTTGATTCCAACTGTGGGCTTGTGTTATATAAGAATACTGTATTTTTGTAAGCACAGAAACACCAAAAATAGTAGCATGAAATATCCGCTAGATGGCGGCAAATGCAGCTATTTATCAACAGCAAGGTGATTATAAAGGCATTTGGGCTCTTGCTGCTATTGTGGAAAAACCATTCAGCTAACTGATACCTATCAGGTGGCTACCTAAAGTAATGGGATACCAGAACTACCAACAAGGGTCATAGAGGATGCAATACCCAATTCCTACAGGGGTCTTTGCTTTAAATGCTTAACATTTCCAGCATTTATGAAGGAAGGTTTACAACATGGAGATGAAGTTTGAGATTTCCTCAGCAACAGTAGCTTTACATTTTTAATTTTCTTTTTTTTTTTTAATAATTGTAAATGCCATGCAATAACTTCTGTTGCATCCATACAGTGCAAATGTGCTGAAACGTGTACTTCAAAAGCAGTCTGGGAAGATACAGTACAGAATGTAATTGCAATGGATTGATTGGGATTCAGCAGCAGGCAGAGTTGTAATGCTTTTTCTTTTATGAGGTTGTTTAAAGCCTGAGGGATATAACCACCATACCCTCGGTTGTCAGCTCCTCATACTACTGCTGATAAAACAGTTTCTTTTTACCATGCGGCCTCAAAACTAGCAATGTCAGAAGTGTCCTCACTTTGTTCTCTTTTCTACAACAACTGCAAAAAAAATAAATACAAATAAAATAAAAAATAACACCATTAGCTGAAAAAAAAAATTCAGCCGCAGGGAACTAGCTAGGGAACTTTTTTTTTTTTTTTTTTTGCAAATGTTTACATCACTGTAAAATACTTTGTAAAAGTGCTTTGTTTATACGATTCGCAGGTGGAATACTGTGAAATCAAATCTTTTTTTTTTAACGCACTTTATTTGACCACAAGATGGCAGTAGACGACGATCTCTAAAGGTGGATATGTAGCTCCACAATGTATAAAAGCTATTACAAATGCAAGATACAACTTGTAATAAAGTACTAAATATTCTGTATCTAAATCGTGGTAAAAGTGAATTTTGGGAAATATTATATTAAATTAAATTACTGCTGTTCAATTGTCGTGCCACGGTAAATGCTTTGTGAATTGCGCCCAAAAAGTATATGCCCTTGTATTCTTTAATTGCTTTTATAATGTAAACTTTGCCTAATCGTTAATTATTTTAACCAGCTTAGACTTAATTGTTTTCTGTAGGTAAAGAAAAAAAAATGCAGGTAGCCAGACCGGATACTTCCATATGTTGTTATTAGTATTATTAATAACGCAGAAATTAGATTGCTAACAAACACAAATCTACCATCTTAAATATACATAATAGTAGAAAAAGACGTAAGCTATATACACACTTAGGATATGTGTTACATATTATTTATGTATAAAGCAGGAAACAAATTAGCTTAAAAGAAAGTCATTTTCTATATAAGCAAATGCTGTTTGTTGTATTTGAAGCCATGTAGCGTTTTGTATTTAAACAATGTGGGAAGGTGCGCAACACAGTTATCTCTCGTTAAGTTACCAAGCTGAGAAGTTTACATTAGAAACAGGAAAAGCTATTCAGAATAACCCTGATAACTACAAAAGGAGAGTTTGATTCGGAGAACTGAAATTAGGTCTTGTCGCTGGATGTAAAGACATGTAATTACAAAACAACAACAAAAAATCAAATACAAACTGTATATGATTATGAATAATTATTGCGAATGTATTTTATTTTTCTCAAAATGGTACATCGTTCAGGCAAAACCAATTGTGAAAACTGCCGTTATTGACTGGTATTTAAAACGACAAATAAATGTTCTTCTCTAATTATATGACCAACTAAAAATAGTATGAACACATCTTAGTATATGTGAATACTAGCAGGTCTGTTTTAACTGGTGTTAACATTTTTTTTTTTCTAAGCCACCAAATCAGGCAGTGTTAGTTTAAGGATTTTCAATAGGCTTAATTACGTTTACTTATAGACGGAGCGATTTAAGTGAGACAACAGAAAAGGGGTGTTGCACACTGAAGCATTTAAACTGAGCTACCTGTCCCACGGTTTGAGACGGACTGGAGGCAATTCACTGAGTCGTTATTTAAATGCCCTACTCCAAAGCTTGGGGTCTCAGTCTTCAGAAGGAGCGAGACAGAAACAGAAGGATAGAGTCTCAAACCTGATGTTGAGAGACGTTGTCCCCTATTTAATCGTCACTGATAAGTGCGGATTATGAACGCCTTTGGACAGCAGCCATCCAACCCACAATCTTCCCCTCTCCAGCATCACAACGCACAAGAACTCCTGGAGATGGCTGTTTACTGCGACAACTTCAGCATGTACCAGCAAAACCTACATCACCATCCCCAGAGACCATCGACGCATCAATCCGGTTACGGGCTGGGCGATTATACCTCGCCAACGACCAACCCCTACCTCTGGCTCAACGGCCCTGGCATTAATCCGTCTCCCTACTTGCCTGGTGCGAACGGGGCTTCCTATATGGCCTCAAGTTATGGAGCAAATCAGAGGCAGTTTCTAGCGCCGCCGACCGGGTTTGGAGGTGCGGATTTTGGCTGGCTGTCCCTCTCCAGCCAGCAAGAACTTTTTAAGATGGTCAGACCACCATATTCCTACTCGGCTCTCATTGCGATGGCGATCCAGACAGCCCAAGATAAGAAATTAACCCTCAGCCAGATCTACCAATATGTGGCTGATAACTTTCCATTCTACAAGAAGAGCAAAGCCGGTTGGCAAAACTCTATAAGGCACAATCTTTCTCTGAACGACTGCTTTAAGAAAGTAGCAAGAGATGAGGACGACCCTGGTAAGTACAAGAAACCATGTTTATTGATGGATTTATTTATTTATTGGTTTTAATTTGAAGTAAAACATTATCAGGGTATTGCCCAAGTGAACCTAACAAATAATGTTACCAATTTAAAAATCATGAACGTATGATGACTTAAAAAAAAAAAAAAAAAAAAAAAAAAAAAAATTGTTGCGTTTCCACCCAGTTTCACTCGTGTGCTAATTAATCTAAGTGTTGAATCTGTATATTACAATATTGCATTATAATCTGCAGTAAGGTATATTGCAATAGTGCATGATATTCTGCAGTAATGTACATTGCAATAGTGCATGATATTCTGCAGTAATGTATATTGCAATAGTGTATGATATTCTGCAGTAATGTATATTGCAATAGTGCATGATATTCTGCAGTAATGTATATTGCAATAGTGCATGATATTCTGCAGTAATGTACATTGCAATAGTGCATGATATTCTGCAGTAATGTATATTGCAATAGTGTATGATATTCTGCAGTAATGTATATTGCAATAGTGCATGATATTCTGCAGTAATGTATATTGCAATAGTGCATGATATTCTGCAGTAATGTAAAAGTACAACCCACTATTGCGCTGACTTGATTTTGAGGTGATGTCAACAGCATGCTCTAATGGATATTTCACTGTTTAATAGGTAAAGGAAACTACTGGACCCTCGATCCCAACTGCGAAAAGATGTTTGACAATGGGAATTTCAGAAGGAAGAGGAAGAGGAGAGCAGATGCCAACGGATCCAGCTCCAATGTCTTGTCCGATAAACCCGAAGACAGCGGCAGTGCACTTAAAACATCGGATACAGCCAGCCTCCTGGGTTCAGCCTCTGCTGAGCTGCAACACTCTCCGGGGTCAGGGAGCGAACCTAAATCTTCCCCGTCGCCGGCAATCGAACCCAGCCCTTGTTTCAACAATTTTGTCTCCAGCATGACTTCAATGATTGCTGTGAATAACGGAATCAACAGCAGACAAATGTCTGGGCGGGTTTTAGTCGACTCGACTCAAAGTAACGAGAATCTGTCAGTACTCGGTTCATACTCACCAACTCACAGCACGCTACTTAACGTTGATGCCAGCCATCAAAGCCACAACCGAATGAACTACTACCCACCGAGCCAAAGCAGTGGCACTAATGGCCCGCTAACGAACCACTTTACTGTCAACAATTTCATTTACAGTCGCGAAGGAACTGAAGTTTAACATATATATAGATATATATATATATTAATATATATCTATATATATATATTATATATATATTATATAGAACAATATGGGCAATACATAAAATGAATACAAGGTGCATTACTAAAAACAAAGTTATTCTGTATAGTTTGCATTCTGAAGACAGTGCCTTAACAATAACACTTAACATATGTAGGCCTATATGTAGAGACTAATATTAGTCGTGACAAAAATCACAAAACTGTATGTAAATAAACAAAACCGTGAGCACCTGGTTCCTACGCACATTACGCTTCAAATTAAGAAGACCACGTGACTTATAAAATAAACCAGTGGCGCATCATTGGCTATAGTAAAGCCTATTAATGTTTCAATGGGACATAACGTTGTGCCTTTAGATATTGCACTGGTATACAACTGTCCTAAACTTGGGGTTTGCCGTAAAATGTTAAAATTAGAAGACTAGTCATCTATTAAACAATGTAGAGATGATTTACAGTGCCTTAGAATTTGCTTCTATTATACATGTATGTATCTGAATGTGTATTTAAATATACTGAACGCATTACGTGTTTATTATTAACTGAAAATCAAAAAATTATATACTATATATTATTATATATATATATATTATATATATATATATATATATATATATATATATATATATATATATATATATATATCAAATACACACACACACACACTGGAAGTGTTACCGAACTCAACTGAGAATATAAATATTTGTCATAATAATAATAATAATAATAATAATAATAATAATAATAATAATAATAATAATAATAATAACTTTTTTAGATATAGCGCCATTCACAACGAAGTGTCCCATGACGCTGGACAATCAAACAATCAAAATGTTCAAAATAAAAATTAACTTAGAAACATTGTAGATAAAAGCAGCATTTTCCAAATCCACTGATAAACAGTGTACGCATAAAAACAAGATACAAAATCTCAATTCATATTTCAAAACGTAGGAAGCCTAAGAAGAGAAGACAGTCGAAAAGAGGTCCGTTTTAAACTGGGAAACTGAACTAGAATTTCGAATCCAGCCGGGGACAAAGTTTCATAAGCAAGGGGCAATGCAACTAAACCAAGAGTAATACGCTTAGGTGAAATGCATTTAAGAAGTCCAGAATTTGAAGCCCTGTAAGGAACAAATATTAGCAGCTTCGACTGAATGGAAACGAACATAAACAAGACGGTCACAATTTAATTCTGTCCGGTTATGCTTTCCTTGGATAATGAAGCATGAAGCCCATAAACGCAATGCTTAATATTAGGGTTTAAAAATCAGCTGATATTCTAAATTAATAATATGGGTAAAAATGGGTTGTTAAAATCAGTAAATATGGACGAACGTGCTTTATTTGTTTATTTTGCACCGAACTGCAGTACTGTATGCTGGGCTCAATCAGAAAGCTTTAATTCGTGAGTTCCTGCCTACCCGTGCAATACTGTAGAACAGTTTTTTTTGTTTTTTGTTTTTATTAACAAAACAGCATTTACACAAATGAATGCTTTCTTTAAAGGAGACGTTGTTCTTCCCATGATAACACTTGCATTAAATATTTATTGAACTACATAAAAAGTGTCGCCAGATCATCTTCCTGATTTATCTACAGGATGCTCTGTAAAGTGTGCTTTCTGGTAAATATTGTTATAAGCTGTTAAAACGATATATAGCATCAACTAAAATAAAATATTTCAATATATCAGAGAATGCCATGTCACCTATAACAAATGACCAAGTACATATATAGTTGAAAAATAAAAAAAGCTTGCTCTTTCCAATAAGCAAACAAAGGGTCGTCCTTGTACAAGTGCATGGAAATGACAATAATTTAGAATTTCAAGTTTAATGGAGCGTTTTAATTCATCTGCACCCCCCACTGAGAGTCTATTTAATTACACAACCTTTAAAATGTTACAGAATTTTTTAACTTTAGAATTCCCAATAGGCTGGACGCTGTTTATTTTGTTCTTTACATCATTAGTTTGTGTTGCAGTATTGAACTGTTGTTAAATTAAATACTTTTGCTTTTTGTATGGCGTTATAGGTGATTAGCAAAATAACTTTGGCTCTAGTAATTCGCGTGGCTGTTCCCGGCTGCGGACAAACAGAAGGTGAGACTGACACATTTTCCGCTTGTCACTTTGTGTCAAGCCGATTTCAACAAGTCATCAGAGCTTTACTTCCACAAAGGTCAAAAGGTCAAGTTTTAGTTTGAACTTTTTTTTCCCCAAAAAATATAATTCTTCATATTCACTCCTTGACAAGGGAATGTATTTATGTCATAATCCGATAAGGGTGTAGAAAACAATTTGAAAGTTAAAGTACAGCTCAGTTAAAATAATAATAATAATAATAATAATAATAATAATAATAATAATAATAATAATAATAATAATAGTAATCCCAAAACAACATTTCGAGATTGCTGTAGCTATTGCTGCTATATTAATGTATAGTTTATATATGAAAGACTGTACAGTTATATCACAGTGAAGCGTAAAATAAATAACATATACGATTTATGTTTTCTATATGATACAGTTTTCCAGTGTTATGTAAAGAAAGATGCACTGGAGTAGTATTTTGAGACAGCAAACAGTTTACTGAAATCAAAGCAAGTAAACAAAGAGAAACACCTCCTAATTGGTTTATAATTGAATGCACTCTCGCATTCCGCAGTCTGGAGTAAAGTAAATCTGACGTGCCAGTGGCTGCGGTCCAACGGATTCTGGCGACGAGAGATCCCCTCCTGAGCGAGAATAAAAACACTCAGAACTCAGATCTGGGAAACAAATTAAACCACTCGTACCACTTTTTCTTCTACTTCTTGTGGACCGCAGGGTTCTTAATCAAACAAAAAAAGAAAGCGTTTTTTTTTTTTGTAAAACAGAAGAGTTTTCACACAAATGTCTACAAGTTCTAATGTTAATATTACAGGCTACCGATGTTTCACTGTTTCATTGCACAACGAAAACAAAATGTTTCTAAATTAAAAGTAAATAGTATGCATCCGATTTTAAACACATTGATTCGTGAGCGTTTAATGGATAGTCTCAATTAAAACAAGCATTCACACTGTTTAATTCTTAAAACATTTGGCTTTACAATGTGAGTGTTAGCCAGGGCAACGATAATTCTGCCGAACTCTTAGAAGCACTGACATATTTAACGAAATACAGTTTGCAACTGTTGTTAACATGTGCAAAAATATAGGATACTGACTTTAACTTCTGTTAACTAATATTATTTTGTTGGGGCATGATTCTTTCTTTAGGATTTACCTACACATATGATAGAATATGTATAGTTAACTACGAACTAAGTTAAACTATATTTGGGGAACTTCTTGCAAAACTGACATTGTCAAGTTATAAAACATAATGTATATACCGTAATTCAAGATATGATAACTATTCCTATGTTGTATGGGAATGCATATTGTATTCCTGCATCAGATTTTTAAACGACCAAACAAACATAATACATAATATAGAAGCACTGCTGGGTTAAGAGACTCAATTGTCCATTAAATTATTTCTAATTCGATTATAAATAATATAAATATTAAGAAGCAAAATTACACCCATTAATACAATACATTACAGGTTATCGATTCGTGTTTGCGGGACCATTTACACAATAAGTACATGCAATTTTCTTTTTAAATGTTTTATTATGTGGTTTTCTTTTAATTGTCACACTGCTAAGACGGTTTTTAATAGCATTGCTTTACAGAATAATGCACTAAAATAATACAAGTTCTAGCGTCCTGCTTTGGGTTTTAATAATGCATCCCTAGATTGTGTTCAGCATCCTGTAAAGCCAAGGCTCCTGCAGATTGTATTGGTTGATTATACACAAACATGTTGCCAACCAACCCTATGTAAATTACAGTTATGTATAGCGTTTGTAATGTCTGTATCTTTCCTTTATTATAGTTTGCTCTTTTTTGACATACAGTAATTGATCAGACCTAGTTTCGTTTTGATTTCGTCTGCACCAGCCTCAAGGCAAGCATTTACCTGAGCTCCTGAATAAATCAGCTTGGCTTGCTTGACATAACCCTGGTCCCTTCCACTGAACCTTTCTAAGTGTGACAAGCCTCAAGGGCAGGGCTGGGCCTGTGCTCCCCAGAAAGGGGATGCGCTCCACTGCAAGTGTTCAGCAGTAAGACTTTAATGAGAGGTTTCAGTCTCACAGCTCAGGCACAAAGTGAGGGGATTCTTAATTAGAAGGTCCACTTTTGAATACATGAGAATTCTTTTTCTTTTTTTTTTTAAATCACATTTCTCACAGCAGAAAAGGGAAATATTTTCACACTATTCTTTATCTTGTGTTGGATCCTGGAGGCAAATATAGCTTACAGGTCATTATTTGTTTATCTACACAGCAGGGGGAAGTATAACACTTCCTTAAATTGTATATTTGGAAAGTGGAGACCACTGCACAATAATAATCTAGAATTAACTCCTATTTTTTGAAAGGAGAAAAACACACTACAAAAAAGGTATCTAAATCAGTCTCAAGTTCTTTGTTTTTCAGGTTTGTACAATACGGTCCCAATTAAAAAAACACATTATATACAAGAGTCATTTTATCTATCTAACACAGCATTTAATGTTCAAACGTCTGTCCACAGGGCACATATATACATACATTTTGTTAAATCTAAACTGAGAGCTTACACTTTAATGCCTTAAGGCTAACAATCTTGGGAGACACAGCACTCACATGATGAATTGAGTTGTATAAAGTTGCACTCAGCGAGGGGTGAAGTATTATTATTTCCATTAGCCATTTCTGATGACATAAAGATTACCAAAGTTAAAACATGGGAAAACCAGCAAAACAAATGTACTCCTTTACACATACAATGGGAACTAAAACATAACTTGATATCTTATAAAAAGAGACTGAAAACTAAGAAGACCTAAAGTACACATGTAAATACCAAACAGTCCTCGTGAAGTCCCTACTAATGTATTGTGGACAGTAGCTAGATCTTACGTAACATAACATATCCCATTTAACATACATTTCAAAAGTATCTGGAAAATGATATTTATAAACCCGGGGAAGGAGCAGCTTGATTGTTTGACCTGTTGAGAATGGGATAGCAAACCAAGTGATAAACAAAATATAGCATCTCCCTTGCCCTGAAATGTCACATATGTTTGTACCATGGCAGCCAACAAGAATTACCTTACAGATAATTATCTTCCATTACAACCCAATCTCAAGATGAAGTAAAATATTTAAAGACTACAATATGATGACAGCTAAGGGCAGCTTGTGGTTGATAAGATTCTTCATTTCACAGCACTGTAAAAAAGATGACGAGTATACATGATATCTGAGTCTAATGTCTTTCTATAGGCATGACCTGTATCAGTTACATCATCTTACACACTGTGCTCATAAAATGAGTAATCTATGGGGCAATAATGGCATGAGCTGCCCTTCTCTGGGAACCAGCAACCTGCAGAGTGTTCTCTCAGATACTGTAGATGAGCCCTGATAAAATGGATGGTTTATACCAGAAAAGAGCTGGATACTTGACAAGTCTAGTGTGTTACAACCATCAGAACTGCCTGGTGTTGAATCACAATTAGTACAACACAGAAACGGCTGGTAGTTTTCTCTTCATTCTCAATTATTATAAAAAAATTCAAAATGATGATAAATACATACAGATACAATAGCTGGTACACATCACACAATTATTCATATCCATATGGTCAAAGTGTAGCTACCAGAGAAAGTAGAATGTTGCAGTTAAATATTTTTGAATTTCGGGAACCTAAAACTAATTAAAAAAAATATATATATATATTTTTTTTACTTGAAAGCATAAGAGAAAAGTCCAAGATGTCTTGACTTGTTGAAAAAATTCCCATATTTATTAGGCATCAGAGCAGTGTAACATGTCCCAGTGCAATTATTATTTGTTCATGCAACAGATGTCTTTATCCAAGGTGATTGACAGAGACTAGGCTGTGTGAACTATGCATCAGCTGCAGAGTCACTTACAACAACGTCTCACCCGAAAAACGGAACACAAGGAGGTTAAGTGACTTACTCAGGGTCACACAATGAGTCAATGGCTGAGCTGGGATTTGAACCGGAGACCTCCTGGTTACAAGCCCTTTTTTTAACTACTGGACCACACAAAATTACTTTGTTTTTACATTATTAACATTAGTTGGGCCATCCCTTCAGCCAGGCTTTTCATCATAACATCCAGTGTTGTACTTTTATACAGCACAAAGACCCCTCTGGGTGTCTGCACTTTTCATCACCATTGTACAACCAGCAAAGTTATGATGCGTGAGTCAGAGGTTAGCCAAATACACCTACATATCATTCACGTTTGGCATTTACAGCTCTAGTCTCGGAGGACAGTAGGTAGCATAGGATACAGTGATGACATTCTAATCTGTGCAACCCCCAAGTACTCAATTTACAAAGGCCGTTTGCAGGAGTTTTCTCCCACAAGTTGTAAAATGAGTGAGATTATGTATCATAGAGGGTTATAAAAAAGAAGCCGTGTACATGGATATTTCTAGAACCTCATTCCTTTCGGATGACAAGTCTACTGAAAATACTGAGAGCAAGAACAGCAGTTGACATTTACTTAAATATGTATTTAGAAACTGAGTTACTGTATGACGATAGAAATGCACAGTGCATTAATGTTCAGACTGGAAAAGAAAAATTATGGATTTAAAAAACTTCTTTATTTCTGGAAACTTGTAATTCATGGCTATTGGCTGAGATAAATGACATTACGCACCTCTATATAAAAGTGAATTCATCTTTTGAAAGGCAGAGCAACTTTTGAGATCAGATTATATGTTTTTTTCTTGTCTGATCCCTTCCCTGGTACGGTTACGCAATTTTGGGGGGGAATAAAAAAAATATATATATATATATATATTTACTCTCTCGATACTTCAGAGTATTTGTTCTACTCTAAAATATATTAACCATATACTGACAGATATATAACTGCTGTGCAATGGTGGAAGGCCTACGTCTGGGTAAACTAAGTTCTACAGACAAGACCTGTCCAAGCAGAAGATGTAAAGAATCATGTCACACCTACTGTTGTCATTTAATACACACGCCCCAACTGGGACCATTTAGGCTTGTCAGCCTGGAAGTCTGTGTTTTCTGGCAAATATTCACTTTATAAAACTCTAGTAGACAAACGCTCCAACAAAAAACCTTTAGTTTTGCTGACACTCTAGGGCAGCTTAGCAATGGAGTTTACAATTTATTCACAGGTGACTCATGTGTTTCTAGTTTTGCAATATTGTGTACAATAGATTTGGTGTACAGTAGATATCTAACATAGAAGCCTACTGGACTATAAGCAGATGTACTCTACCTCAGGGATTACTGATTTTAATTGTGGGCTCAGCACAGAGCTAAAGTAAAAACGATATGAGCTTGGCAACATTGGGTAATGCAAATCTATTATAATAATGAGTCTGTGTATCTCAGCTGACAGTAGACTACAATGTGTGTTTGGTCCATATTGGTAAAAAGTCGTAAAGTTGTTAAAGGCTAAACATTGCAGCCATATATGGCAGGTATTAAGCTTTGTAAGTCTAGATTAAAGTTGGACAAATGCTGTTCAAATCAAAGACAAATTAGAAGGTGCATCACAGTTTCCAACTGACTTCAACTTTTAGCTTTAATCCCTAAGAAGATGAATATGGTGCAGTTGTGCAAATGATTATGGAAGATCCCGAGAGATCATGGAGACACTGATAAATAGCAGCATGTATCAACCACCTGCATTCTGTCATTAGGCATCCATTACAGACAGGAAATGATGACAGGGTACAGAGGAAGTGGGTGCTCCAGGGAATTTATCTGTGTTGCACTGTATTCCAAATAACCAGGTCCTTTTAAAGCAGACCAAAGAACAACATTCTACATTGTTTGAGATTGTTTCAACATCCTTAAACTGATTAATTTGAGAGCGGATTGTCATCGTCAACAAACAGCATATGAAAATGCGAATCTACATTGACTTTGGTTCAATTATCTTCAGAAATATATCACGCAGCCAAGTAGACAATATTTAATGTCTTTGTTACTGGTTCTTATAATTTTTTGAGTAAACTAAAATAGTTTTATGCTACAAGAAAAGATAGCATGAAAAATGCTGCAACCAAGATCACTGTGAAGCCAACCAAGTGTATATAAAGTTATGGATGATTTATTGCAAACTATAATGAAAATAATGGTAAACAATAAGAAAGCATGTCTGAAAGAAGGGCCGTCTGTAGCCCGTGTTTAAAAAATGATGGAACAACTTGTGCATTGGATAGCTTTGTCATATGTGGTGTTTATAAGTGACCTTTTGTGTAATACTGCTGAAAACGCTACACTAGAATTGCTTGGTCTTTGTTAACAGTGCGTTATCCCCAATATTAAGCAACATCTCAGCAGGGGGCTTTACCTGTGGTCTATAAAGAGACAGACTGCTTGAGCTAAACTACCTGTGTTCCACAACCCATGAATTCAACAATTAAATAGTGCTATTCGACAGACAGTATGGGCCTGATAGGAGCCTCAAATTCAGCATGTACAGGCTGAAGAGATGCAGGACTGGGGGGACTAAATGATATCCTTTTACAGACTTCTTTCCATCCTACCTTCTTTCGTGCACTTCGCCTAATCTAGCCGTTCCAGTGCAAGGCGTATTTATTGTCAAGACAGCTGCTACTAATTTAGTGAGGGAAAAAAAAATCTTTAGCCTAGTAAGTGACCTATCTAATATATTTTTTTTTTTTGATAAAGTAATGCTTCAATAAAATTACCTTCCTCTGCATGTGTCAGCAATTACCACGTGTTTGATGGCGTTCTGTCCTTGCTGATTATACACTTCAAAGAATTCAATAGGCCCATAACAATGCACATTTTTGTAGTTATGGCAGTGATTAGACTTAATGCTGGCCTTTGCATATACAGTACGATTCTTTTCTTCTATACCTCTTCAAATAGTTTGTGGGAGCTCAAGAACAGTATTTTCATTCTATAGTAACACACCTTAAGTACAACATAACAGCAATTTTACATGATCACGTGTTGTAAGCATTATGCCCTTGTAAAACATTTTAAAAAAACAGTGCCTACATTAAATTTTAGCAAAGTCAATCCAAGTACTAAAATACAGTGTGTGTGTGTGTGTGTGTGTGTGTGTGTGTGTGTGTGTGTGTGTGTGTGTGTGTGTGTGTGTGTGTGTGTATATATATATATATATATATATATATATATATATATATATATTAGTACATACTTGTCAAAGAAATCACGTTTTTTGTGGTTTTTCTTTTTTTTTAACTGACCAAATACTTTTATCAGCGACATATATATATATATCCTTGAATGTTGTATTGAGATATATGAAACAAATAAATGCTGTCAAGTGTTTAACAGCATCTATTTGAGTTTTTAATTTAAACCAGAGAGCTTACATTGTTTTATCTACAATGTAAGCACCACTTCTTATTTGTATGCTGTTTGTTTCTTTTGTCTTGACCTATCACGATTATCATTGTGATAGGTCAAGACAAAAGAAACAAACAATATACACACTGACTATATAATGATTGCTCATGATGTTTTGAGAACGTGTGCATTTCGCGAATGCCAAACATGTGGTTTCAATGTGTGAAGATCATGTAATATTTAGGATGTGTGACTAGGGCAACAGGTAGACTGAAATCCATTTAGAGGTGCTGAATCAGTTTCATTACTTCCATGTTTCAGGTTTAAAGGATTTGCTTCAATTAAATGTAATTAAGAAATAGCTGAGAATCAATTTAGCGCTGTGTGCTAGACACGCACTGCTCTGTAAATGCTACGGCTAATCATTTAGATTTAAACCCTAAACTATTAAAACCTCTAACAACACGAGTGTCCCAATGCTTATATTAATAAAATACATTTGACAGGAATCTGTTATTTAGTCTTATATTGCAATAAATAGGTTGTATTCTCAGATTAATCTTGTATTCATGGTCTGGACTGGCTTCTGCCAGGGCATCTATTGTGGTTCTTGCTCTTTTATTTGCCTGACCCATGTTGATAAGATGGGAATTAACAGCCACTGCCTCTATGTAAATCTAATTGTTATTTTAACCCCTATAGTTTCCAGCATGGGTTGTTTTACAGCTGGATAAGGAATACAAACTACACGTGCTCAGCACAGGATTGACAGATTTGCCTTTATTTACAAGAGATCTGCAGTATATATTGCACTTGCAAAGTCTGTTAAATAATCTTTAGCCCTTCCCTATAATTAGCGATATATAAATATATTGATCCAAAGGCTTTTCATAAGATTATTTCCACATATCCTTGCAATTATCCTCTTCTCGAGTTCTTCAAATCAGGTGCGTCGACCTCACAGTAATCCTTAAATTGTTAGCGTTTCAGATGGCCGCACTCATACAAAAATTCTGACATAAGCGTTTTTGTATGAGTGAAGACATCCAAAATTTTTTTCATAAGATTTAAAAAGTCTGCATAGCATAAGCATTTAAAATAGTATTTAATTGATTTACTTTTTACCAGCATATTTCATCAACTTTCAGCAGCAACCACTGCAGCTGAAAACGAGTTAACAGCCATCTATGAGCAAATAAATTGATACTATTCAGAAGACCACACAAAGAAAACCCCAAGGAACAATTCTGTTGTTATGAAAACATAGTATCAAATACTTTGCAATTGTGCCAGAAGTGAAAAAAACAAAACAAACAAACAGAAACAAAAAAAACAATACAGCAAAAGCAGACAGCATTTGGTCTGGTTGCAAATTTTTTAATGTAATAAAATTACAGAATGTTTCCTTCAAGACTGCCATGTGCTGACTTAGATTTGTTTCTCAAGGTTACCAGATGAAAGTAAGATTTGCTGCCCATCCCTTAATGGTTACTGTAATTAGCCCATTCATGCACTGCCCTCCCAGACACCTAACTGATCTGAAATCAAGGCGTCACTATCTTATCATTATGCTAATGACACATGGCCAGCAATTAAAAAACAAAAAACAAAGGAGCCAAAACAGTAGCAATTTGGGTAGTCAGCTTGTCTACCAGAAGACTTCTATCCAAAGGCCTGCCTGTCTCCTGTTTAATGTTGCAGATCATGTAGATGTTCCCACAAGCCCAATTATAAAGGAGGGGTTGCAAACTAAAATTACACTGATTGCAAAAAACTTTAAAAAAGAACCATCTAAGAGAGATCTAAATTTAGTAATGAAGTAACTGGGGAATGAACATGTTAAAGACATCAGAGAAAGAGGTGTCTATCTTTCATCAGCATCTACAGAAAAAAAAAGAAAATCTCTTGAACTGCCCTGTTCTATTTACATATGCTGGTCCCAGTTTGTGCAATGCTTGGTCAGGTGATGCTGAATCTTCAAGTTCTCTATCTTTTTTAAGATCCTCTGTTAGTTGTCAATGTAACCGTTTGCTGATGCTGTTGTTGTCTGTGGCTGTTTCTTTCTTTGTTTATTGTGCTGAATATACTGTGAGGGATTTGTGTAACCGATTGTTCAGTTAAATGTCTCTGGGAAACTCTTGGAAACAAGTTGTCAAAAGGCTTTACTTATTGGTTTATATATAGTAAATATGGACTGGAGAGGAGGCTCATAGTGGAAAATTATGGGCCCCAAAGGAAGAACTATAGTTACCAACAGGGGACTATAAATCCCAAAGCCACAGGCCCCTGGAGGTAACATAGAGAATTGCTGTTGTGAAGCTGACACTCTGGGATCCTTTAAGAAGCTGCTTGATGAGATTCTGGGATCAATAAGCTACCAACAACCAAACGAGCAAGATAGGCCAAATGGCCTCCTCTCGATTGTAAACTTTCTTATGTTCTTAACTATAGTTCTTCCTGAGGGGCCTTCAGTTTCCCACTATGAGCCAAGGTCTGCACTCCATATTCGTTTTATGAATCACTCAAGAAAGCATTGTTTTTGAAGCCAATAGCACATAGTTATTAAAGTTTTTTTTTGCCATAGAACTGTCCTTAAGACATTCTCACTGTGGCATAGAATTCGAGGAGTCCGTTGAGTTTGTGAACGTCATATCTATTTACATCGTCAAGTTGGATTTATTTGAATTTTAGGAAGTTAGAAAACACTGAAAGCAAAGTTTTTATGAGGATTTTAGTGTTTGCACCGTCTTTGTTTTGTAGTGTATTTTGTAATTCATTTTCTGTTGTCTGCCATTTTGCTTTGTTGTGTGAAGAGAGGAAGGAAGCTCAGCGTGGCGGCATAATTTGAGGGAGTTTGTAAAAAGAAAATAGCAGCGTCACAGGGGCAATAGTTGGATTTATTTTTGGTCATGTGATGAGGCTTCAATCAATCATATGCCAGAATTTCTAAAGACTGATTTATATATATAAAACAAATAAGTAAAACTTTGCATGACATAAGACAAAGCAATATACTGTAGCCACACAGGGTAATGTTGTTCAGCATACCATTTATGCTAGTGAAGTTAATTAAAAGAACAAGAGAAATAGCAATAATGTGGAAAGTTATGCAGAAAGGGGTTTCAGTGGTGCAGTCAATGCTTGAAATAAGCCTTTCACAGTGCTTTGGTCACAACTCTAATCTCCAGTAGATCTTTTCAGGTAGCTTAAAGCTCTATTTGTAGAGGATCAAGTTTGTTAGCTGATGGCTAATAGTGGATTGTCGACGAAAAAAGAAGAGAAATGATCTCCTGTTCTCGGTTTCTTTAGAAATGTAAATAATTTCTATCAAGCCATATGCTTTATGACGTGCTTATGACAATTATCAAAACGACCATTGAAGACTGCCTTTTTCTTACATGTCAGTGCTGCACGTCTCACACAATGCTAATGACTAATCATATTCAGAGAGAGCTAAAAACATACAGAGAGCAAGGCTCCTAGAATCCCAGATAAAACCAACTATCGCCTCCTACTACTCAGATCTTCCAGACGCAGACACTTTTATGTGCTGATACACTCCAGTACAGGAAAGGTCTTTTATAATGTGGGCGGAGCATCCCTTTTAAAAGCTCCATTTAATGCCTTAGCCTTTTTATTGCTATACATTGCTTATTTGCAGTCTTGGTTCAGCAGATCTACTTTGACAACAGCCTTTTTTCACAGGTAACTGCACAAAGCAATACAGAGAAAAAGACACTCATTGCTCAAGAGTTCCAGGCAGGTCTTCAGAAAAATGTACCATAACCTAGAGGTATAGTCTGTCCAACTATCTGGATGTCATTTTAGAGTTTTGCTCTAGAGATCTGCTTGTCCAATTGAGATGCAACTTGCTTTGAATATCTTCTTCAGGTAATTATTTGTTTTTGTTTTTGCAATAAAATGACTGCTGTGTGTCTGTAAAGCAACTCAACTGATGAGAGCAATGAACCCCAGCATGTGGGGAGTAGATGAGGGGCAGGATTGCACAGCTAACCCTCCTCAAGATAAACGGTGGGCATATTTATAAATAACAATTGATTGAGCAACAGTTTTCTTTTTCTTTTTTTTTACTCCACTTAATTTAGGCAACCAGCTACTGAATATACATACTGAAAAAAATAACCATTTATTGACCAGCAGATTCTGGTTTTAAGATGCACTTTCTTTAGGTTAATAATTAACACACTACTGGTATCTGCTTATCTATGAGTTGGCTGGTTAGTGGACCACTTTGATCCGTCATCTTTTATTATTGGTCCTGTATTACTTCAGATCCTTTAAGATAATTAAAGCCAGGAATTTAAAGCTGACAAGGGCCATTGCATTTAACATTAGGGTCAGGGTAGATTGCTGTTTGCTTTAAAAAATCTACTAAAGATACCGTAACCTTTCATTATTGTGATGAAACACTGCAACAGAAACTCAAAAGTATTACAGCTCATAACCATAAGAATATTACAGCCTTTATTTTCTAAATTCAGGGTTTGTACATTTTTAAATGGCTAAATTCTCACTGGACTACCCTTCCAACAGTGGTTCAAATGCTTTTAAAATGACTATTTCTTACTCTGTATGAGGGAGCCCGTAGCAGACAATGTCACTGGTTTGTTTTTCTTGAATAGGGACAGTGCCACACCCAAAGACATTAAGTAGATAACCGTTTCAAAGTGTGGGCTTCACTAGTTTCTATTATAGACTAACAATGGAAGCCACTTATCACTGGCTTTGTTTCCTACTGTGCTTCTCTGTAGTCCAAATGGGTAGTTTTAGCTTAAAATTCTATTAAAAAGCTCTGATCTCTCAAGGTCACTTAATAGATACGCAGCATTATTACCCTCTGCTTCAGCCAGTTAAATATGACCAGGCAGCACCTGCTGTGCAAATATATAATGTAGCATTCATGACTGTCAACCTAACGGGAGAGGAGTTTCCACTTGAAGCCAAGAGTGCATCAATCAATCGTATATTTAATCAAATATAATCACTATACATAATGAGTCCTTATGGTACCTCAATTGACAGTGTAATAACCAAGTACTAGGGACTCTCTTATTATTGTTGTACAAGTTCATGGAACAGATTATAGCTACCTTTGTTATCTTGTGAACATCAAGATTAATGCTTGCTAGTTCCAAGACATAGTTAAAGTTCAATGAAGAGAGTAATCAACAGTCATTGACTGTTAATAAGATATCCACCCCCTAAAAAGCAACAGTACGGAATGGAATGAAGGCAGTTACTATGAACCCAATATTTCAGTTTTTACATTACATTAAACAGGATTAACAATTTATCGCACAATGTAATGTGTTATACGTCACAGGAAATCGAACTAATCCGTGATAAGGATTAGTGTAATTCCAGTATTCCTCCACAAAACAAATATACATTTTGGCTTCCATAAACTAAATAAAGAAATGCTCTTTTTTCGTATGAGTGGAATTGAGCTATACCATGAATGTATGTTTATTTGTAAACAAAGGGAGTAGGTAAAGCAGCACGTCAGGGAATGGCAGAAAAAAAAATACTGCAGTGGTAATTCCCCAAAAAAGTCACCTGCACCAGGATTATCGTGTTTTCAGTGTAAATTCTGAGCGTGTGCCAAGCTAACGCCAGTCAGAGCACAGCCCTGTGATTCACTGGCCACTTTGAATTTAATAAGTCAGATAAAAGAACAATGCATTATCTGTCACAGAGCCTCCAGCAAAGTCCACTTAGCATATATCATATATCTAGTCTGACGTTGCCTCAAATCAAACGGTTATAACGATTCGAAAACACTGCTGAAATATGAACTTCTTCCTCTCAAAGAAACACTTTCTAAAATGAAAACCTTAATATTATCTAATGGCTTCTTACTGGCAGGTGGCTGCAGGTCTTATTTACTAATGGCTCAAGAAAACTAGAAATGTAATTTTATAAGAAGCTGGAATAGTACGTGCTCAGAATACCGGCCAATGTTATTTCTTATTATTCCTTGTAATCCTCCATATGAATAGTAGTGTGTCCTGACAAGGATTGTGGGGATTTTTACCTTTCTACATTTGTTTTGTGGACCATTCCTGACAATATTCTGTGTCGCCCAGACACCAAGCAGAATAGGTGCTTGTTTAAATTCTCCAAACAACTGTCTGAAGCACAGTTCAAAAGATGCATTGATTGTTTTCTGTTACAGTAGCAGTATAATGATCGCATTTGAAAAAAAGTAATCACCCATATTAACAAATGCATTGGGTTGGACCAAAAGACTTGTTATGAGGCATAGAATGCTTTAGACAAAAACTCTTGGCTAAGTGGACTGATTTTTTTGGAGAGTATGAATTAACAAAAAAAAAAAAAAAAAAAGAAAAAACAGATAAATTTCTTTATACAAAGTGAAACAGTAGTTGTCTAGAGCAGTCATCCCCAGATGGAGACAGTTCATCAAAATAGATATTTTTAAACCCTTCACACATTCAACCCATGCAGAGCTCCACAGCTCTTCTTTTGCACACAGCACCTCTACCCAGCAAACCATTTTCTCCATCACATGTGGTTTACATTAGGCATCATCAAGTGTGAACGGAAGAACACTTCTGTAGAAGTCAGTCCCGCTGAGCTGCATGGTAAACCACAATGTAACGCTGTGATTGAGATGTCTTGAAAAGACAATGCGAGGTCATTCCATTCACCACTTCTCTTTCTGTATTGTACACACTTGGCATGAATCTGCAGCTCATGCTAAGATTACTGTAAACACTGAGACTGAAAGATTTGTTTTGCCCGTTCCTCTCTGCACTTTTGAAACATGGAGAAACACCTGCATTGCCTTTCTATCCGTCAGGTCCAAAACTTCTATTCTTTGTTTACTATCAATATATTTTGACGTTAAATATTGTGATGTAAGGAGCATACAGTAAAGTCACCTTCATTGAGTGCAAAAACATTACGATAACTCCTACTAAACAATAAAGTCAGTTGCCCCTAATTGAATCAAGTTTATTTAAAGACGATTTAGGACAGTTTTAATTAAATAAACTAGATTTAATAAATGTGATATTCATAAAATAATGATTCCAGTCTGTACCATGTAGCAGCTTTGACTGTAATAGACCAAAGCAAGGAATCACACTGAGGATACCTGATCATTGTGCAGTACGATGTTCTGTTGCTGTTCGCGGTGATTTTCTTTGAGTAGTCGAAACTTACAAAGAAAGGGGGAAAAAAAGTTACTGATGGCTAAAATACTGTGAAAGATTCCACTCTATAGAACCTAAAGCTTTGAACTAATTACTTTGACATTCCATGGCAATGAAAGAACTCTCCACTGCGGGTGGCATTAAGCTAGGGAAAGGACACACTCATACAGAAAGGGTACATGTCAATATTAAAGGGTTATAAAGAGTTTAAAGAGCATGAAATAATGTTTGGTGTCCCTGACTGCAATGTTTACTACCATAACCAACTTGAAGGGAACTGTAATTAGCAGAATGTGTCAATTAGCATCGGACCAAGTATGAAATGAGAAATTCCACCTACGGTGCATTGTAAGTTTCTCTCGCTTGCTAAACATTAAAAGAAACGTAACCTTGTCTTAATATCTGAGCCATGTGTATCAAACCTCGAAATGCAAAGGAATGTCACCAAAAAAACAAAAGTCAGGAATATGTGTTGAAAGGTAAAAGAGAAAAGTGGCAAACACTCTTTACTGAAAGCATAAAAGCCTGGGCACCACAAACCACATACAGAAAAAAACAACAATAGCTGATAAGCAGTATGGATGTGTGGCAAAACTGTGACATCATTTTGTGATGCTGTACTTTGGTTGTCCAGTCCTGACACAGGGAAGAAAAAAAAAGAAGAAAAAAAGTTGAATTCTGTGATCACTCAGGCAAAACTCAAGGCAAAACTCAAGACGAGTGGCAAGGACCTATTCAAAGCCAGGTCAGGCCTGCAAGGCTATTGCTCTGCCAAGTCTGGCCCTAGAGTCCCATAACATTGCAGGTTACAGGTATTCATTATTAGGTAATGGTGGGCCTTGTGATAGGTTTAATTGGGTTAACTTGGATAAATTCCTAGACTGAAAATGCTAAAGTTACATCCGGGCCACTTCATCCACGTACTCTCTGTGACCCCTAGGGGCCATATTCACAAAGAATATACCACTATGCTAAGTTTACACTTGTTTTTTGCTTGTTCGCCCAGTATTTATATGTACAGTATTTTTACGCGTACATCTAAGAATAATTAACTGATTCTATTTATTGACTGAAATGTAACTAATAAAAACAACACATCGACGTTAATATGGATTTTCAGAGGGCGCGCTATTTATTGCATTATTAATTTTACCACGATGCAGTTTCCTTCTTTGTTCTCTATTTATTTTTCATAATAAAGCCTGAACTATGTAACAAATTACTGTGCAAGAAGTATGTACAATATGCACAATAACATAAAAAAAACATGCAGCTACTAAACTGTAACGCAGTGTGAATTATTCAATTTAAAATGAGCAGGTAAATCGAACTCGTCCCTTGTGTTTCCAGTTTCAGCACAAGTTAAAACATAATCAGGTTTATAGATTATACAGTCTCGTATATTTTTCGAGACAAGGTATTAAATGGTTGTTTTTCAATATCAACAATGAAACATGTTTGGACAAAGCAAAACTGACTGATTTATTTCATCGGATACGTTTTTTCCCATACCTCTCCAGTTTTACAGTGTTCCCATAGAATTCCTCGCAACGTAACATCAAATTTATTGCTAGGGTCACGGCCACCGATCAACGAGGAAAAGTATGACCCCTGCTGGAAGTTACGTGTTATTACTCAACAAAACAGCTGGTTGCTGTACATAAATTAAAGCTAATATTTATAAATGCATAAATGCACTGTTCAATGCAGAATGTGAATATTTTTTGCGGAATTAAAAATAGCTATTTGAATGAACCATTTCTGAAGACACGAAGTGTCTCTGGTAGGTCTTCATTCAGTATTACAAAATTATCCAGGCATGGAATTTCTTAGATTACCCAATTACTAACAACCACTGGCCCATTTCTTATTTCTGAAACCATGAAATCATAAATAGATAAATAAATAAATACATAAATAAACAAATCTCTTCACAGAAATAAATAAATAAATAAAAAAACCTTGGAAACACATCCTCGACATTTAAGGTCCTCTCGGGTGCCCCAAAGATTTCCCCAGGCTAGAAATACTTTTCAGCTTAATATGTTTTCCTAGCCTTTCTGCCAAAAAAATGTCAGTGTCATTCATACTTTTTATTCAGTCAATTGCCAATGGACAGTAAGTAATGTATAAAAACACATAGGAAAAATACAATTCTTTGGGCTTCAGTACAAAGTGCAATTCAATACCGTTTGGATCAGCGGATCTTTTCTGTATAATCCATTTAGTTTAAATAAATATAAATTATTTACAGTATATTTAACCTTGAATTTTCAGAGATTATAGTTTGGTAAATTGTAAAAACACATTGGCGAATGCTGAAATCTCTTAAAGCGTTCAAATTTTGATAGATGTGTTTAACTGCACTATTAATATGATTTATCATCGTCTGTGGTTTAATATCTGAATAATGTAAAATGTAACTAAAAATCCCTATTGAATGCACTGTACCAGTCCATAGAGAAATGAGTTCAATTCTTACAAGGTGAACCACAGGTACAAATATTGTATTAGTCATTACATCAACAAAGAAAGAAAGGACCACATTATTAAGTCTGGGAAACTGCAAGGGGAAGGTGGATTGCAATTACTATTGACCTCAACCCATCTTCCAGATGGTAACCCACCCTTTCATTAGCAGATAAACTTAGTCCTCAGAGCGATTTTGGAGACTTTGATTAAATTTGACATATAAAGGAATGTCCAGAAGTTGATGAACAATCCTCTGTCATGCATATGCCTTTGTCTTACAATTCAGAGGTGTGTATCTTCCGTTTAACATGGGTACAGAAATGCCTCCATAAAAGTTACTTTTCTAGGTGTCAATAAAAAGGACTGTGTCAAAAATAAAAACAGTGTGTCTAGCCTACAGTAAATGTTCTGTGTTGCAAAATCTAATAAGGTCATGTATCCATGAACTCTGTAACCAGCCATTAACTGAGTCTATATATTAACAAAGAACTCTCTCTGGCCATGTGAGATGTCTGTCTGTAGCAGCTGGTCAGTTTCAGTTTGTCTTTATTAAGCGAATGACCCTGCTGTTATGCAGGTGACACAGATCAAACTGCTCTTTTCAGCCTGCCCCCACGAGCAGAGACTCAGTGTACACTACCTGCAGATTCAACTGTGTGCGCTGGACCCCAAATTAAACCTGGAACTGACTCCTATTTAAGCCTTTTAGAAATGTCTTTCTATGTAACTATTGACAACTTTACATTTCTTCCTAGGAGAACGTGGGATAAACGAATATGCTACTGTTCCAGCACTCCTATAAGCAAGTCCAGTTTATTAAAATGCTTAGAAAGTGAATTGCTGATTGTACTTTGAAATGTTAATTGAAATTGTGCTTTACATGTATGTTAAATTGTCTTTTTAATCCCAGTTCCATCTTCAGGTAAACCTCTCCCTACCATCAACTAGTATGCATAAAACAATGGGTGCCAGAGGGATTTATAGCATACATTGCATGTTCAAGATTAATGTTGTTACACACAGAGTAAAGGCATACCTGTACCACTCATATTTAATATTGATTGGTATAGCCAAAAACCAAAGCCTCTACCATTATTTTTAATGGATTACTTTTGTAACCTGTGGTTAGCAGCTGCTAATTAGGTGCTAAAATGTAAAGGTGTAATCAGTGTAATGTGAGAAGACACTACCTGCCTGTACAGCACAGCCAGCAGCACCTGTAATAGAAGGATCTTTGCACCACAGATACCTATGTCTGAAGCACAGCATCTCTTCCTCCTCTTTGCAATGTGGAACAATGAATAGTTAACTTGCTTGGCAGGACGCAAACAAACAAACAGTTGTTTAATGCACAGTACTTTCTACTAGTCACTTTAAAAAAAAAATAAAAATAGCTCCATTCTATTGACTTCAAGTCACTACTTGAATTCCCATTTCTATGCAAAGATACATGACACTTTATGAATCCTACCAATGGCGAAACAGAAACTTTTTCCAAAGAGTATACGAATACACCACAACAAAGAACAGAAGCTAGGGGCTTCAATACACACGTATACCCTAAACATAAGGATAGAAGTATACATCGTGTCTAATGCTTACCCGTACCATACCTAATTAAAACAGTGCAGTATTTACAGTTTGACATGCATAGAAAATAACTTGTTAACCGAAAGAGGTGATCTGGATTTAAATCTAGTTTCTTCACTCAAATTTGCACTCTTTTTGTGCTGAAGATGTATCTTTTTCAGATTAATGATGTATCTGATGTATCTTTTTCACCATTAGTGTCACGTGCAGATTTTCTGGTGTCCATAATAAATGAGTTTAAAGTGCCATGTGCAAGTTACTACCGGAGGTATGAAAAGGTAAGTAACCTCCCTTATCAACCACACAAAAGAGTGCTTCAAAAAAAAAAAAAAGAAAGAAATGGCAGGTTGTGGAATTTGGAGGCCTGATAACCATCATGTAACTTACTACAGGTACAACAACACCTGCCATAATGGAAGATGGGGGTCAGGCAGGCTCCCCAATCTTCCATTGTTTTTATTGCTTCCTTTAATTTCATAAAAACAAATTAAATGTACATTGTTACAAGGAGTTTTTTAAATACCAACTGGATAACAAAATGTACATATCATTTGAAAAGGTGTCAGTGTAACTGAGGTAGAATTAATACACAGCTGTTAGTAGATCTGTTTTTTTTCTATATCTGCTGTACGTTCGTGCTACACAGAAACGTTAATTCCATAGCTATCACCATTACAGAGAGCCCAGCGCCACAAGGCAATGAATGACATGTTGTTGCCCTGTGTGCCAAGTCTGATAAATGGAGTGCTTTTAAACTTTGCAGAATAATGGAGGTTTTATCCCTGCAAGAATGTTAAGGAAATTAGGTTCCTCCAGGCGAATTGTTCATCATCGCGGAGAGAGGCAGCTGACAATGGGGCCTGGGCTGGACTGCCTCAGGTGCTGTGTGAAACCTGCTTTCTAACTTGTGGAGTGGGAAGCTAAGTGCATTAGAAACAACTCCCACAAACAACTTTGGCAAAGTGATCTCTCCTCATCCTTCTTTCTTGTTGAAATACCACTACCCACACAGCCATTATCTGACAGATTGATGGGAGACGGAATGATGCCCGGGAGGTCCATATGCTTTACTCATACAGAGAATCCTACGTAGAGCTGTCTGTGCTGTGCCCCAGCTTGTCGACGGTGCGTAGCAGTGCCAGTGCCGTGCACGTTCAAAAGAGGACAGTTTAGTTCAACATTAAGCTGACTTTGTGAGATATAGTATAATAAATGGTAATGTGATGTAATGCAGCTTTTGCTCTTCAGCAACACGCTATGCATTCTTTATCACCTGTGCTCCTCAAACAAATTAGTAGAGGAAAGGATAATGGCACGTTAACTGAGGGTACTTGTATTGTCTTGTCCTTCAGTACTCTGAACATTTCAAATACATTACCATTATCAACAATGCGTCCCAGGTGTGAGGCTGTTATGAACTATGCTGAAAAGTTTATATATTGAATAAGGGATGTGCAAGACAATGGCTATAACTCCCCTTTCTATTCGAATGGGATTGTTTTCAGACATGCAACTGAGTAAATGCACTTTCTTCAAAACCAATGCAATTAATACAGCAGAAAAATATAATTGAGTTTAGTTCATGTTCTAGTTCAGACCGTTGTTTACTGTTACCAGCCAAATATAATGTTCTTGGCAATTGCTGATGCCTTGTGTAATCATACCTCGAGGTCTCTCTGCATTGACTTTACCTCTGAACAGGTGGTATCTTCAGACAGAATTAAGGTGCCCTAGGGAAACTGTAAGGTATACCTGTGCCCCAAACAAGACAGCGTGTGATTGGCAGCTTCATTATGATTCACTACAAATCCTTTAATCCTCCTGTGATGTTCAATAAGGGCTACTTGATGCACCTTTTTCTAGCACTTTTCTGATCCGATATTCAGGTTAAAAGACACTTCATGTTGTCAGAGCCTGCAATACTTAAAACAAGTTTACAATAACACGTCCTTAGGTATTTTTTAAGCATTGGAATATTTTGTGTGTATATGTAAGATATACAGTACTGTGCAAAAGTTTTAGGCAGGTGTGAACAAATGCTGTAAAGTAAGAATGCTTTAAAAAATGGACATGTTAATAGTTTATATTTATCAACTAACAAAATGCAAAGTGAGTGAACAGAAGAAAAATCTACATCAAATTAATATTTGGTGTGACCACCCTTTGCCTTCAAAACAGCATCAATTCTTCTAGGTATACTTGCACACAGTTTTTGAAGGAACTCGGCAGGTAGGTTGGCCAAAACATCTTGGAGAACTAACCACAGTTCTTCTGTGGATTTAGGAAGCTTCAGTTGCTTTTCTCTCTTCATGTAATCCCAGACAGACTCGATAATGTTGAGATCAGGGCTCTGTGGGGGCCATACCATCACTTCCAGGACTCCTTGTTCGTCTTTACGCTGAAGATAGTTCTTAATGACTTTCGCTGTATGTTTGGGGTCATTGTCATGCTGCAGAATAAATTTGGGGCCAATCAGATGCCTCCCTGATGGTATTGCATGATGGATAAGTATCTGCCTGTACTTCTCAGCATTGAGGAGACCATTAATTCTGACCAAATCCCCAACTCCATTTGCAGAAATGCAGCTCCAAACTTGCAAGGAACCTCCACCATGCTTCACTGTTGCCTGAAGACACTCATTAGTGTATCACTCTCCAGCCCTTCGGCGAACAAACTGCCTTCTGCTACAGCCAAATATTTCAAATTTTGACTCATCAGTCCAGAGCACCTGCTGCCATTTTTCCGTACATAGTTGAGTCGCTTGGCCTTGTTTCCACATCGGAGGTATGGCTTTTTGGCCGCAAGTCTTCCATGAAGGCCACTTCTGACCAGACTTCTCCGGACAGTAGATGGGTGTACCTGGGTTCCACTGTTTTCTGCCAATTCTGAGCTGATGGCATTCCTGGACATCTTCCGATTGTGAAGGAAAGCAAGCATGATGTGTCTTTGCAGATGCAGTATAACTACCTTGTCTTGTTGCTGTGCTCAGTTTTGCCATGGTGTATGACTTTTGACAGTAAACTGTCTTCAGCAACCTCACCTTGTTAGCTGAGTTTGGCTGTTCCTCACCCAGTTTTATTCCTCCTACACAGCTGTTTCTGTTTCAGTTAATGATTATGTTTCAACCTACATACTGAATTGATGATCATTAGCACCTGTTTGGTATAATTGTTTAATCATACACCTGACTATATGCCTACAAAATCCCTGACTTTGTGCAAGTGTACCTAGAAGAATTGATGCTGTTTTGAAGGCAAAAGGTAGTCACACCAAATATGAATTTGATTTAGATATTTCTTCTGTTCACTCACTTTGCATTTAGTTAATTGATAAATATACATTAATAACATGTCTATTTTTGAAAGCATTCTTACTTTACAGCATTTTTCCACACCTGACTAAAACTTTTGCACAGTACTGTATATATATATATATATATATATATCTTAGATAGAAAATATATAAATTTATATAAATGACATATTGAGATCCTTTGTGAAAGTCCCAAATAATAATAATAATAAATAATAATAAATAATTAATAATAATAATAATAATAATAATAATAATAATAATAAATATTTAAGTACAATGTTATATGTGTGTATGTGAACAGAAAAATGCCTGAAACTACACACACAATATAGACTCTATGTCATAATAAATCTGATTTAACTTGTAGTAACCTGCATGAAGTGTCTTGAAATGTCCTGTCTGTCTTACTTACATTAATGTAATGTGTTGCAAGCTGTTTCATGAACATTAATTTCACAAAGAAGTGCATTTTCATTTTTCTCTTTTTTTTTTCCTTTTTTTTTTTTTTACAAATTGGTTCTTCAAACACAATATTTTCATTGCTATAGACATTTTATATGATGTACAACTGGGAAGGTGCCAGCTGTTCGCACGCATTGTACTGTAGCCAAGCTCCTATTAGCCCTATATACCCTTAACAAATTATGCGCAGTGTCCAGACCAGCACGTCTCTGAAATACCTTGTTTTACGGCCATGGTCTGGCTTTCCTATTAAGGCCCCTTCTCGGTTACCCAATAAAGCGTGTGATCTGAGGGCTGGTGCGCTGCTCCTGTGGCGGTGCCCATCTGCTGGTATTAGATACACATTCTCAAGCCCAACTGTAGTTCCGATGGCCCCTATGGTTTATTGTGATGAGTCTTTAAACAGCATGTGTTGATCTCTCGAAGATACTGTAATCTTCAGGTGTGATAGTGGAACAGGTACCGTAAAGGCGTTAAATCTGACAGATTTTATTTTACTTCATTATTTATTTTTATTATTATTATTTCAAAGGTGCAATATGCATTAACTTCCAGTTATGTTGTAGCTCTGCTGTATAATTCGTCCTCACAGTAAATAAAATTGAGTTAGAAGAAGACGCATTTTGTTGCATGTAGTCAAGGATATAAGACTTATTTACCATCATTTTTATCTACCATCAGAATTTTGAATTGTTTTTTGTAATTTGTAAAAGTAGGCCTAACTGCAATTGCTAGAGAACAACAAACATTATGATTATAAAACAGTACCCTAATAGTAATCATACGAATAAAAATGTATTATTATTATTATTATATTATTATTATTATTATTATTATTATTATTATTATTATTATTATTATTCATTTGTATCGTTCTTTTACAAAAACATGTAAATAAATTGAAAGGCTTGATAATGGACTGTCAAACGTGGTTATTTCTGCCACCTGCTGGTTAGGCCATGTTATTGCAGCTTGCACGTTGGCTTTATAGAGGTCGTTGACAACTAATTTTTGACAGTAACTGTCATTCTAAAGAGAGTGAATACTGACGACTAGAGAAGGTTTACTTTTTTTCAAAATGACACATTTGTGCACATTCCACACCTGTTTATTGTACAACAATAAAATTGTATCACAAACGACAGCTTAATTTTATGAAGTCATCCCCAGTGATTATGGCATGACTCTATAAAATGCACTGCATCGTTTTAACACAGCTTTTAAAGATCGTAGAAGCCAGATGGCTCTCCTTGTGAAATAATCAGTGGACTTGCAATTAAAAGCTGAAAAAAAAAATATTACCATCTCAAATTGTATTATTTCAAGTGGTTTTATAAATACAGAAGCATACACTGATAGTTTAGCATTCCTTAATAAGTGGCAATAATAATACAATTCATTTTTATACCAATCAAAGTAGCCTTCACATAACTCTTCAACATCGTTAATGAATACGCTAATTAAGTCATTAACATGGAATCATATTACTTTGTTGTCATGGGATCCGTAAAATGACCAGTAAACATAATTTTAAATAACTAATTGGCTTCTGCTCAACTATAATTTATTCATTAAGTTTTGTGATACGCTTGATCAGTCCATTAAAACATGTAAATGCTTATTACGAGGCGTGAGAGTAGCGTGCTGTTAATCTGTCTGGACTGCCCTGCAGTGTGCTCACGTGCTGCCGGCTGTAGCCTGATTTGTTGTAATATTGGTTCCACACAAATGAGGCAAAACTCCTTATCATTCAGGTTTAGAGCAATAATGTAGTTTTCCTTATAACTAATTATTTTGTGTAGGTAGCCTATGAACTAGGCTAGCAAAAGCAAGAAGAACAATATTCAAATACACATAATAAATCCATTAAATGGTTAATAAACATTTCCTATTCAGAAATCAGTTATGTTTAGTTTGATGATAAAGTTGCAAGCCATATTCTACTTGGTATAATAGATCAATTTCTTAATGGATATGACATCTCATGTCTATGGTTAATTTAAAAACAACATGTTATTTCTGTCAGATAGAAAATGGGTGCAGATATGCCACTGATCTGATCATCAATTATCTGAAATTGTCAGTTTGCTTTGGGGGGAGTTCCTTACTCAGTTTATTCCATTTATTTGAATGACTGTCAGTCACTGTCATATATGAAAACTGACAATCAGTTCAATCTTTTTACAAGATCTGATTTAAGTATAACTTACAGCAGGGATAATAACATATGCAAATGTGACTAATTCAGTTTAATTGTCACAAACTTCATGCTTATTTTGCAACTTCTCTGAAAATCAGTAATTCTTCACTTGCTATTATAACTTTTATAAGGGATATGATGCTTCAAAAGAACCTTATGGCTAAGTATATACTGTAAATATATAATGTTATCAATTAATAAAAAATAATAATAATTTTAATTGCATCACAATTGTCCTCCCTAACCCATGGGGACCACAAAGGACAATACAGCTCCACCTAAAGGATATTCAAGGCTAATACAGACAATCCTGATGAATAAGGGCATTTGTCCAGTTATTTAACAGTGATTAACTGGTTATACATATTTTTTAAATTGTATAACTATTTAAATATTATTATAGTAGTCTTACAGTATTTGTTGTTTTTGTTTAAAACTGTAATTGAAGCATATGCACAAATCAAGGATCAGATAACTCAAGACTTAGCAGAGTAAAATGTTTTAAGTACAAAAATGGCTGGAGGAAGTTTAGAAAAGATGGTATCACCTGTTAACAGTTGAGTGATACTAAAATTGAGGGGTAGGCCTTAATTACCACTGCAGCCCCTTTCATTTGAGAGGCAAATTAAGATGAATGAGGGAGATAACTCAGGTTGCTTTTTGTCAACTCACTGAGCTCCAAGGCTTTCCTACAGCATAGTTTGTGGCTGAGAACATGATGCAGAGTGAGTCTGTACCCAGTTCAGTCTAGTTACTGAACCCCTCACACTGCAGGTAGGCACTGCATCTTAGTGTTGTTTTCATGAAGAGTACAATGCTTTTCTGGGATGTTTGCAATCATTCTGAGTGTTTTTAGGTGCTAATGTTCCAATATTGAGTTATTACAACTTGTCACTTGTCTCTTCACCTGTCTTCTGAGTTCGCCAGGGGAATCCTAACTGACAGGCACTGAGTATAATCAATATATAATATATACCTTTTTGCTCAAAGAGCCAACTTCCCTATGTTTTTTTTTTTTTTGTCAAGGGAAAGGCTTTTTAATGCCATGGTAACCACACATGTATTTCTCTTTAAATCTAAGGTATTTGTGATGTCATTCACTATATATATATATATATATATATATATATATATATATATATATATATATATATATATATATATATCCTCTTTTTGTACATAGTTTTAATGATTCAGTGATCTCTCAGAGAAAGGACAAGTTATTTTCTTTTAAACAAGAAGTACAAATCTGACATGATATTGATATGACTTGCTTGATGTTGTATTATTGTGATTGCAAATACAATGCTGCTTGAAATGCTTGAGCAGTATCCTGAAGCAGAATTGTCTTGCCTTGTCCATGCAGTTCCCATCTGGAACTCCAATTTAATGCTCTGGTGCCAGAAGTTATTATTACAACCTGAGAAGAATTGTTAGACAGCTCTTGATCTATATCCAAGAGATTAATGCCTGTAAATCCATTCCACATTTCTGTTCTTCAAGGCAGAGGGCATGGATTGTTAGGTTATCTGTGCTGTTATGGTTGAACCTATGAGCTCTATTACTTTAAATCACCACATCGCTCTTCAAAAAGAAATGCTGGACAATAAAGTAAAGACATTTAATACATTTTGTTGCTGTGTTAAATCATTTTTTGTTTGAACAGCTCCTGATTTCCAGTCCCATTGATTTATAAAAAAAAATGTTTTTGCTCTGATCAGATTATATTTTAGATAATATATATATATATATATATAAGCATATATATAAATATATATTTTAGTTTAGATGTATTAGAGGAAACACTAAAATAATCTTGCTCATTTATTTCTTTTCTGTACGTAATGTTGGAATAAGACAGACATCACAGTTAATTTGAATTATTTTTTTTGTCCCAGGAATTTAAATAAAATAAATAAATAAATCCATATTTGTTGTATTTATTCTGTAAGTCATAACATTTTATATTTTTAAAACTGTTATTTTGTAATCTCTGTCACACAACTTGGCAACCCTAGGACCATTTCAAAACTAATTTGTTATGCACCATGTGAGGATAGCTGTTTAAAATATACCAGGAGAAAATCTGAAGTTTCCATTACAATATCTGAAGTAGAAATAATAATAATAATAATAATATAATAATAATAATAATAATAATAATAATGGACTCACTGCTCATGTATGCAAGTCATGAGAATAGTATTTCTAGAATAAAACTGCTTGTAGAGCACCAGAGAGCTTCCGTGAAAAACCTCCTTCGACCAAAGACAAGTTACACGGCAGTTCAAATTACCATGCGTCAGGTCAATGCCGGAGCTCAAGACTTTTTTGAAAGTGTTACCAAAGTAGCAGGAAACAACTAAAAAGGCAACGTTAAAGGACATCCAAGTTTATTCTGTTTCAGGTCTTTATACAGCCAAGCATGAGTGTAAACCATTGCTTCAGCCCTAGAGAGAGGTTTGTGTTTGGTTTGTTGTCTGTGACCCAGAAGCGAAAGGTTGGCAAGGTGGTTTCAGGCAGTTTACCATACTCTACAGTGAAACTCATAAACTGAGCCGGAGCAGGAATGAAGAGAAAGCTGTCACTCCAGGGCCAGAGAATCAATCTCTCTTTCTGTATAGGTGCCTGTGTTATTAATATGTACTGAAATTAGCCCAACTGAAAGCGGATTCAAAAGGTCCTGTGAAATCTGTTTTGGTTAAAGTGACCACCAGTGTTGAAAAGACTTTGTAATGGAAGGTTATGGAGTCAAGTCATTTTATTAAGTGTGGCTCCCAGTAATGTGAGCTGTTGTAGTGCTTCAGAAGAAAGAGTTAGACACTGGGTGGCCAGTTTATTCAGATAGTTCAGGACAGTAAAATCCCATCTCAATAACCTGACATCCGATTCCCTTCATCAATAAAGATCACGACATCTTAAATGCAAATGTACGATTACAGAAGTCTTGCTCCAAACATTTTATTCCTATATTTATTGAGAGATCCAATGATTTTACACCAGTCTTGTCATTCAAACTGCATTCTCTTTGCAGTGTTTGGGGTATTAATTTTATCTAAATCTATACTCTGCTGAGTCCTCTTAAGATTTAAGAAACTTTAGAAGGACAACAACAGGCAGCAGGTTTGCAGCATCCTTTGTTCAGATTGCAATGCAAGACAAGTTACACGAGTCCAGTTATTTCAGAGATAGCATTTGACCCTGTTGGAGACTCTTAGAGAACAGTAGAAGGTTCAAAGTAACAGGCACAGCACTTGAATGCAGCCTGACCACTTTGCTTCTGAAGCTTGGGTCCACAGCACTCAAAGCTGTCCTCGCCACACAGGTTTGACACTGTGTGCTCCGGGAAGCATGAGGTAGAATACAGTGTTTGCTGTGCAGACCTAGGGTGGGATGAGACCTGGGACTAAAGCAAAGATTCACACCCAAGGTGTGCAATGTTACCATTTTAGTCATCAAAAACGCCTGAAAGTCACAAACTACACATAATGTGTGATGATTGCCATGAACATCTGTTAGTTACTCAACTTTTATTTCTGACTCAGAAACACATTTGCAGTACAAAAATGACCCGTCAAAGCCATGTACATAATTTCATTTTTTTTTTTTTTTTTTATATTTGTGATAATTAGTTATCATAATAGTCTTCTGGTACAGTATAAATAGACCCAGTAACCAGTGATTCTTTCTATTATTTGAAAGGATGTGTTGACTATGTGTTTAGGAGTTGGTCTTCACTTCTAGTTGCCTGCCATACTGTAGACACGTGAAGTTGGCAAGATCAGCCAAAATATCTTTATGTTCGTAGATACCAGCACTTTCTAGAATATTGCTGTGCTAGTGCTGACTCTATAAACACCAGCTGATCTAGCCTAAGATATACATTTCTATGGCAGGCAACTAGAACGGAAGAGCAACTCCTGAACCCAGATGAAAGCACCTCAACATAATAGTTGAGCAACTGCAATAAGAACTACTCAGAATGACTGCAAACATCATTAAAAGTTAAGGGGACAGTTACGTCCGTTATTATTCCGGGGAAATTTATAAAACAGGTGCACAGGCATGACATTGCATTTAATGACTGGAAAGTTATAAGACAGTGGGCAAAGTATACCCTGAATCTTTACCCGGTAGAATATAATCTAAACGGTGGCTAGCAGTGCACAGGCTGTGTATCAGCAACACGTGATTATCATTGGAAAAGCATCCCATTTGTATGGGCCAGTATGGAACCTTGTACATACTAGTGTGTGCAGTAGTTCTTAATCAAACATCAGTATGGATGATTAGTACAGTTGGTAAATCAATGTGTGTACTTTTAGTAACAAGAAAAACCCTCAGTATTATACACCCCCCTACCCCCTTTATCTCCAACTTGTATTTTATTATGTAGTTCTCAACTCTGGCTAATACAAAAGAGGCACATTTGTAATTGAAAGTGGGAAGATATTATAATGTTCCACTCATTAGCTGATATCAATGGTGGTGGTCTCTGTGCATTCACAGAGTCAATCCAGTTGACATAATGTGTAATCTAATGGATATGGCAATTAGACTTCTAATAGTTTCAAATGACTTGGCTGGTAAAGTATTGGCATTTTGAACCATGATGACTCCATGCTTTTGCTAATCATTTTACAAGAAGAAGCGTGTATGTTTAAAACACCCTGTGGTGTCACTCCAGGTTAGAGTACATTTTCTGTCACAAAAGAAGTTTATCACATGCACACAGCTCCATTTCAAGCAATGGAAGTGGATTTTAGAAGGTACAAAGGTGTCCCCTTTAAATCCTATCAAACACCCAGGGCAGAAATCCCCTTGAGGTCTGTTTAATCCTGGTGTTATCTTCAACTGAAGTGAAGGGAAAAAGAGGAAGAGATTAGTGGGATATTTTCATTTTATTCAGTCTTTGTTGACAATGTAACGAGAAAGGAACACTACGATTGTCATTTAAATGCACTGCCCCCGTGGTTCACTTCATAAGAGTGGTGTCCCTAATCTGGGAGGATGGGTGTATAGAAATTATCTTTTATTTTGCTCTGTGTAATTAAGTTTCCATTACTGCCAAGGGGTTTCTCTGTCATGAAAACAGGGGGGGGGGGGGGGGGGCAGTGTGTGTTTATGTGAGTGAGTGAGTAAGTGCGTGACTGAGTGCTGGGGTGGAGCACCTCCAAAGAAATAAAATAACTGATATTAAACATCTTATTAATTAAACTTAGAATAGGAAATAGGTCACAGATCTCAGTATTATTTCTTAGTTCATCATAACATACACTTCGAACAAGTGCGTAATTAGAATGTTAAACTTAAGTGCTGCTACAGTCCATTATCTATCAATACACTGAGTTATTGTGTTGGATAGTAATGCTTCTGTATGCCTGATATATTAACTGTACATTGCTTGTATGTTCAAAAGATACTGCATGGTTTCTTTAATTTCCTTTTTTATTTATTGATATTTTCAGAGCCCCCATGTGCACTGTGGCCCTCTCGTGGCAAACGCAGCAGGCTTACAATAACACAGTTACAGGCAACAGCCATGCAGACTTGTGGCAGAAAAAAGGTTGTCCATTCCATGTTTTATGAGGCGACGCATTCCATAACTTGAAGGAATGCATAAAAGTGAAACAATTTTGACCATCTACAACATATGAATGTGTTTTCTTACTATTTACGATGTATTCGTAACTTTGCTTCTTAGTTAAACATGGCTTTCTTTATAAGCAGCTGTTTGCATGTTACTTTGGCAGACTTTTGACCACTTTTATGTAGTCCTATAGAGGATAATGCCCCATGCTTGAATTTTGAAAGGTCTTACTGCTAGGTAATCAATTAGTTTTTGTTTCTTTCTTGGCAGCAGTTGCTTGTGGCAGTGAGTGCTCTTTTTGTCTATTAAACAATAAAAAACACAGATGTGCCATGTACCATAAGTGCAAAACAAGCAAACAAACTCTCTGGTTTGGACGTTTTACACGCACCCTTTGTATCTCTGGCTAATAAAGAATTCCCCTTTAAAACTCACCTGACTTGTAGTGCCCAATTCTTCCTCTAAAGTGGTGCAATCAAACAATATTTGTTAACCAAAACCGTAAATAAGCATAAGATCATATAGGAGTCTTGTTGCCATGATAACAATTGGTTCCATACTTTTAGAGTTTTAAACGAAGGAGCACAATATCACCAATAAAGCTTTGTGGACATAATAGGTTGATATTGTATTGTCTTTGCCTCAGAGGAGCTTGAACTATTTAACATATTTGACATAGATTTCACAGGAAGCACGTTTACTTCAGGGTGATTGAGGCGAGCAAAGTGCAATACAGCAGGTGCGTGAACAAAGAAAGCCTTTGCCCCAACAATCAATGGCAAGGTTATTCAAAGGTGAAGTTAAGAAAATGATTTCAGATTAAAACATTCATTTATATTTTTTTTAAGGAATATCAAAGGTTATCAATGAATGGTTTGTTTTAATAAAACTAACTAAAATAAAAGCCTGGTACCTCAGTATCTCTTCCTGTGTAAGTCTGGAAAGCTATAACTAAGTTCAACATGTCTCTACACTTACATTTACTATATTTCATTTTGCATGATCAACGTCATATAATGGTAATTGCATATGTGAGATCTAAAACTCCTCTGAGCACAATTTGTATTTTCAGAGCAAGAACCTATATCTATATTCATTTTCTACTGGGATTTTGTGCACAGGACACACTATCTCCAGATGGTAATATAATAATATCACTAGAGCACCTAAACCCTGTCTGCTGTATACGTCATCTAAACATTTCTTCATTTTTCTTTTATAGGCATGACAAAAAGGTTCTACTAAACAGAATACATACATGAAATACTTAGGAACATCAAACAAACATAATGTGGAAACCGGAAGTTTCCTGGGCCGGGGCTTGTCATGTCGTCGTGCTGTTTATTCTCCTGCTAAAGAGAGAAGGGGGCTGTCAAAGCCTGTCGATGAAATCAGACAGAGCCTGTGCGAAGAGAAACATGGCCAGAGGCATGGCTGTTTCTCAGGCAGTGCCACCCACGATGGAAACCTCAGTTGTAGCTCTTGGGCAGATGTGTCAGGGCACTTGCCAAACCTGTTGATAGAAGAATCTGTGGAAACCAGTTGATTTTTCCCCCACAACATCCTGTGAGAGCGGCAGGCCTAATTGCTCTTTCCTGACAGAGTAGGAGGAAGCAGCGAGACCCCCACAGGAGATGAGGTGACGGAAGCTGTTTTTTCAGGGTGGTGTTTTGGGGAGGGGGGTTGCTGTCAACAATTGTTGGTGTATTAGCCTCAGAAGGAAAAAATAAAAACAGTAATGATGCTATCCTGTTTCATGTTGGGCTTTTGGTTTTTTCATTAAAAAGTTAACCTTTTATTAGAATTGTTCTCTGTGTTAAAGTGTCAACTCAAATACTTGTATCTGTATAATCTACAACTTTTGTTCTTCTTTGATAATCATAATAAAGTGATTAGCCACTTAAGTGAAAGTGATTACTTGAAAATCATTTTTCTGTGTTGAGTTTTAACTAAACCATTATTTCATTGTTGTGGGTGGGCTTTCTATGGACTGTCTTGTAGTGAAGAAGATTTTCTTCTTTCTCCCCCTATTCTTCCACAACACACACACATATATGTGTGTGTGTGTGTGTGTGTGTGTGTGTGTGTGTGTGTGTGTATTGTGTTAAAAAATGTCCCTTGAGCAACAACAACCAAAAAATATATTCTTTGTCAACGTTCCTGTATAATTAGACCCTCTGTGTCACAAATTAACTGGATTACAGGCTGGATTAGCATACAAGGTCACAGTTCGCTTTGCATAGAACTCATAGTTTACTGAATTAGTCAGTAATCACTGGTAATTCCATCCGTTCTATACCTCTATACATTAAATACAATGTTTTAGACCGTGCCCGTGTGTATTTTTTCAAAAAAAAGGATACAGTTCAAGTGATGTCATCCTGTCACCACACGTCTTTCTGACAGTTAGCTCATTCACGGATTGGGTATAATATTTCATCTGAATGCTTACTTCCTTTTGTACTGTGCCTGAAATGGCAGGCCTTGTGGCCCTGGTGTCTTGTCACTTTGTTGTGGTGTGGAGTTAAGAAGCCATCCACAGCAATGATGCCAGAGAGGGGTCACTGTAATTCAATCAAGGGGAGCTCTTCATGGCAACTCTCTAGGCAGGAAGATGTTTAGAGGAAGCTGTGTAAACAGACATCCTCCATGGTGATGAAACAGAGGATTAGAAAACCCCCACATCTCTCTAATCCGCCTTTTACACACTGTAAACCAACACAGCCGAGGAAGCTTGAGGGTTCAGATCTCTATCACACAAAGCGATGGTTTAAAGGTATAATATCCCACAGCTACCTACCGCTATTTAAGAATATTGCTACTTTGTGAGCTCGCATTGAAAACACCAGTGTGTATTTTTTCTATTATGTTATCTGTATATCTAAAGCACCATTTGAAAGGTTTTAATTTCCTGTTTTCCTTATCAAGCTACAACAGCTAAGAGATATTAATTACCTCATACTGCTGCAATAACAAGGCCATGCTTATTTGGCACACATTGACAACTGGGGAGGCAGTTTGAGTCCCTACAGCTGAAACTACCTTTGGGGAATGTACGCAAAGGTTTATTTTCTGATAAAGTAAACAGAAAGCTAAGCTATTAAACAGATACATATGTATTTTATAATTCAAACATGGTTGTGAGATATTCCAGGTTTGGTGGCATTTATTGAGAATTCAACACATGCGGTATGGTCTGAGCTTTCTGAAGACAAGCGGAAGTAATGGAAGTGTACAGTGAGTGTGACGTCATCCTTCAAGGGCATGCTGAATTGACATGGATTAAACATCAGTGTACCCCTGTGAGGACAGTATTTTGGCACAGCTTGAGTAGGGGCACAGAAAACAGACTAACCATCATTTTCATGGCATTTCAGATATTCCCTTATAGATGAGGTAGCAGACAAAGCACTGCGTTATTTTATTAAATTTTTTTTAACCACATAAAGCAGTGTTACTGATATGGTGGCACACGGTACTTGTATGCTAACATGGTATTGCTCATTTTCCCCTGACTGTGCCTCTTTCCTTAGTAATAGGAAGGTTCCCCTTTACAGAGCTAAGAAGACCACAGCTAGGACTTAACCTACAGGCCTAACAAATACATGAAGTGCAATTCATGTTTCAGATCCCTCTTGTGCTGCATTACATCTTTGTGATATCTCCAGGGTCCAGCCATATAGAATGCATCAGAGGATCTTGTTCATGCCTTTGTTTCTTCTTGTACTGACTAAGGAAATTCTTTGCTTATAGGTTACAACAGATATCTTGCAGACTGCAAGGTATGACTGTAATGTTACAGGCTTGCCAGAAGAGGGCACCATTGCAATAACGTCTGTTAAACTGTAATTCACAAGCTTCAAAAGATGTGGTATAGTTCTTGAGTTTCACCTGCTGTATGATAGAAACACCAGCAACAAGCCACAGATTACTGCTGGAGATGTCTTTATCAAAGATAGTTAGAAATGTGATTATGTATGTACTTCAATGTAAAATAAAAGTTTAAAACAAATGATATATACATGTTGTTGCATCAGTGTTTTTAATTGCTCTTGTTGAAAATAATCCCTATAAATTTACCAAAACTGGAAATAATGAAAATGTGATAATTTCACCAATATCATTAACTTCAATAATTAGAGTGTTAATAATAGTAAATATTTTTAAGAGCTGAGGTGACCATGAGCTAAGTGAATCAATTCTTCACTTAGAATCTAGAAAACAAAGACCAATTTTGAAGCAACAGATATAGTTATGCTAGGTGATATAGGTTATATAGGTGAGCCAGGCATTTCTAAGGACCTGGAATGTTCTGTGCAGCCGGTTGAAGGAGTGGGTCTACCAGCTGAGCTGTGTGCAGTATGTCATGTTCAGAAATAACCTATCACCAATCCCAGCTGGACTTTACTCAGGGCTGTTGTTATATTGCATGGTTACTCAATCTAAATTAAGATAACAGCTTGTTAAAAAAAAAAACAAACAAAAAAAAAAACAGTTAATTGAATGACCCGAAAGTAGCTGCACATCATTTGCTTGGTCTAATATAATCTTATTTTCTTATTCCACAGGGCAGACATTAATTGTTTTTGAATGTTCCCAAATAAATAATCAACTTGATTAATCGCATTAATTTATGTAGCGTTTAGTAACCAGTAAGTGGTATAGTAATCTCTACCCCCCCCCCCAACACACACACACACACACACACACACACACACATATAAACACAATCAAGTTTGTACACCCATCCCTCCAAAACTGTTTATAATAATGAATGGGTCTGTCTGGCTTCAGTGTGTGGTATTTTTCCAGATAATTAAAATGTACACTACAGCGTACAAGCCACAGGCAGACAGTGATCCACACTAACAGCGACCTGCCGGATAGCACTGAGTGTTCAGTTTGGGGTATTTCAGCAGATCAATAATTCATGACATACCACGGTTGGGTTTGAATAAAATGTATAGTACAGACCCAGCAGTGTTTGGACAACACTGAACATACTGTGTCATTTGTTCAGCTTGCCAAATTAAATTCTCTACTTGAGAAAATGAATGCCCCCACCTCTTCAAACACTACTACAGACTACACAGTGCAGAAATAAAAGTATCTGTATTGAATCAAAATCATCAATTTAAACAAGCTGCATTTTAGACAGATTTATTTGCAACTAATACACTGACAGATAGCAAATGCTATTACTGTGCTTATTCTATGAAGTGACCATGCTTTACTGTGTGTTTTTTTTTTTTTTTTTTATGTTTTACCATTTATATATTTTTGTTTGTGCTTCATTATGCTTTCACTATGGTATACCAGAGTAAGCTTTTACAAAGAAAACATACAAAACATTAGAAACAACTAAATAAATAAATGTTCAACGTGAATTGTGAAGGGATCTAACTGTCCGATACATGGCTCTTGTGCCCCACAATGGAAGTATTTACCATTATTTACATTTCCAGCAAGAGATCACTATATATATATATAATATATATATATATATATATATATATATATATATATATATATATATATATATATATAATATATATAGTAGTAATCACTATAAAACCAATATTAAAAAAAGCTACCATTGATTTTATATTTATGTATTGAACACTCCAAAACGGAACAAAATAAATCATAAATATATTTAATTTAAATTGCATCTCGATGGATAACAAGGTGCTTATACAGGAAAGCAGGCCACAGGTGATCCACTGTAGAAGTAAAATTCATTTGAAAGAAGCACACGTTTAAGTTTTGGTTGTTGGGTGATAATTTTCCCAGAGGCTGTCTTACTCTTCTAATCATAATTATAACGTATACACCTGTAAATACATGACTTATGCACGGAGAAGCATTTCAGTTATGTTTGTATTGTTGAGTAGTTTTTTTCTTTTAAATATTATATTCGTCTCTGAAAATGTGGCTTTGTCTTTGCATTTGCTTCAAGATTGGGTCTAGAAACGTTTAACATTCTGCCGTGAACTGGCAAGCTCCAGAGTTCAATTACATCAGCACAACGTTACACTGAAGCACTTCATTCTGCAGGCAAAACAAATCACACAAGCATTATTAACTGCTGTCATATTCATAGATACAGGGTGACATATCAAAGGATGTCAGTATTGTGGAGGAAAGCGGTTTAATACCCTGTTCACACTTACGGAACAATACTGGTCAAATGTGTTTCGGTTTAGAATAGATACCGATACAATACCATTTCTGTCCTAACTCACTTTTCAACACCAGACTGATACTGTTATGATATACCTCTCCACGTTTAAGCTGGTTTCTGTCGATACACTTACATCAAGGCCCTGTCCACACAGCATAGCCGATCTCGAGAAACGTACTCAAAAACGCTTTAATTAATCCAGCTCAAAGCGTCCTCAGTACCGTTACGGCCTTAACGTGTACAAACCCTATTAAAACAGCACGGTTACAGTTCCTAGCAGAGCAATGGACTGTCGGCTTAATATTAAATTATCCCACCATGCACTGGATTTTATGTTTACAACCTGGCAAATATGGAGCCCATGCCCATGGAAGACACAGCGCTTCTTATCATGAACGTTATGGCTTTGTTTCTTAAAAAGACAAGGTACCTTTTACCATAGTGTGTGCATTTCATTTTGAACTCTAAAGTCTCCTTGAACTAATTCATCGCTCCAGATATCAATATGCCTTGATTTCAGCAATTGATCACTTCGCTCCACGATCCATCATTTTACAACAAGCCTCACAAATTGTATATGGTACAGCAGTATTGATAAGCGTTCTCAACTCCTATAGGTGCCTGCTGAGTACTGTATTTGTAATGTTCACGCTACAAAACATATCAGAAAGCATTTTGGGATATTGGAGGATACATAAAAAATGTAGTTCGGTATTACAGCGTTCACACTATATCTTATATGTGAGCGAGCTGCGCTTGCCTCTGCATCATCCATTCTGTTGTCATTCCGACCCACCTGTCCACAATTGATCTGTTCCGAGTCATGCCACAATTGTACTTGTGCAGGGCCAGAAAGTGGTACATAGTCAGAATGTGGTACGCGTTCCCGTTTAACACAAGAAAAGGGTATGATGTCAATGCTGTGATTGACTACTGCACAAATCACTACAAAGGAGACAAAAAGTAGTTCACCCACAAAATTGTATGTTTACACTGTGCTGGTCATCAGTTAAAGCCACGTGCACGTGCTGAATTGTGAAAAACATTATAATAAAAAAGATCTTTAAAGGCCAAACACATCAGATGGGTGTTTCGTGTTTTCTGAGCTAAAATAATTTGCGCATGCCCGGGCAAGAGCAATACACCGTGTACCACTTTTTTTAACGCATACCACAAAATAAAACACTGGTACGAAACCTGGAACAATTTCAGTGTGAACAGATGTTGCGATATTGTTCCACAGAACCTTTAAAAAGGTCAAAGCCAAAGTTAACTTTGCCCCACGTCGTTGGAGTAGCATGGTTGAAACATCTTTATGAAAGTGCCAGCAAGGACAGTTTAAACAGGTACAAACAGAGAGACCAAGAGGACACGATTAATGGAACATAATGACTTAAGAAACTAAATTACTATCTGCTGGGGAACATTGCTATGAGACTGTAACCCTTTGCAAAAGTCTTAACTGCAGAAGCACCATTAGTACATCATGACGTCTTTTGGGGCATCTTCCGTGGGTCTCTGCTGCTCCTTCCTCTGAGTGTAGCTGGCGTGCTGGTAAACGTAGATGATGATAATGACAAACAGATTGCAGAAAAAAGCAGGAATCATGAGGTAGTACGAGTATCCGATTGAATTCTTGGCGTCACTCAAAGTCACACGTTGGTTCGTAATTTGGTTTTGAGCCATTTCTATTGATAAATGATAGACCTCTGTGTTTACCACGAATAAAACAATTGAGAGAAAAATGAAAATTGCTGAAAGAAACAAAAAAAAGTAGATTATTGCAAGATTATGATTTATGATACAGTTATACTAGCAGTTCATATGTGAGAAAATGTTGGAATAAGGATGTTTTATATTGTACTGAATTGGCATCTCAGCCCATTCAATTTAGTAGAAAAGACAAAAAACAAAAGACGTCTTGCCGTTCAACTAAGCAGTCCACTCTCAGGTCAAGAGGTAAGTACGTGTCTTATGCTGATATCAGTTTTATTAACGTATCAGCCACTATGAGGAAATCTATTGCAAATATTAATATTCTGATGGGCTTTATCTTAAATAAATGAAGACTTCATTGAAACTTGAAACTGTTTACAGCTACTTTATATGCAATTAGATATGAACTAACATTTTATTTCTAAATTATTTTTATATAATAAAGAACATTAATTCATGGTATGATTCTAACAAAGTCCTTCTGTCCAACACACAGCAGAAGAGCCAGCCTGTCTCTGGTATTCACAGTTCTGTTCAATAAATGCAGGTTGTGTCACAAGCATGCAAGTGTAATGGACAGTGTTGTAGACATGAGGTGATGATGATGTAATGGGATACAGGCTCTAAAAGCACTAGTCCAGGGGATCAGTCACTTTGGACTGTGGTTAAGACTATACCAGGAAGGAGGTTGGTGTCCGTTCTCTACCTGTAACATATGACTGAAGAAGTGCAATGCTTGATGCTATTCACTTGCCACTGTTTACAGCAGGGAGTCATAAGCAGGTACAAACCCCATAAGAACAGTGAATATATATGTGAACTATAGGAGACCTCCACTGTGGAGATCAGTCCAAATAAACAGGCGCTCTCAGTTTCATAAGGCCAACCATGACTACGCCAAGAAATAGGCTAAACATCTTGTGTTGATACAGGAGGAAATGGTTTTAAATTCAATTGTGAAAAAAGTACATCAGATGCCTTAAGTAATTTAGCAATGTTGAATTTTTATAAATTGCAGACCTTTCTAAGTGTCTGCACCCCTCCACCTCAACTTCTATCAGTCATTCAGTGCCGAAGACATTCCAGCAATGGGGTGATTCATAGACAATCCACAGTTACAGCCAGCTTTATATGTGGTAATGACAGTGTTTCAGTAGTAAAGTTGTATTGCTTCATACTAAGTATTTTGTGACTCAGCATTTTAATTGAGCGGTATGAATCAGTATTATGTTTCAGTTGCTGACGTTGGTAAATAAGCATCTTCTCATTCCCTCCCTGGCACATTGTTGTATGTAAGTTACTGGGAGTGTTCTCCATAACACCTGCATTAGCAGCTCCATTTCCCAAGAGGAAGCAGTCCTGACACAGTTATTACACATCTGTAGAAGTGAGGGGTGTGTAGCCAGTAAATAAACGGACTGCAGCCAGCAGTGATGACTGTCTAAAACAAAGCACTGTGCCAAATCAATTATTAAAGACCTTGATGTTATTTTTCTCTGCGGAGTCTTAGATCAAACCAACCTGCACACAATCTCAGTTGGCAGTCTCTTTGGATTAGAAGTTGCCTCTTTTAAGTACACATATATATACCTTATTTACATCTTTAAACTAACTTGCTGGGTTGTGCTGTGTTGAATATCTCTCAGTTGAGAGAGCTACCAAGATTATGTAGCAGATCATGATTTTTGATTTCAGTACCAACCACATTTCTTTCTAGTTAGGTTGGTCCATGAAGGATGTGTTGAAATACTCACACTACCCAGACTAACCAGGCATCATTGTGACGTAATTAGCTCATTACCTATTAAGAGTAGACAACAGTGTAAAAGACATTTAGCCTCATCCAATGAAATAATTCTTAGACCAGACAGCTAAAATGGTGCACATTCATATGGTACACATGATGATAATTCAGGTTCCAATACTATATATATATATATATATATATATATATATATATATATATATATATATATATATATATATATATATATATATATATATATATATATATATATATAAGTTTGGGTGTAAGCAATTCTAACTGTAGCGCATGACATAAACATCGTTGGGCATGCTTACCGCTTACTGAACTGCAGACATAAACACCGAGAGGTCCCAGGTATGTTTCGTAAGGGTTGCTGAAGCTGTTATATAGAGTGATTCCAAAGCTGCATATTGAACCCAAAAGCCCGAGACACAGGCAGGTTATAACTGTGATGTGTAGTGATTTAGAAGGACCAAAGTGTTCCAGAGATTCCAGGACTTGAAAGAAAAAGATGATCATGTGTGAGAATTACAGTTAATCAACAGAATTCAAGGGTTTGCTGGAAAAATCACATCATATACATATGTTATTACCAATAGATGTGTTAAGCTCAGTTTTAATACATGGTAAAAACCTGGGACACCAGAGAAAAGATTTGTATTTGGAAAGAATAAAAGGCTTCTGTGAAATCCAGTGCCGCCTTCTGCTTTCAATAGGATTAAACAGAACAATGAAATGTTTCTTTCTTGACTTGTAACTTGAACCTGAAAAATATTCAATTCATTGTCAGGTTATTTCCCCAATATAATCTTCTACAGGGCGAATGCACACTATATGGTAGGGAATTAATTGTTTTACAGTTAATTGCTACACAGCTGTAAAATTGAGATAGAGCTATGTGAATTGACTCAAGGAAAAGAGTCCTGAAATGTATTTGCATACTTCCGCCAGATATACGGGATAATGAATCCATATGTATTTGTTTAGAAAATCAACATCTACACAATTGTTTGATTTCTTCCACTATTGTTTGTTAAGGATTTCATCTATTTACTTTTGGCGCATGTTGCTTCTAATTTCTTTGCAAACACAACTAGGATTGATTTGATATTTTTCCTCTAAATCCTGGGCCATTGGTTGACTAGAGGGATTGTTATTTGCTGTAAGACTATATGAGTGCTGAGTTGTTAACCACTCAGTCAATTATTGAAAAATAAAAATTATATATATATGGCACAGAAGTTATTGCCAGTGGCAAATACATTTGAGAAATCAGACATGTAAAATGACTAGCATATGCATATAAACATTTTGGATTACTTAACACTCAAAACTGTTAGTTAAACCATATATTACTGTCGCAGCCTGTAGCAGGGAAGATCTGTGCTGACTCTGCTGGCATGTTCACAGTGCTGCAGAAAGAGGGCAGTAGTGTCCAATACCCGCCTGTGGGTCATGGCAGTGACACGGGGGAGGTGGAAAAGAGGGTGTGTGGACTTTCCCTCTCTTTGAGTGGCTGAGAGGCGGGTCTTGGGGAGATTGTTAGCCCTAATAATAACGCTCTACTGTTTCCTCAGGTCTGCTCTTTTAGACGCGTCGAGCATGTGGAAGCGCGGGTCCAGGACCGAGAACAAGCTGGGAGAAAGAAACTGGAAAAAGAAATCTGACAGAAAAGAAAAACAAAAGAAAGATAGTAGTAGCGAGGGAAACCTTGGGCAGACCCCCAAAGTATTGTTTATAGCAAGCTGAGGGAGCAGCTAGTGTAGGTGGGTGACCCGGGCCGTGCGGGTAGCGACGACTGGGGTAATGCTGCCAAGTGCAACACCTTTTATTTGTAGTTTTATTACTGTTTTATTTTCGCCTTCTGTTTTGATTATTCTGTTGAGCACCTGTAAGTGCGCCTGCACTTTGAACTGTGTACTGCCTTTGGTATTACTGTGGTTCTGTCTACCATCATTGGTAGGCAGACCATGGACAACAGTGCCCTCTGCAGGTTAAAAGAAAGCACTACCACCAAATAAAACTGGACACCTGTGCAGTGTTTCAAGTACACCTGTTTCTGTCTCCCGTGTCAGTGAATTATCCACCACCCTTCCACACAGCCATTAAATACAATGTCCACAATAATAAAACAAACTCTTAATAGTTTACAAACATGGTTTTGGTTTTGCTTGTGCTGTACAGCAGAAAGCAATATATTTGCTTTAAGGTCACACAGTGTTATACTTGGATTCAAACATACATAAAATAACTGATTCACCATTATTACCACTTGCATGAAGATGCTATAAAATAAGTAGAAAGGAAATTACAAAAAAGATCACTCTTTTGTAACATTAACAGCTTTGGCCTCATGCTTTCATGTCTTGTTGACATGATATAGGAACGTGTATATTTTGGTTATCTAGCTATCTATATGAAGTGTTAAAGTTGAAGATGATATACTGTGGCTAGAGAGGAGAACAACCCCACTGTTTAACATTTCACAGTATGCATACTACACTCCATAGGGCTGAATCAAGAAATACTAAAATAAGTTCATTAAATTACGTTGTCATTGATTTTTTTTTTCTTTTTGTATTTCTTAACATCCAGTATTACCAAATGACGCTGCAAAAGAAAATAAAAAGGCAAATGAAAATATATTACCTTTAAAGGGCTCAATATCAACCCCAATGTTAGGGCAGAAGTTGCTTTTCCCCTTGCCTTCGAAAAGCCCATACTCAAGTGTGACGGAACCATTGTTATTGGCCGACCCCTTGCATGTAATCGCAGTACTGACCCACTCTTTGGTTGCCAGCACAGCACATATCATTATAAGCGAACCACCACTGGCCAGGGATCCTCCTAAGAACATCAGTGTTTTTCTTATGGTTGGCATTTTGCTGTTTTGGATGGTATCTCCAGTTTAAAAGTTTCTTTCCGACCATCAAGTCTCCCTGATAACTGGAGTCTCCCAGACCCGTTCAGACCTTTCAGATGCTTTAGACCCGGCCCATTCTCTTTCCAGGAAGTTGTAAAAACTGAACATTGGACTAAGAGTATCAGCAATAAAGTGTCTTAACGTGGACTTCGGTCAGGTGTTAAGTGGTGCGTGAGTTGTTGCTTATTAGTTAACATTGCAGGAGGGATGTAATGTTTAACGTGTACACCACATCTGAACACAAGTCGGGTGCATCAGGCTTACTGTAAAGAGAATTTGGCAGTAGTGCAAAGCGCATAGCATCACTTGTGAATCCCATTTATCCTTTACAGTATTATGATCTCTATATTTCACTGGCACAAAACCATGAAGACCGATCTGCTATTATAACTACATGCCTAAAATATATATTAACTTGACCTTAATGATTGGGACAGGAGTGAAAATAGTATTAAAAAGCAAATGAAAGGTAGGATTACTAGGTAGGATTTTTTTTTTAACCAATACCTACCTTCATGCTTCGTTTCCGTAGATTATCAAATCAATTTCATGACAAATATGAATAACACCTACTGGTAGATATTTATAACATTGATCTTGTATAGGCCCCACACAATGTTTTGTTGATTGTGGCCATAGAACTACATCCCCCTATAGTCTAGGTAATATCACCGTCATGACAATAAACTTCACATATGGAATTACAAAGCAACACAATGGCGTCATGGAAACTAAACAGAAGATGTGTCGTGGCTTATAATAACTGCAATAAAGCAGTAAATCCAATAGTCTCTCACGACCTTCTGTTTCATTGATAACAGCCCACAGTTATATTGGCTTTTCTTTATATTTCTCTGTGTACAGGCAGATTATGGCAAGTCCACCCCAAGACCCTGAAAAGGATCAGGCTGATTTATTTCTGGGGATGTCCTCACATTCAAAACATGAGCTTGTACAACCCACGCGCTCTCAGGAGTTCTTATATCTGAATTTCAAAGGAGGTTTATTGTACACACTGTCAGACAATGCAGTTGAAATCTCAGCTCCTGTGTTATCATATTGTGCTTCCATTCAACCGTCTTCAAAAGAAATCACTTTCTTTTTTTTTATGCAGAATTGGTAATTATGCTTACTGCCATATGGAATCTACAACAACTGGAGCATAATATTAAGAGTCAGCACTTTTATGCAAAAAGTACATCTTATTATGCACAGTTAGCAATCTTTATTTGGGGCTGTAAATATGGAAACTCCTGTACTGTACAAGCATAACCTAGCAATAAAAAAGTATGATAATTCCTCAAATGCCAAGGTAGTTGCTGCATGCATTTCATGGTTTTATTCAGTCTGTTTACAATGGAATCTTTTGCTTATTAGAATTCATTTGAATTCTTCAGAGCATATTATACATGTCTCAGAAGCCTCTCGCCCCTCACTTGTAAACAAATAGCTCACTCATTTATAATGACAGCCTACATTTGAAGCCATTCATTTAAACTCAGACCTTGCTTTAAAAGATATGTTAATTTAATTATCTGACACAAGTTTTGACTAGAAGTCTTTTTCAATAAAATATTATAAAAAACAAAACAAAAACAAAACAGTCTGGCATTGAATTTATTACGTCTATTTTAGTATTTCTTAATATAATTTATTACATTTCAACAGCTCTTGCCTTGACTGTAATAAAGGTGTAGTATACTGTAGTTAGACTGTGGACAGGTTCAAACTGAAAATAACAATAAAATGCAGGTCTTGTGCTGTTAAACTCTAGATACAAAACACCTAATAACAACGGGGCATTGATTGCTATTCCACAAAACCAAAAAACATAAACAACATACAGTTATAAATTAAATTGTTGTTAAAGAAATGAATGTCAAACTTGGTCATAAACATCAACCTTAAAAAAATGTGTGAAATAGCTTGTCAGTTAAAGCTTTGTGAATAGGGAACCTTAAGGGGTAACACAGGGTAAAACTCAAATGGTGTTAAATGAACTACCACCCAAATTCAATTCTAATAATAGTTTGCTAGTTACTGTAAAGTGTGCTGTGAAAATCACACCATGCCACCACATAGCATACCAAAATAAAAACAAACAAACAAAAAAACATGTTGTTATGGTAGTCTTCTTGCAATTAATCCCAAACGGTAGCATTTCATAGAATAGTAAATGTTTCAAATGCTTTCTGCATTCTAAGTCTTGCTGAGCAAACCTGTGTTACATAATCATGCATTTAATCTGAAGAACAATAATATTAAGCTCAACAAACAGCAAATACCATAAAAAGAAACCTTCGCAATGCATTTATAGGTAATAGTGGTTTTTATTTTGTAGGTAAATTAATAAAACGATGATTTCGCATTCTCTTTTACAATAACTGCAATTCCTAAAAAAAAAAAAAAAAAAAAAAGCGCAAATGCAATCTGCAGCCACCAGACTGCGCTATAAATAGATAGTAACTAATAATAATAATAATAATAATAATAATAAATAATAATAATAATAATAATAATAATAATAGTAAATAATTCAACTTAAAAGCATACAGATAATGTAAAGTATGACTGATTGTGTATTTATATTAATTCTGAATAAATACAGATCCGGCCACAATGACCAATGTATTGAATTTGAAAAATTTGAAAAGTGAATCTTCTGGATATGTCATGTGTTGTTTGTTTTGATGTAGTGTTAAATGCTCAACATGAAAAAAGCAAGCACCATGCAGTTATGATCTAATGACACTGTAATATGAACAGCTAGTGCCAGCTGATGTAAACACGTATAATTATCCAATCCAAAACAAGGAAAATACATATTAGAAGTATGAAAAGGTTTGTTTTACTGTGATCGTAACAAACAATAATCTTTTTGTTTGGCAGTTCTAGTTATGTAATTTACATCATTTTATCCTCAAGAGGGCTCTTTAAAATCTATTGAAATCCAACTGGTTTTAACCTTAGCACGTAAACCTAAAAAAAAGAAAGATCCATGATCAAACACAGTAAAAAACACGTTCTACCTCTCTCAACTGTGCCAATGTATGAAAAATAAATTAAACGAGCCACAAATATAGCTATAAGTTAACACACATAAGAGGTTGGCTGATATTACGCTCTCACTTAGTATGTCTCAGTTCTTAGTTCTTCAGAATTTAACACCAGGAAACGGTTCTTTTTAACCTGCACTGCAGAACCATGTAATATAGACTTGCATTTCCTGAGTGCTGCGGGGCCGCTGTGTTGGATGAATGTTGTTCTAAACACAGCGCCAGGAGACTGTCTCTCTCGTATTCTGTGAAACAGAAAGCAAAGGGAAGGCAATTGTGACAGCAGACTAAGGAACGAAAAAAAAAATGTCCTGATCCTTTCTGATAAATTACAAGTCGGTCTCAAAACTTGCAACCTCTTACTGAAAACAGCTTATCCGGAATTTCCTTTTTGCTTGGAAACTGGTCGTGGTTGCAGCCTGTTATCGTGAGAGTTCTCTCCAACACAGGATCCACTGCGGTAAGATTACGGTGTTAGAATATAAATATATTTTTAACCTCTCTCGTTTTTATTTGATTGTAAATATATGTATAATTATTATTTATTTTGTATAATACAATAACAAAGAATGTTTATTAAATTAAAATAAAAATGTGTATCGTGTTTGAGAAGGAATGTGGTCTCAAGGCTATGTTAACACAATGAATTGCATCACAGGTGATGTTTCTGGCAGTCGTGCTGTATCAGTGGAAAGGCAACGCTGCCGTTTTATAGTTTTCAGTTTGAGTTTTATGTTTGTGGTACGGTATTGTTCATATTGTGTGGATAAATGCAAACACACTCGACAATACGACTGACTGTTCTTGCCTGCAGGTTACATATATTAATGATTCACACTGGACAAAACTAGAAACTGATTTTATTTTTGCATCGCCACCTCAAGCTGTATAGAGTATAGAGTAGGTGTGACTTGGTATATGTAGTGTTTCCACATTTAAGGTATTTTTCTTCTTAAAAGATAAATACAAAAAAAAAAAAAAAATCGTTTGTTAGCTATAAAACGAGGTGGCTCCCCGGAAGATTTATCACATCCGATTTCTGACTGTACTACTAGCCCGCTTGCCATCGCGTTTAACAATCTATCCAAACCAGGATCAGTATAAAAACCATTCGTCATATATAGAATACTCACACTGAAGTGTTTGTGCATACCCCGACGTAATACATGCATTGCAATCACCATTTGATTTGCTGTTTTTGTGCGTGTGCCGTTTTAATGTGTACTGTATTTAATATACTGTATTTGACAGATAAGGAATACGTGTATTAGATAAAGGCAGATGAACACGGGAACAGTTTCCTTTCAATTCGAAGATGACCAGCAACCCAATACTTCTGGGATATGCCTGCCACACGTGAGGTATTTACTGAGCATTTTCTGAGCGTTTTCTGTCGGAGTTGCCGATAGGTCACTCCGGGGAGTGACCTCCCGGCTCCCGAGGGAACAAACGGAGCGCACTTACTCTTTTGCTTCTCACATCAAGTAGGTAAGGTAGGTATACTAACCTCTCTAGTTGCTGGGATTTAATCTGTGTGAAAACACTCCCACTCGAGTTTTTCTGGAGTTCCCCTGCAATATTTAGATTGCTGGAAGTCGGCTTGCCACTTCCCCGGAATCAGAAACTCGGCATCTGAAACTGAGCTAAAATGCTGCGCATCTGTGCTTCATTTTAATTTTTTTTTCTATTCAACTGCCTGCATCGCTTGGCAATTGTATACTGCTTTCTAACTCCACAGCATCTGTTGTTGTGTGTTTTTCTCCTGCTATTGCAGCTACAAAAAAGAAAAACAGAGATTTCCTCCACCGGGACCTGACTGTGCCATGCCCCGCTGTTGAGTCAACTCTGCCGGATTGTCTCGGCCCACCCACTCGGTGTGCTTGACCTAATCAAAAAAATCAGTTTCCCGCCTGGCGTGGTAACTGTTATAATAAAACCCTCACAGCCTTGCTGTTGTGTGTGTGTGTGTGTTTGTGTGCGCGTGTGTATTTCTTCCTTACTGTTCTGCAGTTAAAAATTAAAAAAAAAAAAAATTAAACACAAACAGTACATTCTATACTACTGCAACTCTTCAGCCTGTGCTCCACCCCAGGGTACACTGCGCACTGCCCCGGTTGTGTGTGACTGCACGCGGTTCACATCATTGCCCGTGCCTAACTGCAGTCAAGAGTTTGTGTATCCACCCCAGCGTATGCTACGAGCTACCCTAGGTTGTGTGATTACACGCGCTTAAGGCTTAGCACCTGCGCAGTACCTTGGTGCTTATACCCTCGGTGCTCGATGCCTTAGTACTTCGGTGCCCTTGGTGCTTATATGCTCCATGCCTCGGTGCTTCGGTACCCCTGGTGCCCTCGGTGCTCGCCACCCTTGATGCTTCAGTGCCCTTGGTGCTTTGGTGCCCACGGTGCTTCAGTGCCCTCGGTGCTTATGCACTCCCTGACTTGGGGCTTCGGTGCCCCAGGATGTCCCTGGTGCCCTTCATGCACACACTCTTGGTACTCATTGCCCTTGGTGCTTCGGCGCTTTCGGTGCCCCAGTATGTCCCTGGCTTCCTCTGTGCTCGCCGCCCTCAGCGCCTCGGTGCTTAGACACTCCCTGCCTTGGTGCTTCGGCGCCCAGCACGTCCCTGGTGCACTCGGTGCTCGCTGCCCCCAGTGCCTTAGAGCCTCGGTGCCTCTGCGCTTCGGTACCCTCGGTGCTTAAACGTTCTGTGCCTCGGTGTTTAGCATGGCTAATTTCCATGCTTGCACGTCAAGGTGCTGGGCTCGGTCCCTGAGCCCCTCGCAGAACATTCCCTGGTGCCTCGGTCTCGTACCCACTCTAAGTCTCCCACTCGGAGTTCCAAGCAGGCCAGACACTTGAGACAGGCGCAGGACATTATGGACTTGAAATACCAGATGGCCTGGAATATTTGACCAAGCAGCAGGCTCAAGCCCCTGCTGTGGTCCCGGCCTCTGCCCTGCAGCTGGCCCTGTATTCACGGTGGTAATCCCGGATGTCCCAGAGCCGGGTGTCAGCAAGGCTGAGGAGGACCAAGATGCGATCCTGTTTGCGGCCTCTTGGGAGGGAGGAAGGACAAGTTCAAGAGCTGACCTTTGAGACAGACCCAAGCTCAGAGATAACCTGTGACACTGGGGTAGGGGTTCTACTCGAGGTATTTTTTGGTGCCGAAGAAGGACTCCGGCTTTCGGCCCATCCTAGACCTGAGACACCTAAATGGGTTCTTGAGGGAGAGGAGGTTCCAAATTGTCACATACCATCACATTCTCCAGTCTGTCCAGCTGGGCAGCTTGTTTACTACAGTGGACTTACGTGTATTTTCACGTCCCTATTCTTCCTGCGCACAGGAAACATCTCCGCTTCAGCTTTCAGAGAAGTGTCTTTGAGTTTTCCGTGCTGCCATTGGGCCCCTCCTTAGCCCCCTGCACATTCTTGAAGTGCGTGGATGCCGGCTTGGCCCCCTTACAGCTGCAGGGGATCAGGGTGTTGAACTACCTGGACGACTGGTTGATCTGTTCCCAGTCGCAAGAAAGAGCAGTGGCCAACACATCAATTGTGACGGAGCACATTGATTGGTGGTTGTCCTCGAATTGAAAGGGAACATTAGGTTACAAATGTAACCCTGGTTCCCGGAAAGAGAAGACGACCAACAAATGGTCCAAGGTTTCATTGGTCGCTTTCGCGGATTGGATGCAAAAGAGGAAGTGAGCTCTGTGGAGTGACTGTTTCCTTGGGAGGCGGGACCGAGAACGTCACTCCCCGGAGGAGCCTATCGGCAGCTCTGACATAATATGCTCAGTAAATACCTGACCTGTGGCAGGCATATCCCAAAAGTATTGGTTGTTAGTTGTCCCCTCTTTCAGGGAACCAGGGTTACATGCGTAATCTAATGTTTTAATGCATGAATGAATCTAGAGTTCATGGTATATGTGCACCAGGAGTTAAGTGCTATAAAGTAGCTTCTCTTTAAATTCTAAAGAATCGGGAGTGTTACTTCCCCAAAGACATGTTTAAAGGCAGATCAGTATTTATTTATATTTATATTATATATGTAGTTGTGACTACATCAAAAATAGGGAGGTTCATGAAACCCGTATATTTTATTTTATTTTTGTCTAATTGTTTGCTTTTTAAGTCACTTTTTTATCATTTAGTTCAAGTCATTAGATTAGTGATGACTTCAATATAATGTTATTTCCAAGACCTAAAATAAATATTTTGATGGTCAAAGGTCAAGCCAAACATCTCAAATGTGGTTCTAAACCCAGTTCTTATTGTTTAGATCCCTAGGAGAATGGGAAAGCACCAAGTTAGGAGGCTTAATAATATACAGTGATAGCAGGACCGTGTATAATTCCTTGCTAAGTTAAATATGGGTTTAAATATCAGCATGCAGGGTTGTATAGCTGTAAAAGTCTATTTCTGTCCATGGTAAAGAAACAACCTAAAATGGCATTTCTTTCAGAGTTGCTTCTGCACCCTGATGGTGTTATTGTCACCATTACTAAGTCTGTTGGTTGTATTTTAATCAGAGAGCAATTGCAGTATACAACCCTGCTAGCCAGCTTGACAGCTTTTATACCATTTGTTTTATTTCATTTCTTTCTGTTCCTATCTTGTCTTTCAAAAGAGGGTAAATGCTTCAGTGCTTGCCTCTGTCAACCTAGGCCAACCCTGCTTTATCAAAAGCAGTGCAAAATTGTGAATCGGGTAGGTTCTGACCCAGGTAGAGCACACCAGTGTGAAAGGGGCTTTAGATTCTGCTTTTAAGGCACCCCCACCGATATATACATTAAAAAAAAAAAGTTTTATCACAGTTACATATTATTTATATTCCTATCTTGAATTACTTGGATACGCCCCTTATCAACCCTGCTTATAAATGTGGATTGTGTGTATAAAGGTATACTAATGTATTTGCATCCAAAAGTGAAGCAGCTGTCTTTCTGCTACTGACTTGCAGGCAGGGAACTAACTTGTGTCACCAATACTCAGTGCGCCTTGCAAAGACATCTTTGTTAGCTGTGTTTACAAGGAGGAAGAATATATTGTAAGCATTATATTCAATCAGCTGTTACAGTACTGCTCAAATGACAAGATAAGCCTCCACAATGTTTCTAGTTTAGTTTATTTTGAAAATCAGGAATTAAAATGCATTACAAAAGTGACGTAATCCAGTGATCACAACATAAATCATGTACATATCTTGTTCTGGAGACTTGGGCAAAAATAATTACTATTCCTAATGAATTACTTTATGACTTGATTAAGAGGCGAAATTGAATTTCAAAAAATAATTATTCCTGTTAATCGAAGTCCTGAAAGTGGATTTTCTCAATTTCAAGTGGTAGAAGTCCAGAGCGACCAAAATAAATTTGACTTGTATCAGAGAACTGTAATATAAATATAAATTGTTTAAAATATATAATATATAACCGTTTTTTTGTTTTTTTATTACTGTACTTCTAAGTCCTAAAATAAATATTTTGATGGTAACGAGTTAAACCAGTCATTTTATATCTAAATTCTATCTATCCCAGCTAGTGTCTGGCATGTGAATAATAAAATGTGTAGACACAACTGACAAGAGAGATAAGAGTTCATGTCTCAGAACTAGCAGGTGTACTGTGACACAGAGCTGGGAGCATGAGCTGTAGTTTTGTGAATGGCACGTTTATACGCGAAAATATTTGTTTGGCAAGATGACGTTTTGTCAACCTGCCACTTGTGTGAAATGTGGCTTATAGATTATTATACTATAGATTCCAACATGTGACAATTTTTGATTGAAAGAGGCATGTGTCTGATGTTAGGGATTTTCAGGTCTGGATTGTGGGGTGCTTCCAGAACTATAAACATTAAATTCACCAAAAATATTTGTATTCACAGGGAGTCGACACACAATGCTTGTATAACAAAATTGAGTGCCTTATCATTTTGCAAATCTAACTCAGAATTAAATAAAGCTTGCGAGCAGCAAAGTCATTTACATTCCGGCATAGTTTTGGGTTGGTTTTGGTTACCTTCCCAAATCACGCTTTAAAACCACATATTCTATGATATATCAAATCCAGATCGTACAATAAACCAAAGGTGTTCTGTACAACCAATAATAAGAAAAATGTTTCAAAATGATGTAGGTTTAATAATAAAATAATAATAATAATAATAATAATATAAATAAAGTCTCCCATCTTGACTAAATCTCTTTAATTGGTACTATATTGTAGAACTTTGGGGCTCTTGTTTTTACAGGATTTATTACAAATAAGTATTTGAAACAATCTCCAAAAATCCCCCAGTGCCACTTTAATGTCTGCACAATCATTAGACCTTGCAGTTTATCACAGGACCCACGGGAGTGATCGACACTCCTCTCCACTGAAACATTTATCATGTCCTCTCTGCCGGGCAGCCTGATGTGGGTAGAACAGCACATTATTTCTTCTCTTCAAATATCTCCTTTAGAAGGCTAATTGTAACACACAATAGCACGATTAGGCAATCTGCTGCAACCCATTACATTTTCTCAACTGAAATAAAAATCTAGTTGCATGCCGTCAGGATTTACCAGCCTTTTTCTCATGACCACCCCCCCCCCCCCCCCCCCCCCCCCCCCCCAAGAAAACACTAGAAGTAGTTCAAAACACTAACTAAGGCTCGGTATAAATTAACTGTCAAGATGCACGATATGAAGGCCTTTCAAACATTCAGCCATGCACCTACTGTAACACCATTCTCTGCAATATTTTCAGGTATTACAAAGGAATGGTGCTGTATAATGCAACAGCATTCTTCATTGTCAGGGTTAAAATATATATTTTTTATTTTTTATTTTTTTTAGTATAAGAAAGTGACAGCTCTTACCAGAAGTAGTTCCTGGGTTGACATGTATTAAGTGTATGGAGAAAAGGCAGCAACAACATACAGTACTGTAGATCACATTTAGGTTTTTGACTGATCTTAAAAGCCTATGCTTCAATCACAAACCCCCCGTAGGGGGAAAAGCATAATGAATATTTCTTATCAGAAAGAAACAGAATTTGGGGATTTGCATGAAGACTAAAAGTTGGAACATGAAATTACAGCAGAATCTTAGCCATCTAGTTTTGCAAAACACAGATGCATGCAAAATAAAGATGCATTTAAAGTGCTGCACTTCATGTGCTTTGATTAATTATTACTGTTACAGTTTTTCTTATCTGCCTTTTACTAGGTTGTGTTCACCTGAAGTTAACAAGTGCATTGGTAGAATAGATTCTGCTAAAGATGTGTCTGAGGACAATAACAGTGTCTATGATTACAAAGATTTATTATGCTTTGTAGGATTGTCCCAAGGTAAAGTTGCGTGTTGAACTTTCAGTTTACCATCTGATCAAGGATAAAAAATCAAGTGCAGATGAATGCTTCCTATACTGAACTCTGTTGTAGAAGTAATGTGATAAAGCTGTTCTGAAAGACTACTGTTTAGAAGCTCATAAATAACGCATTCTGCCATGGAAAACCAGCTTTGACCTTCTTTTCAGGCCAGTAACCACGTTAGTCTTGTATAATCAACGTAACCCACTTTGGGATTAAATACAAGGTGATGCAAAAAGAGGTTAATTTCCTGATTTACTTTTTGCTGTGCCCTAATTTAGAGGCAGTGGAAATAACCACTTAAATGACTGTGTGTCTGATTTGTGTAGCTTTTAATCTAATCTGTATACAGCACGTTAATATCTCAATTTTGCATTCCATTAACAGGAGAATAATATCTTAAGGCGGGAATATACACAGTCATGTTATTTTTAAAGATGTTTTATAACATTAGCATTAACATTTATAAATGTACTTTAATAGTTTTTGAACATTAGTATAAATGTTTTATTAAAATGTTCTGCTAAATACTGTATAAACACGAAGAATCACAACCACTGCCTCTCTCATTTTCAACTGCAGCATCTGCTCGATGCAAATCAAGGGATATAAAACAGGTATAAATGGAACAACGCTGTTGTATAAAATTACTGAACTGAAACATCTCCATATAGTATGTCAATTCTGGGTGTATATTTAATGTAGTTTATTTAAATATGCAAATATGCCTTGCTCATATTCTCATGTTTTCAACCCATCCCCATTGTTTCTTCATCTGAATTTACTCGGTTGCAAGAGGAAATGAATAGTAAGTAATGTGTCAAAGATTTTTCTGCTGTATTAAAAAAAGGCACTTGAAATATTTTGCCAGAAGGAGGGATACTACTGGGTCAACCTATTGCTTTCGAGTCTGCAAGAGATAAGTCATCTACTTGAAATTCCTGTCCCCTGGGCAAGCCTAAAACCCTCTTAGAATTCTGGAATGGTTTCATACCTCTTAGAGTCTGTATCCTGCATAATGTATTTTGTGTTGAGGGAGAAGGAGAAAGAGGCTTGTTTCAGTTTTGCATTTTTCTTTGTATTACTGTTGAGCCTGTACAGACAGGTAGATTCTACAAATATATCTATCTATTTTTTTCCTATTTTACATTCACAGATGCATTTGTGCTTTTAATGGAAAAAGCAATTGGCTTTCAGTAAATGTGTTAATTAGTTTGTGCTTAGGGGCGGTGAATCTCTCATGTGACAGTCTTTTCAACCATCCAATGCGCAGATTATTAAGGGTAATGAAAGTCACATCAAGTATTAAAGTCTTGTGCTTCTCAGGCTGCTGTGCTTATTATAAGCTTCCCTGTATGGTAGAAGGTATACTGTAGGTTGTGTTTAAAAAAATCTTATGGATCAACAAAATTACAACTATCAACAAGTACTTCTCCATCCCACTATATCCCACTGCCATCATATTTGCATTTAATCTTCCAAAAAAATATTGTTCTGCAATGCTGAAAACATGTGAAATCAGACAGCTGACCACACTTTGCTTCATAAACACTTTGTGTAAAAGGAAATGGTATAAGAATTTCTATTTGTAAGTGTTGTTCGATGCACTATGTTGGTAATCCCCATGTCCCATTTCCCCCATACCGCATTGGAGTTTTGTTTCTTGTTAAAGGAACTTCAAATCAATAATAAGCAATCCTAAAAAAAAAAGGATATTTTTTTTTATTTATTTATTTTTTTATTTAAAGTTTATTACCGGTAGTACAGTGGTACAAGGTTCGTGTTCCCAAACACTGATTATTATTCTGCTCCCACATAGTGTATATTGCTTTATTTTATAGCATGCGTGTTTCCTTTAAAGTCTCATCTAGTCTATAAGACTGAATCTGAGCTGTGCAGTCTCTAAGCTCCTGCAATAATGGGATTCTAAAAAGACTGGTTACTTTTAAAGGTCACATTAACCAAGTTGTTTCTTCTGCAGTTGACGGCATTGATGAATATATGCATTTGAAAGATTATCTGGTCAAGGCTTAATTGTATTCTTTTGTTGGAACAGCTGAAACATACAGGTTTGTAGCGTTGAAAAACTGAACTAAAGCAGCGGCGACAGTCTTGTTGGCATTCAAAGAAGACTGAGACAAGGTCAAAAACAACCTAATGTGAAAACAGTGTGCTGGAACAATGCAGGAACAGGCGTTTAAAATGTGTAACACTCAGATGAAACATGACAATGAATTGTGTTGATTTTAATTTAACACACAACAATTGTAAGGTCATAACATGATACTTGTGATGGTCCTGAAGGCAAAATGAAAGAGAGTGGCAGTGGGTATTCAGGCTAAGTACATAGTGACTTATAATCGATGCACCATAAAAAAATAAAAATAAAAAAAGACAACCTTATTATTGTGTTTCACCCTGGCAGGAAACCCATTCTGAAGTCAACAAGCACATTATGTTTGACCCCAATACACTGCTTGGTTACAGAAGAGGACAGGGTAGCCACATATCAGCACTGTGATCAACACATCACCTATGCACGTAATCTTCAGGAAACCTATTCCAGCTCTTCAAAATTATTTTGGGACAGTGTACGGTTCAGAGTTTGATGCCCTATCCATGGTGTCCATCCTCCAGTTTTCTAGTTGTGTTATTGCTTTTAAAAGATTGTATGAATTTTGATTGTCCTAGTTGTGTACAGATACAGCCTGAGTGCTTAACAAAACCAATTCATTTCTTGCTGATGTTTTGGCATCCATTTTCAGAGAGAGAGAGAGAGAGAGAGAGAGAGAGAGAGAGATGTATGTATGCATGTTCTGGAAATTTTGAAAGGTCACATTGTTACATGATTTCAGTGAGAAAGTCTGTTCAGTCCCATATTTAAGGATGCTCCAGGCAAGTCTGAAATCCGTTTTGGATTGTTTTTAAATACATTTGGGTTTGAAAGTACCAGACTTCAGCATCATTTATAAATAGCCATTCCTCTTTAAAGCCTCTTGTTTGCTGAAGTTGTTTTTAAAAGGCAATTTATCATCCAATAATAAGGTTTGGATGAAAACAAAGAGTTAAAAACAATTCCAAAATACTCACGGTTGTGGGAGGAGGATTTTGTGCCAGCATACTTTTCTTGTAATGATAATAATAGCCTGTTTGAAAATGAATACTGCAGTGTTCCTCTGTGTATTGAGGAGGAGGGTTTTCATTAGGACTGCTCATATCCTCCCCTGTGAAGTAAGAACCTTTCCTTGTCTTTTTCTGGGAACATCTGGCACATGATAATAAGACCAATATATTTTTTCAACACATGATAGTGGTGGGAAAAACATTTTACTTTTGATTTAGGGGAGGATGGTTTGATATTGGGATGTATTGAACATGACAATATGCTGAACGGGTGAATGTCAAAACTAGGTAAGAGAAAGACTTCAACATCCATAACTTATACACTCATAATTATAAAATATAAATGTGGTGTCATATTAACCTTTTGTCTAGTTTTATATTTGCTGGTCAGCTATGTTTGTCTCTATCTGTGGTACTGTAAATATGGATTGTTATTGCCATGATTCTGGGACATCTAATTGGAAAAATGAGTAAAATGAATGTTTCATATATCATTTGTCCTCATATGAAGTGTACTGTAGTGTAGTCAGTTGTATTTTGAGGCAATTGTTGTTCTGTAGTGCTTCTTATTTGACAAGGTTAACTCAAGCTACTGTTCTTGGGACTTAAGAAAGCTATAATGAGGTCACTATCCCACTTCTTCCCAAAGGAGAAACTGCTTTCCTTATCTCAAAGAATAAAAATGTTTTTGCCTGATAAAGCCTGACATCCAAACAGTTTCCTTGGTCTTGAGTTTTCTGATTCGCAATTTTTCTTTTTCAAGCAGATGGCCAGTATATTAGTAATGGAGTATAGTGCTGCTATATCAGAAGCTACTGTATTCTGTAATCCTGTTTTTGTCTGAAAGTTTGCCACAAACATGCAACAGCTAGGGTTGCTAACTGTCTGGTTTTAGACTGGAAATCCGGTTTTGAGGGAATTTGTACAGCGTCCGATCAGAAGAACTGAAAAAAAAAAAATCACGCACAGCACTCCAGCCCTCCCTCACACCCCCCACCCGCTCAGGGGGATAGCTGGATTTGTGCAGTTTTGGAAAAATGGAAAGTTGGCAACCCTAGCAGCGGCTCTGTTATGTTACAAAAATAGTTATTGTTTGTTGTTTTTACAGATGCCTTAAGTATATCTTGGAGGGATAATATTACTTAATGTATATCTCAATTTCAGTGCCCTGAAAATGTAGATAATATCAGGAAAAAACATGAAACCATTTAGAGATATATTCCGTTTCAGTTTATTTGACTTTAGTAGAAAGGAATTAAGTCATTCCCTTGAGCAGCATGAGACTTGAGGTATATGAAGGAAGTGCACTGTCATTTAATGAGCCACATATCCTCTCAAACACAAAAGGTCCTATTCAGCGATACTCATCGTTCTTGTACTTTATGCTTATCCTTTATGAAGGATATTATTTGTGGGGTTGTTGTTGTGCCTAATTTATCACAATGGTGAAGGAGGCTGAGTCATAGTCTGGGAGTAATAAGGATCCAACATCTTCTCTTGCCGGCAAGCAAAGGTCATATACATTACTGTATGAGATCCCAGTATTGAATGGTTCAGATAGCTGGCTGTGAAACATAGCAGCTACTATAGTGAGAGAGGTTACATTTGGATTGCAGAACTGTTTTGCCCTAGTTTGTATCCCACGTTTCCTCCAATGGCTTTGTTTTAAATACAACCTCATGCAAATTACACATTAGTGCAGTGTATACAACCCTTGATGATTCAAGTGATACTACACTATATGCTCTGAAAATAATTTTTTAAAAGGTGCTGAAAATTGGGTTTTTACAAACCTTTATCAGTTTATACCCATCATTTGAAACATTAATATACTGTAGTTGCTCAGTTTGCATGTTTTCCATTAAACACACAACCAGTTAGAATGTATTCCTCAGGGAGAGAGCTTAAGCAGGCTGTAATTAATAGTAATGTTTTCTAAAAGATTCCTCTGTGTGGTCATTTGAAGATTTTACAGCAGAACTGATTACAGTAGTTAAGTAATCTGTACAGTGCTTGTGCATGCACTACCCCAAGAAACATGATACTACTTTTTACTTTTTTTAAATTGTTAATTTCTATTGTATACAGTATTTGGTGTTACAGTGGTTTTCCTTTTGGGTGCGCTCAATATTAAATGTAATGGAGTTTATACATTGACACAGAGGATTTTTGTATTGCAGAAAGCGATGAGACTATAGGTAGCTAGCTGTGGGTCCTATTTATGTCTCAACTCCTGATTGGTATCTTAAGTTATTGGTTCATAAGCTTTCATTATTAAGTCAGCTGGCTGGAAGGTACCAGGACAGGTTCCTGTGTCTGGAGTGATGACTTCTGTATATAGTGACATTTGTACAGCATTCGCAAGATTGCTGATCGTGACTCGGACGCAAGCTGAAGTTGCGGTGAGCTTTAAATAAACAAGAAGTCTCAAGGCAAACCGGGAGTAATTGAAATAGTTATTTGTTTTAAAGCCTCTGCAAATGCCACTGAAATCAGGTTTGTAAGAAACTGATTTCCACTGTGGGAAAGTACAGTGCATACTCTTATACTGTACAGAGTGGCTACTACTGTACTCGACTGTACATTAAAGGGGAAGCTCTATAATTGTAGAGTTGTATTCAATACCACTTGTGCCTTGGTGCTAACTAATGTTTCACTGTATGTAGTAATTTGTCCTGTTGTGTTGTCACAGAGGTAGTACACATTGCTAATAGTACATTTCACAGGGTCTCTGTAATTCCCCAACTTCGAATCGCTATGGTGACAGAATAACATCATCAGGCCAAGACATGTTTGAAAGTCATTAGGGAGCATGTTGTCAGATAATTGTATTGATGCTCATTCTATGTGAATTGATCAGCTGTTAAAAAGTGCTGAAATTAATGCTTCCCTTTCTAAATATGAGCAAAAGCGAGAATTGCTGCAGCTGTTCTTCTGTTCAATAGCTGACTGGAGATGCTACACAAGACTAGTAGCCTGCTTTGCATCTTCAATTTTTAAGTACAGGTCCTGACTACTTCATTAGTTTAATTAACCATATGAAAAAAAGGTATTCAAACAAACAATATTCATTGAGAATGGGGAGGGGGGGGGGGCACCACACAATCAGGTCCAACTGCTGTGAAAGCCAAATTATTGCCAGAAAATGGTCAAACTTGAAGATTGTGTGATTTTTTTTTATTTCACCACTTTTGTATCCATTTTGTTACCATTTTACATCTAATGGAGAAACCACGTCCACTATATCTTGAGAACCACGATTATCAGAATAATTGGGCATATACAGTATGCAGTTAGTTTTATACATAGTCTACTTAATGCTCTACATGCAGAGAATATAGGTCATAGTAATTTCTCATCTGTGTGTGTGTGTGCATGTTAATTACAGTTCAGGGACATCAAGGATAATTTGCTATGCTACAGCTATAAAATAATGTTTTACGGAGAATTGAATATGTTTAAATAATGGAAACAAATTCTGTCACAGCTAATGCAATCATTATAAATAAATAATAATGAAATGTTTTGAATTTGTTAATAAAATAAATGTAAAACTTCATCATTAGTTACGGAGTGGTACTGATATTCCGACCGAGTGCTTTCTCAGTAGAATAAGATAAGTTCACCTGTCCCAGAATCATGCACAATAGCTCTTTTTCTCCCCCAAAAATTACAGGTCAGACACGCAGTTGAAGACGTGCATCATATTAGATGTATTTTTATCTGCAGTCCTGAGGATGGGAAAATGTCACAGCTGAAAAGGCCTTGGGTTATCTTGTTTTCTGATTAGTTGTAACTGTGATTGAATTCTTCTTGGCAGTGATTTTTATTTTCTACTCTATACTGTATATTCTGTAAGCTACAGTATATATAAAAAAATGTCATATTGAGAAAAATCTTATTACATTATCTATTCTGTATGAATGCATTGGTAACTAGGATAAGGCCAGTTGGCAATATTTAACATTTGACCTTCAAGGTCTTTCAGATACAAGTTATTTTCTATCGCTTATCACTTTTCTGCATGCTGCACTAGATTAATGGATCTTACATTGAGAAAAGTGGATCACTCCGAATTCAGGTCACACAAAAAAAGAAACATTGGTGTATATGCAAATTACTCCCAGGGCGGATTACATTACAAACATAAAACATGCCACATGTTTGCATTCAAATAGGTCAGTAATGTTGGTAGTCATTCAGTATCTTCTTTTACAAATTAAACTAAGCAGCCATTAACCAAATGTGAGAAAGGCACTAAAGTATATTAGATCATTTTTAATTAAATTACTTCTTGACTTGACTGTCAGTCAGAACGTGTTTCAATAGGTTCATGCTTGTGGCATTTATCACCAAAAGAAAGAAAAGTAATCATTATATCCTAGGTACGATGATCCTACAAGTGTTTTAATTGTATTTAATGTGTTGTGTTAAATCAGTTTAATGTGGCTACATCTGTCTGCCTATGTTTGAAATGAATTAACTTGAATTGAATTGTTTATTGTAACACTGAAATATGGTCAACACACTTCAGGGCTTTTTTCTGTGTATTACAGTGCCGAACTTGCTAGCTTTTTAAAAATGATTTATGCTTGAGAAAAGAGAATGTGTCACAGATCAGAACCATCCGTGGGATGGAAATAAGACTCCCATTGCATAGTAGTTTGAGCCATTCCTGCTTTTACTATGAGTTTTATAAGACACACCTTCTAGTAGTGAACCTGGAATGTGTGAAACTGCTATGCAAAGGAGTCTTATTTCCATCCCTACATCCCGAGCTTTAAATGCATATTAGTTCACAGAAAAGTTTGACTGTTTCTGTCTTAAAGTTTTAAATACAGAAAATCATAAATGAGGTTAAGAATCTACTGGTGATCTAGTTTTGTTTTGCTTTTAAAACTAGCCTTTTAACCATAAAATGATTCATGACTTAATGTTGTCATTTGTTTTTAATTTATTGTTTTCCAACTTCAGTCTGAATGTTTTACTACTGAGTAAAACGCTGCCACAGTGATTTAGCATGCGTGAATGAACGCCAGCTTTTAGTTATAAAATCTGTACTGACAGCACCATGTGATCGTTCTTTACTTTGATGAGGTGTGGTTTGAAATTCACACTACAATGAAGACCATGCTAGATTTGAAATAAATGGTAGTGTGTTTATGCCCTTGTTTTATAGTAGAAATGAAGTATCCAGTATTCAGCAGTGTTGTGTTCAAAACCAGACTGCTGACAAGTGGTTTGTATCATGTTCTTAATTCCTTCAAACTGACAAGCGGTCATTCACACCAAAACCATAGAGCTGGCTAAATGCAACAAGGTACAGCTAAATTGTGAGGAAGTCAAGACAGATTTGCTCTTAAGTGACAGGCAGATCAGTACGGAGGAGGTTATTAGGCTTGCCCTGAGGTTCACCCTTTCCGTATCAGAAAGAGGCATCCAGACCAGATCTTCAGCACTACAGGACATGTCTGGAAGTTTGAAGCTTCGGAACTATTAAGTAGGCATAACAATTAGGCTGATGTGTACTCTAACTGCTGTCAACTAAGCAGTTGTAGTAGAAATAAACTGAATCGAATCATGTGCTGTACATGTTTATACTAGACAATCCCTAAGGAAGACAGTACAGTAGAATTCTGTAGTATTTTTTGTATAGGATCCCTTACTGAATCTCGTGTCTATTGTGACACTTCTCGTATCTTCTGTTTTAAAAGTTGTGTGAACTGAGGACACAGGATTTGCCCAAGGGTACTGCAGCTTGTTTGAGGCTGAGAGTAAATTCAAAGCTGTGAAGGATATTGCGGCACTAAGTCCAGAGAACTAATCATAGGATTACACCGCTCCCAACATTTAAAAACAAACATTGAGCCATTTTACAAATCCACACTGCACAGTGTTTATGTTCTGTTGCTTGAAACTAGCTTGACCACTTAGAGCTGAAAAAAAAAGTTGCGTCCTAGATTTCCCTCTGTACAACAGAAAAGTAAAACTGCATAGTTTCATTAACAACAAGGGCTATCCGAGTTGAAGGACGAGAGAGAGAAACTAAGTCAAGGATAGCCATTGATAAAACTGAAGTTATATGTAGTTGTTTTGAGCATCAGCAAGTTAGGAAATATTGCATTCCACAAGGTCTTCTTGGGTATTTTCTTATTTAGCATAATAACATCATATGACAAAGACAGAAAATGTTTGTTGATATAAGTTATGCGATGTGTGTGTCTAGGGGATGCTGGTAGACTACAGTTTGTATTATTTTCCTGCTTTCAATATGTTTGAATTGTTATATTTGGTTATTGGGTCATTGCAGCGAGTGGGGGGGGGGGGGGGGGGGGGGGGGTTGGGGGGGGGGGGGGGGGGGGGGGGGGGGGGGGGGGGTGGGGGGCTGGTGGTTGTGTCAATATCATCTCCTCTAGCCATTCACAAAGCGACTGCCCTTTTCTCTTTCACATGTGGTTTTATGTATCATAAACCACAAAAGGAGAAAACGCCTTTTTGAAATTTGGTCCACTTCGGCAAGACTGACCAAATTGTGTACAGTTGTTATAATCTGTTCAGCAGTCACTGATGTAGAAGAACGCACCAGAACAAAATAAGAACATAATGCAAAAAATGGCTGGCATAGATGATATGGTAGCAGAGACATGATAGTGTGAAAGATATTTGACATGAAGCATAACATCAATGTTGTCCTGTAATGTAGGTAATATAATATATAATTAGGGTCAGAATTCTCTTGTTAAGCCATTCAGATTGTTCCCCTGAAGGTATTCTATTTATAGAAGTTTCTAGGTTGTTGTTAGGTATAGGTATATATAAAAGTATGTACTCTACTGTATATGCTGGTCACTAATGTTATAGCCTGGGTACGTCATAAAGGTCTGTCTCACAAAGTTCCACCGATTTATTGCTCCACACTGTACATGTTCATGTTTTATCCTACTGGATTGTGCCATATAGTGTACAAGGTAAACACATATAAACATTCTCTGCATTTTAATTGGGTTAATTCTTAATTGTGACGTACTTAATGTATAATTTAGATTTGTATGTGTTTAACTCTTTCATGCATGAACTATTGAAAATAGCTGAAAAAAAATCGACAATCTGCCTGCACAGAGTTCATCTATTTAAATTTTTTTTTTTTACAGCTCTGATTTTTGCTTCTCAATGTCTTTGTTTTCTGTGCAACTTCTACTAAAGCAGAAGTCACAAAGTACATGCAAAAGTGTGAGGAGGTACAGTAGTGTGATCACGTGTGTCATGTTGTCATCTGTGTTATGCCAGTTTTTATACAGAAAAGTCAAAGAGATACCCACAGGATATGAGTGTAGTTTTTTATTTTTTTTATAGATGTAACTTTCTGTATTGTATATATAAAAAAAAAAAAATATATATATATATATATATATATATATATATATAAATGGCAAGATACATTTGTTCATGGGCAGTCTACCCTTTATACTGTACAGTTTTGAATAGGTTAACAGCGTACATGAATGATTTTCCTAGGTCACTGCCTTAAGATTATTGGTTTGAATTCCTTGTTCTCGCACTGCCCTGTGTCAGGCAGATTTCCTTTCTACACATTTTATTCCCATGCATGGGTAGGCTGTGTCGCTAATATAATACAGATAGTCAAATGGACTCCTTTTCATATTTTTTCTGCTTACATCCTACAGTCTGTCTGCATTACCAAGCACAACCTCTCTGCTTACTGTGCCTCTGCTTCCACAGGAAAAACTGACAAAGAAATAAATCAAACAAATTGGCTTCTTAGACAGAACTTGCTTCGGTGGTCTTCATTACTTTAACTTTATATGCATAGGCCTGGATTTAAATTGCAGTCAAATCTGAATGATTGGATTTTGACAGTGATGTTACATGGAGTTTTGCTATGAAGGATCTCTCTGATTATAAAGAAAGCGTGCGCACACATGGGTGGTGGAAGTGTGTATACTGTGTATCTTTTGACAGATTACTCACAAAACACTTTGAATTGCTAAAACTAAAACTAAAATATGGAAGTATAATTTGAAATATAAGAAACAAAGTCGGTATGTCATTTGCGGTGAACCCCTACCCCTTGAATCACATGCACATTGTGAAATAGTGTCTAGCAATGCAGTCTCAGAACATTTTAGTGTCTTCAAAACTACCACAGAAAATATGACGAACAGGCATACTGCCTGGACAAACTAGATTTTATATTAATATGTTGTCACATATTACACACATTCAACAGCTTGTTAACTGCAGAAGTGGAGATGAAGAACATCATTAAAACATGTTAAAAGCATATCTACGGATGATACTGTACTTGGCAAATTCATTACGCCTTCAGTGAATCTTTAAAAGCTTCTGTCCTCTGAGTGTGCTGTACCACAGAGTCAAAGAGCTGGTATTCCTTTAACAGGTAGCAAAGCTGGTCATTTTCTTCACTGAATGTTCTTGCACACTTGCTGATCATTAATGCAAAGTGACACAAGACCAAAGCCTGATATAGCTGAGTAACCAGATGTTAAACCTGTTAGTCATCCAGATGAGTAACATTTTAATATAAACAAAGTGGCCAACATGTCTGTTTCCCTGTAGATTTGCCATTAAGGTAGGAAATTCAGTTTTATTTTCTAGATAAACTACTTGACAAAATGATCGTCCAAGTTGCAAAATAGGCTTTGCTGTTTAAAAACTTGTCATCTAATTTGTGTTTAGTTTAGTAACATGGACTGTTCATTGTGTAAATCTATATAATTAAAGGCAAAAATCCTTTGCCTCATTCAAGGAAAATCTAATAATTGTATCAAATTCAACAGGGTCAAAAACATTGTTAAACATAAGGCAGTTTATGGTGTGTGTGCATAAGAATAACCTATCTGAATATATTTCAGACTCTCAGGCTTCATAATCCTACACGTTTCTGTATTCAATATGATTCTGTTGGGATCATTACATGGTGTGTGGTGCTACCTTAAATATTGACTGAATATTGTTACCATATTGCAATCTACTTTTATAATACCATAACTGTCAGGATACTATATAAATCATCCTTTATTACTGTACATGTCCTTTCATATTTCCCTCTCTTTTTGTTCCGTTTTGATACACAAATAGTAATTTTCAGAATAAGCAACAAGAACATCTTGCACAAAGCTTTGACTACAGAAATCACTAATAGTAAGGGTTACACATCCATGCACATCATACAGTACATTATTAGCATCTGGCTATCAAATTATAACGTATCTTTTATACGCCTTATTTATTCTAGTTTTGGGGGTGATTGTGTGTGTGCGCGTGCGTGTGAGTGTGTCTGTGTGTGTGTGTTTTATGTTGTTTTAATTCTCTAAGCCTGCTTGTAGCCTTTTGTGAGCAAGCAGAATGAAAAGCAATTTCATTTTAAAGAGATAACTATGACTTTTGATGTACTTTGATGAGGATTGCAACTGTCAGATTGGATGCTAAAGTGTTTTTTATTCGTTTCACATTCTGTTCACTTTGACAAATGGCCCACTCACTGCTGCTGTTGATGTTTGTATAATTACCAGTGTGTATTTATTTATTTATTTATTTTATCTCTCCCAGGTGAAGTGTGGAAACAAAAGTGCTAGAAATCTGTTTTGACAAATAAAATGATATTCATTATTTCCAATTATGTGCTTAGAGCTGCACTGCTTTCATAGTTTAGTGGATAATCTAGTTGCTAATACAATTATACCCTAAAATAATATTGTGACCTCATCAGATGATGTGTTCAATTGGTGAACAAAATATGATTTGGAGGATTATTAGGAAGGAAGGTAATGAACATCGGAATATAATTAAGACAAATAAAAACAGGCTCTGCTCAAAGCTGAACTGTTAAAAGACAACTACTTTGCATAATACAGTTTAAAGTAAATAGAAACATGTTTCAGCAGCTAATTTGTAATTTATATTACAGTATTGTATGTTTACCCTGTGGAGTTGGCATATGTTAGTAATACAGTAGTACTTTTATTTTTAAGGGAAATATTTTTTCCTAAAGGGAAGGTACAGTATACAGCTGGTTGCTGTTTGAGTTCCGGAGAAGCTCAGCATCTGACCTACAGTATTACCCAAAGCATATCCCTTCATCTCGCTGTCCCACCCAGCTGTTAAAAAAAACAAACAATACTACTTAGGAAATGACGGGCTATCTCTGTCTGACTGTCCTGGAGCAATAAACGATCTAGCCTCTGGTCTCGGGCCTGCAAAGTATGGGTCTTTCTAAAGCACCGTGCAGAAGAACTTAATTAACTGGATATTCTGCATAGCTCTTTGTAACCAGGAAATTACTGACCTGTTTGTAAGGCTAATTACTGAACGTCACTGTTTTAATTGAAGAATTATTCTTAGATATGCTGTATATGATAAGATAACCACAAGGCAGTAAAAAAAGAAAACCTTGAGGACGTTTAGTTAATGTCCCATATTCTATTTCTGGTGGGTATAAAGTAATATGTATTTTTTCTAGATATGACCCTGCCTAGGAATGCTATTACATAATGACAAATAGTAAAACGTTTGCATCATGTTGAGAGACCTCTCAAGCGTCACCTTTAATTTAAAGGATATGAGCAACAATAAAAGAGTGGGTTTGAGAACTCATGCAGCTTTCGTGATGTGTGCATTGCTGGAAGAAGGATAAATGCAAAATGGCTTTTCACAGCTATGTTGCACATGACTTCATTTTTAAGCTTATCTCTTCAAATAAAAATAAAAAAAATGTTGATGAGTAGACAGTCTTCTGAATAAAGGGGTGAGATGAAATTCCAGCTCTGCAGGTGCTCTGAGCCCCACTGTGGGATATGCTTAATCTTGTTATCTCAGATGTGTGCGTTACATAAAGCACAGGGAGGTACAGTTATTAGCTCTTGCCAATAGCAAGGAGGGGGAGTGGGGACAGACCAAGCCTCCACCTCATCATTGCTCCAGGATCCTCACTCTTTGATTTTGAGTATATTTCTTTATACCACTGTTAGAAATTAGAGCAATCTCATATTAGAATTAATAGTACATACAAAAAAAAATAATAAAAGGAAATCGCAGTACACACAAGAATGCATACACTCAGAATAAACGGTTTGCACTGGTGCTGGAGGGAGATCAAGTAATGCTTCTCTCCCCTCGCTGTGCACAGCTATAAGTACATTATTGTACAGGCTTAACATCCACATCAAAGAGCACGAGCACAAATTATCCACAATGGTGATCAGATAGAATGTGTCCTGGTTATAGCTGGCAGCAAAGTGCATTCCTCATTAGCATAAGTCCAGGTTTCAGTATTTGAATATAGACAGAAAGCTTGCCAGACAGTTTGTGGAAAGCAGGCAGAAGTAAGGGAAAGGGTTGGAATGTATTCCCCCCTCCCCCACATAATGTTGAGTTTGTCAGGGATTATCATTTGCCGAAACAAGGTGGATGAAATTTGTGTTCCACCTTGCTCGGGTTTGCTCAGAGACTGTCCCAAAAATAAAATATTCAGGTGACTTTGTTAAACATAAATTAAACACATGCATAAATGCAGAAACGCTAATAAACGATTCTTAAGAACACATATAAACAGATAAAAGCCAAATGCTTTAAATAGCTCAGATAGAAGCATTTCTGATCTCATCTTTTTAAATGCTTCTATTTTGTGAAGCTGCTTCACTGTGCTATTGTTGCTGTACCACGTGAGGGCCTGCTAACGCTGTTGCTGCATATTTATTCATAAGCGTGCAGCTTTTTCAGAGTATGAAAGCTCTTTTGAATAAAATTAAACACTGCTTTGCAACAACAGTAGATGGATATAAATGTATGTTGGACCAATTATATTTCATACAATGCATCCCATGTAATGACCAATCTGCAGATCCAGACTAAGCCCAATTGTACTAAAGAAGGCTCGATAAGGTGCAATGTTTATCCTTTCCATCAAGGAGCGCTGTCCACTCTTTAACTATGGTCAATTGAGTTTGGAGACAGGCTGTATACACACACTCACAAAACAACACGGCCCCAGCTTTTATCTGACAGACCCTTCAAAGGCACCAGTTGCAGTTTTTTTGACAGAAAAAATTACAGTAATACGCTGAAAAAGAAAAGGGATGGCAAGATAACACATTTAAACAGGTATATGAGGGTAAATATGTGTGTACTGTTTTGCTACCGTAATATTTGTAAAAAAAAAAAAATTAAAAAAAAAAATTAAAAAAAAAAGGGAATGAAGTAAGCCATACTACGCTGTGGGGTTCAGAAACAGTGAAGGCTCTACACTAAATAGCACAGGCTTTTAGTTCTATATTAATCCCACTGTTGTTTTCACAAAAGGTTGATTTATTGTACCCATTAACACCACCACATAGTGCAGTAAAAATATGATGGAATAATGTCTGTGATATATATGGTTTAGGAGTTTTATGGTGAGTTTTATGTATATCCGCCACTGTTTGGATCATTAAAATCACTCTCAGGAATATAGATATTTAAGATGGTGTAATATGGTGATATTCTTGGATCATCTGCAATGCATGATGCTGCTGGAAGGGCACTCATGCCTCCTGATCGACCTCACAATCTAATCTGTTTTCCGTGGGAAGTTTGATGATGCATCAAGTTAATAACACTAGGAGATAATAACAGTAGCACACAACAACTGCATTTAATTTGCCCTTCACTTTGAGTGTTACCTCACTGAAACAGGCAGAACAGCTATTGTGACCTGTAGGCTATCCTTCTAATTGGATCTCTCAGCCATCAGTTAGTTTATTTCCTGTTGCATGAAAAATTTAAGGTGATTTTAAGCTGATGCAATGGAATGCTTAAATGATTATTGATTACTGAATGTTTAATGATTACATTTGAAAACTAGGATTGATCAGGTTATTTTCTGTTTATTGTGGAACAGTGATATCAAATAAATATGTCAGTCTGAGGCCGACAAGAGTTACATTCCCCGGCAAGGTTTAAAAACTTGTAGTTCAGTCGATCTCCCACAGATGTTATAGCTACAACAGGTAAAAATACATTTCCCATTTCATGTATTATACAATGTAACTGTGATACAGACAACCAGTTGTTGTGGTTAGGGAAATCTATGTACAGTTAGTTAACTCTTCAACAGGAGATAGGTGTTTGTTTTCTTTGTTTGTAAGTATTGTAAATAAAACCGTGTTTGTTCGTCAATTTCTGGACTCTTGTGTGTGTCTGCAGTAAAATACACCATTACACCAGCCACGTTACCACATAATATAATATCTGCTTTCTATGAGAGTGGTGCACCTCGTAGAGCACCTCATAGTGGTTTCTGCTTTAACCCTGTGTCAACGGTCAAATATGTCGAGAAACTGAAAGAAAAGACAATGATCCAACCCTATCATAGACCGTTAACAAGTGTTTGTGTGTGTCTCTGCACAGATTATTCAATGAAACATTGATCAAGCAAGTAAATGTTCTTGCTTTGCATCACTTTTCAAACGTTGGTTTCCTTTATTCTCTGGCATCACTATTCAAAAGCACAAGTTCAGCATTTTGCTACACAAGTCACTGTTCCAAACTGAGCAATCCATAAACATGAATCCTAATTATGTCAAATGTCACAGTGCATGTTCTGTGCAGTGATTTACGTTCTGAGGCCTTACTTTATTGGATGGCTAATATTTAGCAGAAGAAATGTGACCATCTTAAATGTTATTCAGTGGAAGTTCATCACAACCACAGTGAACCAGCAGATACCCGTAACAGCTATGCTACACCGTCACCATAGCAACTGCTTGGAATGCATTAGGTCCCGAATTCTTTTGCTGCAGAGCATTCCCAGGTGCAAAGCCAATGCAAATCTCGACTGAGATATTATAAAGGTTATAACTGGTCAGTTGTTCAAATGTGTAATTTGTGAAAGGGAATATGGTGGTTTTCTTAATCTCTATACTGTAAATAACGTTTGCAGTAGGCTATAACATGAAACCAGTGAACATGACTTTGTTATAAGGGTATATTTGCTCAGTCAAGGTTTTTAAGAGCTGGTTTGGGTTACTTCTGTTTTTATTTGGTGGAATGTGGCACTAGCTGGAACACTGTGACCTGTTTCCACGATTACTGTACAGAAATCAGACACAAAGTTTGATGATACTAGACATTTTTTCCAGTGAAACATTATAATTATTAATACCAAGAAAGGTTTTGCTGTCCGTTCTTATACATTTTTTAATGTGCTTGCAGTAAATCATTATTTTTTGATCAATACTTATTGTATTGATGTTCATTGGGATTCTTTATTGATTATGCTGGGCCAACAATATAAATACGAGCTGTCTGTAAGTGAAATTCAGGTCTTGTTTATGCAGTTCTAAAAGTTTTTTTTTTGCTTGTTTCACTTTAAAGTGTTTGTTTCTCTGACTGGATTGAGCTTCAAAATAATAAAGAGGTATACTGGTTGTTTTAATTGGAAACACTTTCCTGGTAGCATTACAGTCAGTTCAGTATCTTACTTCATACCCTTTCAGATTTAACGATTTTGTTACCATAGGGTAATGCAGTGCTATTCAGCACAGTATAGGTTACATCTTTGCAGCCCTGCACTCTGCAGAAAGGTGTGATTGTGGAGCTGTGAATTCCTACTGTGCGAGGTTAGAGGAGGGGAGTTGGGTGGCGGGGGTTGCTGAATTGATTCTTGTTCTCGTGTTTATGGTGAGCCTAATTAATTCCGTAACATTTCTTTGCACAGGTGGTGAGAATCCCATTAAGATCCCCGCTTAACTGAAGATCAGGATGTCTTGTTGAGTAAATTACTGGCACTGGATTGGAACTATCGAACCTTGGCATCCGGACCGCAGAATCTGCAGTGGCTGTCTTCTACAGATAAAAAAAAATAAAAAAGGCACACAGGGAGATAACTATGTGAATGTCAGACTGCCGGCTGCTGAGAAGATATCTTCTGGATAGAACTGACTGCAGAAGCCTAACAGCAAACAGCTTGGTATGGAGGGCTTCCTAATCTGAATCACCACTGCTTCTCAAGTAATTGTAAGTACATGTGGTGTTATTGAGTGGCCAGTGCCTGAAGTAAGTACATCTTAAACGCTAACATGGTGCATTCTCCTATATCCTTATTAATCTTACACGTTAAAGCACGCCACGGTTTAATTAGGTTCAGTTGTAAAGGGATTTGGCATTAGTTTACCTCCATGTTTTTTATGTTGTTTTATGCTTGAATTATTTTCCCAGTGCCTGTTGTTAGTCAGTGTCAATTTAATATGATATATCTTGCATTGTTTGGAAAGAATAAGGTAAATATTTAAATATTTTCTTCTACAGTTTTATTCAGAAGGTAAAATATATTAAACATATCAGAGGTATATTGGAACATACTCTAAAACGAGTACTGTAATCGTAATGGGATTTCATTCTCTTTAGCCGTTTTATCAAAGATGACTTTTGGTGTGGGTTCCACCTTGCTTGTCAACTGAATGTATTGACTTTTAGTAGCAAAAAGCTACATTTTTCTAATACGAAAATCATAAATTGTAATATGAGCTTTTTGGGTTTTTTTTATTTTGAAATGGCTCAGGTGTTACAAATTGTTTAAATTTCTTACCTGAAATATTTGCATAAAAGTCATTTGCAGCTTTTTACATTTTCAAGACGGATTTTCTTTGCTGAAATGCTTTCTGGAGGCTTTGTTTTCCTGAAGATTAGAGTACATCAAATATGTAAAAGATCTGAATTGCATCAGATGTACAAAGAAATCTAAGGATGGCTATATTTATCCTGCCAGCAAAGTCATATGAGCAAAAATCATTGGAAGGAAAAAGTTGTCATTGTGTTTCAATCTGCCTTATCACTGTGTGTGATGAGCCTCGTATCAATTAAAGACGCTATATCTAAATCAGCAGCTCGTCAGGTGATTGCAGACCTAAGATAGCACTGACAGCACAGCATATTGTCTACCAGGAGTGTCGATTTCAGACAAGGACGAAACTCTTTAACTGTAGACCCTGGTGCCTTTGTTTTTTTGTATTCTGTTGTGGGGTGTTGCAAGCCAGATGCCTGTTTGCCTGACTATTTCCTGCATAGCAAGCATAAGATCATCCCTCTGATGGAGGGGAAAAAAAAAAAAAAAAAAAAAAACTCCAGCACAGGAAGACTTCTATTTGTACAGGAAACAATCCGCAGCACAGAGCAGATGGGGGAGCTATTGCCTGTTTTGCAGCATTGCCAGACCAGACATTTTGAGAGCTTACAAAATAAGTACAAATGAATTTCCACTGTGATCACTGAAGGAGGGAAAACGATATCTAATTATAAATGCCAGCGATTCTCTAAAGTCATTGGGGCTCTAACTAAAATAAATAAATAAGTAAAAGAAAGCTCTGCCTAATAGGAATGTGCTGGCTTTCAGTATTAGGTAAATTACAAGGAAAAAAATTGTGTTTAACTACTTTTGAACTATGCAATTATGTGACGATTTCTGACCTGAATGTCAAGTAACGTACCATGATTAACCCACCATATAGAAGCCTGGCAGTGCATTTGATGTTTCTATAAAGCACATCCTGAGCAAATTGGTTTCTGCATAATGGCTTTGGTAGTTCAACCCCAGTCTAATCTGAAGACTGTAAAAAACTCTTGTCATGAATATAAAGCACTAAGATGCAAGTGAGCCACATCCCTGGACTGTACTAGTAGTTCAATTTTGCAAGGACTGAATGATCAGCCTTGTAATTTCGTTATTATTTTGCTATAGGAATATTGCTTTCTTTAAGAATTGATTTACAAATGCCGAAACCTTCTGTAGTGATTCAGTATTGCAGGATATACGTTTTACATCTCAATTCATGGACCTCATATCAGTCAGTAACCAATAGAGAAATAGCACCATTAAGCACTTATGTTAGGGTCATCTATTTCTGTGCTTTCTGTTTGTTTGCATGTACAATAGCTTGATATGAGTTTTTGAAATTGAAGGCTGAAGTTGTTCTTTGCATGTAGTAGTTGTACAATAATGTTCTGTGATTTTTTATATATATATATTTTAAAATCAATGATAAAAAGGAACACCAGTTTGAATTATCTTTAGTTTTTCTCTTAAGTTAAACAAAAGCATTTTGTGGTTTGTAATATAGATTTCTAGTATAGAGAATGTACTACAGTAAGCAAGCTGGTAACACCAGCAAGTACTTACATGCCCAAAAGCATATCCTAATCTTTCATTGCAGTGTTGTTTTTTTTTTTCTTTTCTACTGCTGTAAGATCACATCATGATTAGGTAAAACATATCATATTATTATGTACTGAAAAAAAGGTAACTGTTACCAAGTTACAGCATTTTCCCCATGCAATGCAGTCTTAAAAAAAAAAAGAAAGGAATTTTTTTCTTCTCCTGCGAGTCTCATTTCATACTGATTTGTGCAGCATTTCCACTGCACTTTGATTCATAGCTACAGTATACACTCTTGCAATTAGGGCCCTGAGCACTTTTCCAGCAAACAGGCAGATTTACAGGCGCTTTTACAGTGCTGAAACATTTCTGTATTTCGGTCATTGCCTTCAGATTCATTTGTCTTAGGACACTCGTCATGCCATGTAGTTTTCTGCACACATTTATTCCCTAATTTATTTTTAGAGTTTTGAGTGTCCACCTTTGATCTAACTGAGTCACAAATGTCTGGAAATGTAACTTACAGTTTCCAATTACTGGAGACCGAATATATAGCCTTTTATATATAGGTAAGAATTTATATAGCGCATATTTTGTAAAATATGATGACATGATTATTTCATTATTTATCTCCGGGTTCAATTCATACTTGAGATTAAACACAGAATGATTCTAACCAGTTTAGCCTAAAGATGTATTGTATATCTCTATTTAAAGATGTATTGTATATCTCTATCTAAGCTGTTACAACAGGTATGCCAGTGACATACATCCATTGTCACGACTGTAAATATAAAATGAGAACTCGTCATTGTGAGACCTGCATGCACTGTATGCATAGATAAGTTACTGTAGACGGAGAGCTATCTTCAAACACCCACAGATTCTGTGCACTGAATTTGACTTGTTTTGTCTCTGTACTACAGTCGAAGCATATTAGTGTTGCATTAAGTGCTGAAGACAGCACAACACCCAGCTCATTTAAAAAAAAAAAATGCCTAAAGGTGTATTTTCAATAGTCATTTTTGCTGGAATAGTTACAAAAGTAGGTAAGTCCTTTCTGCAGTTGGAACATCCATATAAACCTCACAAAGCACACAATACAAAGCCACTTTTATTAAAAAAAGAAAAAAGGATTAATGACATGTATGTGATAATGATAGACTGTTCAATTGTATGGGTGTTAGGAAAAAGGCACAAAGATAAGCTGCATCAATGTTTGTGCAAACCGGGCAGGTGCTCAAACACGAACAGGAAAGTCGTGTTTGGTAACTATGATTAAACTCTATTCAGCTGCTCTGAGCTTGAGATAGGCACACAATGTTTGGACACGTAATCTGCCACCTGTCATACTTATTATTAACACAAGACTGCAGTCTGATTCCCTGGAGAGCAGGTGAACTCAGGGCCCCCTCATATCACCTTTTAGTAAAATAGTTACAACACAAAATGAAGATTGTCAGGCATATAGGATTCACTTCTTACCTGAAAACACAGACATTCTCTTTATCTGTTCAGGGTTATTGTAAACGTTAGAAAAAATGCCTAGTCTTTGTAGAAATGGTACTGTCTAATTCAATTACCCCCAAATAACTTGATTGTTTAGTGACGTTTTGTGTTGCCCTTGCTGCTGTCAGGTTGATCCATTAAATAGTGCTCATCCAGATTCGGAACGACTTTAGAATCCCATGTTTTGAAGCCAGCCTATAACTATAAGCTATAATAATGCAAAGAACACAGATATTTAATTACCTGTTTCAATCACAGGAGACAAAATTCTGTCCCATAGGGCACCACAGTAACACATTGTCATCTCAGCTGATTGAACTAAATGAAAAGGCCAGGCCTGAATGCAAACCGCAAACCACACGGTTCAAAGACGAGCATCGTGTCATTCAAATAAAGAGCCAGCTCTGTAGTCCAGAGATAGGTATGTGTCTTATGTTGATGGCAACATTATAAACTCATCAGCTGCTAGTAGGAGACTCATTACAAAGTGATGTGAATACATTGCACTCATGTTGTTTCTAGCAATCCAATTCAGTGGCCCTTATTGAATAGTGGATAGTGAGTCAAAGCTACAAAAATCATACTTCTAATTATAGGTTTGATGGGCTAAGCAACTACTTTAGCCGACTGTGGTTGCTGTTATATATCAATAGGTTTCAAGTGATTGTCTCAAAGCCACTTATTAATGATGCAGTAAATTGCAGAGGCACAGGACCTTTATTAGTAGAAAAAGGGGCACATCAAGATCAAGGGTTTAACCAGATTTTGAAGACATATATTCCGTTGTTTTCAGTTCATGCTCCCTCCTGCAACAATGCTGGTGCCCTGATTGAAATGAAATGAAAAATACCACCATATACAGTCTCTTAAATGTGTGTGTCACGTAATTAAAAGGGTTTGATTGTATTGGTCTGTTTTATTAGTCTTCGAATTGGTAGTTGATGAGTAGTAAACTTCAGGCAGTAAAGTTTTTGAGTCCACACCCTTTCCAGATGTTCCATGATAAACTTCCATGCTACCTCTTTCAACTGTCAGATTTATGCAAGTATTTCAAAGCAGGAACTAGAAGGAGCTGACTCTTAAAATGAAGAGCAGAACTAGTATATCATTTTACAATACAAAAAAAAATAAAAATAAATCACAGATGTTATCATAGCCGCCATTGACATACTAAGTATTTTCTCCTATAAGCAAATAATGCTGATGTTGTTGCCCTGAACACGTGCTTCAGGTGGGCATTTTAATCTTTTTTCACCATCACAGTAAATGATTGACCTTCTAACAGTATTTCAGTCTGTACTGTTCATTGATCAAACTCTTTAAGAAATCACCTAGTCTTATTGGTTTATTTATTCTGTCACCACTTTCAACTTCTGTTGGGAAATCTTTTTTTCTGAGCTGGCGTTCAAGGTTACTTCTGCTGTCATTTAAAGACTGAAACAGTAGAAAGGTAATTAGCTCTTCACTGTCACCAAGCAGCACATTGATTGCCACCTGGCTGTTTTCAGGGTTTAAATTATTACAGGATGCTTCTTGAATATTAATGGGGAGTGAAGGTTATGGATTCAAATCTCAGTAGGGGTTCTTAGCAGAAGCCTGCATTTCAGCAGTGGTATAAACATATGTGGTATATATGAAAAAATGGGGGTACTACCCACATCCACATTTTAAATGTTTCAGCAGTGTTTAGAGGAAAGGATTAGTGATATCCAATAGACAGATTTGGTTTGTATTGTCGTTCCGCTGTGATGATGTAATGAAGCCAGAACTCAGCTGACAGTTGTAGAAAATAATGGGGCCATTTCCCTTCAGATCAAAACATCACAGCCTGATTTTAAGTCAGTTACCAGACTCAAATTGTTAGGTAATGCTATAAGAAACTAAGGGGTTAATTTGATCATCTTATACCTGTAACCCCACTGGGATAAGCCAGAGCTTTATTTATGTAGAGCATCCTATAGCATTGGAAAACCACCCTCGATCGATTCAACCACCTACAGTATGTATCCAGAGAGATTCCCTGGTGCTGTGAAAAGCTCTAAATGAAACCAGCCGTGGCTTACGCAGTGGAGTGTACAGTAAGTATGTAAACTGGCTCACTGGTGTGTGTCTTGTGTATTGACGATTCGCTCAATACAATAATTAGTCAGTTTATTATTATTATTATTATTATTATTATTATTATTAATAATAATAATAATAATAATAATAATAATAATAATAATAATAATAATAATAATAATAATAATAATAATTCTATTTTTATATAGCGCCTTTCATAGTGGACCACCGTCACAAAGCACTTTACAGAGGTAGGCTGTGAGCTGTGCATTATATGCAGAATCACTTACAATAGGACATTGATTTAACATCTCAGCTGCAGAATGGAGCACAAGGAGGTTAAGTGACTTGCTCAGGGTGAATACTAGCTCTGATGTGGGTCACGGCTGAAAAGGCTGCAAGGCTGTACAACTTAACAAAGTATCACCACAAAATATGTACAGTATAGCTATATGTGATATTCACACTGTGGTGAGCTCCACTGAGATCAGTAACACGGGCTCCTGTACAGTCTGACACCATGGCCTATCTATAGCCGTATGTTTGTTCCCACTGTTTTATACTTTTTAGGAGAATCTGTGTGTTGGAGAATTCTTTATAGTATACTATGGTGTTTTTGTTGTACAAGAGATTGCATACCCTTGCTTTTACATTTCTGATTCTGAAAAGAAGTTCATCTGAAATTTGCAGTCATCTAATGGTGTTATTGAACTCCTGTACCTAGCTGTTCTTTATTTATTATGTCTCCCACTATTTGCATGTATTTTAATATAAAATGCTTTAATGGCATTGCAGTCAAGCAGAATATAGTCAGAGTCCTGCTAATAACCTGAAAACAGTGTTCTGGTGAAGAACTAGCAAGAGGAAATTTAATAACAGCCCCAGAACATATTACACTATGTAACACAATTTTTGTTCCTGGGTAATAAGTGTTATTTCCTAATTGCTTATGCCTCAGAAGTATAGAAAATGGCTATTATTCCCCACAAACTTTGCTTTTGTGACCAGGACAGGTAAATTTCAAAATATCACTATTTCCAATGAGAAAACAGGCGCTTTTGTGTCTTTTCGTTCACATAAAGCCAGAAAAAAAAACAACATATGAATCCAAATTAACATGTATTTATACTAAAGTAATACAAAAATGACTACAAAAGATTTAGAAGTGAGTAGTTTTTCAAGATTTACGATTATACTGTAAATAGTGATATTTTGAAATTTACCTGTCCTGGTCACAAAAGCAAAGTTTGTGGGGAATAATAGCCATTTTCTATACTTCTGAGGCATAAGCAATTAGGAAATAACACTTACTACCCAGGAACAAAAAAAAAAAATAATAATTTGTTACACGGTGTTATTCAACTGAGCTAACAGTGGTGATGGAAAGTACAAAGATTGTTACAGGTTTGAGTGGGATTACATATCCCCTATATTTACACAGTACAATCCATTTTAACAATTTTAGGAGCATCTCAGAGTTATATATTCTGCTTGTGTATTATATTCAGGGTGCCCTACATAGTGCACTATATAATATAGTTTTTATATTTTTAAATAAAACATGCAGCCTGAGGTAGCTCTTATGTGCATGTATTACAGAGGGTGCATATATAAAAATGCAAACCACTATATTTTCTTCATCTCAGCAGTTATCATTAAATGACTTAAAGCAGCAGAATAAATAATGCTTACCACAGTTGTAGTAATAAAGTAGGAGCTCATGTACACTCAGTAGTACATAACAACACTGTAACTTTATTGAGGGTTCTGGTTATGTTACCAGAACACCTGGGACAGTCTTGAAGCATTCCATTTGTTGTCACGGTAACAGAATAAAAAAGGCAGGGAGTAAGTTGTCGATCTTGTAACATTAGGATATTTGCTATCTGATGTCTTGAAAGCTAATTTTATTCTAACAGGATGTCCTTCCTACATACACTTCTGCATTCCATGAGTCCCGGAGCTGCGTGATGTGGGATGCACACGTAAAGGAATTATTGGTTTACAGGAACAAGGGTTATGTGAAAGTTCTTGCTGCTAATTCTGCAGCTGACAGATTTATTAGGGTTAGGCAAGTGCATGTATCAGGTGTTCCTTTCTAGTAAAAAAATAAAATCTATAATTCAGTATGTTAACCAAAACAACAAAAGCTTAGGAAATCTGTTCTACTGTGTTGTTTCTTATCAGCCGTTTTCTTTTGTAAAGGGATTCGTGGTTTTTTGTGAATTAAAAGCGAGTGGTAGGTTAGGTTAGCACTTTTTCAAGGAACTGTAAAATTCATGGAACAGTGTTGAGGTGAGATTGTAAAGGATAAAGCATTTGGGTTATTCAAGACTCAGTTAGATAATATCCTGGGAGAATTGCTGCCCTAAAAAAAGATTGAGCCTTGAGGTCACACAACCAACATTTCTAATCTTTTCCTAAATATAACCACAGCAGATAGATCCATTATACAGCACAGAGCAAAAACAGCATGCAATCAGTGTGAACAAGCTGTTACCTGTTTATTTTGCAGGAGAGAGTATATATGTATTATTTACTTCTTTAGAACAGCCTTGTGTGCAGCAGTGGTTGTGGTTCAGACCCTGGCAAAATGCCTGTTTGCAAGCGGATTGCAATTCACAATCTTCCAGTTTATGCCAAGGACATACAGCCTGCTTAAAACAAGTGTAGCCCAATTAATCTGAGCTGCAGTATTTTATGAATCGATTCTCTTTGCTCTTGTTGGTTGCGTTTGGTTTTTATGCATGAATCGTGATGATGTCAAGCATTCAGAGTGATATCTGGCACACATTCATGTCGCCCTATTGTACACAGCCGTGAGGAACATCCTGTATTGTAACATTCTTTGCTGCATATTATGTTTTTTCCCTCTGTTTCCTGGCTAGTGTCAGTGAGAAAACATGGTAGTACTGCACTGGGCTGTGTGCACAGTATCTTAATGATTCTTGGAATGCACTAATTGCAAATGACACAGCTTAGACATGGCTGTTGTGTAAGTTGAACAGATCATAGGGTCTTACACTTCCCCTTTGAACCATACACTTAGAACCTTTTATACCCAAATCAGCACACAATTGTATCAGCATTCAGCATTAGGCATTCTCTGATATTCTGTCACTGTTTTGCCAGCAATAAATAGCTTTTATCATCAAATGCAGGAGTCAGTAATTAAAACTTTTGCATCCATGGAAAAATAAACAATGTTACTATCTGGAGCCCAGATATACACACACACACACACACACACACACACACACACACACACACACACACACACACACACACACACACACACACACCATTAGAAGCTAAATAAATCAACCAACATAATGTGCAGTTCATATGCTAAACTAATACACATATTATCACAACAGTAAAGTTGTAGTCTCTCCATTACAATTAAACATTTATCTCTACACTACTGTATTTAATTATATTTGATAAGTGTGCCCTCTGGTGGAGTGCATAGGAATTGCAAACTTCTGAAAAAAATGTCCCTACACCTGAACTCTGTTTTCATTTTACATCAATTTCCACCCCTAAAGCATTGCATTTCTGAAACTTTGTTTTTAAGCTATAGTCAAAGTGAAGACGTTGTTTAAAAAAATATTAATAATAATAATTGTCTCTTGAAATCAGGAAAGAAAAGTTAGGTTAAAAGACAGGATGAATTATATGTTGCATTGCAAATACTGTGCAAAAGTGTAATTGGTGAGGAAAAGCTAAATCATAATGGGGATGCAGGTTGTTAGCATATCTGGTGAAAGCAGAGTTTTAAGTGATGTCTTTGTATGGGCACTAAGGAGCAATGTATGTTTTAAATTTAATATTAAGTGCATAAATGCAACTTTGTTGCTTATATAGTTCTTGGGAGTAAAAAGAAAGTAATGTATCTACAACATTGAAAACCTGTTTACTGTAAATTCACCCCTGGGTGTTTACAAAAGTGATTTCTTTATTTTGCGTAATGGTTTCTTCAATCAATATTGACTTGGCGGAGCTTAATCATTTTATGTAATTCTCTGCAGAGTTATGATGGACCTGTTTCATGTGCCACTACTGGCTTCCAGCCTTTTTCTGTCTGCCTTGACCACCATGACACTTGCCCAAAACAACACAGGCTCAAACAGCACCAGCGGTGGTGAGTAGATCTGTTCAGACTGTCTTAGAGTACTATACAGCATGACTGTAGCATAAATAACTACAACAGAAGAACAGAAACGCTTGAGATTTAGCTGACACAAATATGTGTGCAGGGGAAATGCTAACCAGTTGTATCAGTCCTACATGCATAATACAGTAAGTTGAGTGTATCTCATTATTTATATAGTTCATTTATAGTAACATGAATAAAACATTCAAAAATACTCAAACTTCCAATCTTTAAAAATTGAAAGGCAGTTGCCATTTTGTTCCATGCTAGTTTTGTAAAACTAAAATGAATGTTATCAAGTGGTTTAATCTTCCATAGCCGAGTCAAAGTAAATAATGATGGCAGTACAGATATTCCTTCATATTGAGTCAGCTCCATTTAAAATCTGACGATGCACGTAGAAAAAGTATGCAGAAATACCAAGAAGCATCATCACAAAACAGCACCATGTGAGACAGTAATTATTCACACCAATTAGCCATATGCATCATAGCATATTCCCAAGCCTGATGTGTATGTATGAACCATAGAATATTCTGTTTGGAAAGAGCTAGTGGTAAAATCCCAGAACAGCGCCGAAAGCATGTGCACTAAACTCTCCCCATGTGACCAGCTCCAAAACATGACATGACAGGACTCTGTGATGCTCCCCTGTCCCTTTCGTAGATGAAGATGATTCCCACTATACATAATAGATATACATTACAGTACATGGCATTCTAACCAGATGCTTCCCAGCTGAAGTTTCTCAGTTGTGAACTAACAACAGCAGCAGAAGAAATGTTAGCCAAAACCTGCATAACAGAAACAGGCATGTATACTAGCACAGTATATTGCAGTGTACACACACCATTAGGGCTGTTTAGGTAAAGCAGTGTTTTGAAAATGAAAATAAATTAAGAAAACCACTCTAAAACGAACAATGTAATTAATCAAGATAGGCTTAAAAAGTACCACAGCACTTCAGAAAACTTGTAAATAACAAAGGTTAAAGTTAACAAAGCGTTTCATAACCAGGGCACGTTTGATCCATGTGGCAACATATTCATATCTCAGATTGCTTGAATTGGCAATGCATATTAAAAATAAACCAAAATGTGCAGCAGCTGGATCAAGTAAGGAGTGCCAATGCTTGGTGCAATACTAGATCCATGAATGCAAACAGCCATCAAAAAAGAAGCAGGACCAATCATAAGAATCTCTTGAGAGCAGCGTGGTTTCCTTCCCGAGACTGAGTGGTTATGAGAGGAAGGTTAAATCTCAAGAAAAACAGCAGAACAGGAAGTGTGGGCACGTCTGCAAAAAAGTGCAGTTTTAATATAATTTCATAGACTGAGAATACATGGTTGACATTTACCAACAACCTGACAAAATATACATGAACAGGAACATTATACATGTGCAACACACTGGAATAGTCAAAACCAGAAAGCTGTTAACATAGGCCTACACATTGTGGTAATATCGTTTCTACAGTACTTTATATTCACATGACGTGGGTGTCTGAGAATAACCAAAGTGATCTATAGAACCGTTTGCTTGTCCCCATCGACTCCCATTGTATTCTGGCTGGGACGTTTCAATCTGTTCATCACAAGTAGTGGGTGACATTAATAGGAGTGATATTAAGGGTGCTTTACTGTAAATTTAAAGCAAGGCATGATACGTGTATTGGATCTAAACTTCACATTGTTGTAGCAGCTAATTAAACCATGTGTCAGCTTAAATCCAGCAAGCTGCACAATGTATAGGCCAGGAGAGTAGTGCCAGACGCAAACCTGACTTAGTGGCTGAAACTAGTTATTTTCTTCCTACTATACTAATATCAGCATTTTGTGTTTAGGTCTTGGAACGAACACAAAGTCGAACACAAACATTGTCACGCCACTCCTGGTGCTGTTCCTGCTGCTTCTAATCTGCATTCTTTCAGCTGTCTATTTTCTCAGGTAAGAGGGCGTTCTCAGAGAGCTGTGGGGATTGCTAGCTGAGACAAGTGCTGTTCCTGTAACCACCCCCTAGGCGAGGCACAGATTACACAGTAACCCTCTCTGAGACAAACTGAAACCAACATCCAGGAAAGGCATTTTCTGAGCTGAAGCCTGTCAGCCAGTTAATAACATACTGTATGCAGCCAACTAACCCTGGATTTCTGATGAGAAGAAACAAGCTTTCAAGTTTTAGATGGTTTGTTGGATTTGTATGCATATATTTTATAGTAAGACCTGTTAACCTTATGCAAGTTAGAAGTGCAATCTGTTAATATGTGTTTTGTTTGTGATTTGTTTACCTTGTAGGTTTAGAAACCAGAGGAAGGCAGATGTCAGTACTGTGGACAAGAAGATACCAAATGGCATTTTAGAAGAACAAGGTAGATTTACACTCTTATTTATGTAGTGGTTGGTTAGCTGTACACTTCAGAACGAAAGAGCTCTTAAAGTAAGTTTGTTTGGTTGAAGTATAAAACAAGTTATTTCTGTGATATGTTTTAATATAGGAGAGCTCAGAAGCGTTGCATAGGGTTTCCTGTGGGGTTTAGATGGTTCAGTAGCTTTGCATCTGACTGAAATGGACTTTTGTTTTATACCAGGAGGCTTAGTCAGAGGTCGCACATAGATACAGACAAAGTAAATAAAGTTTGATATTTGGAATGGTAACCTTTTCGTAAGAAAACAAAACAAAAGCATAATAATTTTTACTATGAGAAAATAATGTGTATATTTCTATGCAGCCATTATCATTCATGCATTTTTTAAATAAAAGTTGTGCAGTTCAGAAGAAATTAATTTTGCTAGAGTATATTAAGAAAGTTTGTGTTTAGTATTTGTGGTGTGTGTGTGTGTTAGGGTTAGGGTTAGGGCAGCGAAAATGTCTGTGGGCGGTACAATCATCGATAATTTTTTGAACGATTATATTTTGTGCACCCAATTAATCGATAGTTATTTGGATGTTTAACTGACAGTCCAAGTGTGTGTGCGTGCGTGTGTGTGTGTGTGTGTGTGTGTGTGTGTGTGTGTGTTGTGTGTGTGTGTGTGTGTGTGTGTGTGTGTGTGTGTGTGTGTGTGTGTGTGTGTGTGTGTGTGTGTGTGTGTGTGTGTGTGTGTGTGTGTGTGTGTGTGTGTGTGTGTGTGTGTGTGTGTGTGTGTGTGTGCGTGTGTGTGTGTGTGTGGTGTGTGTGTGTGTGTGTGTGTGTGTGCGTGTGTGCGTGTGTGTGTGTGTGTGTGTGTGTGTGTGTGCGTGTGTGTGTGTGTGTGTGCGTGTGTGTGTGTGTGCGTGTGTGTGTGTGTGTGTGTGTGTGTGTGTGTGTGCGTGCGTGTGTGTGTGTGTGCGTGTGTGTGTGTGTGTGTGTGTGTGTGTGTGTGTGTGTGTGTGCGTGTGTGTGTGTGTGTGTGTGCGTGCGTGCGTGTGTGTGTGTGTGTGTGTGTGTGTGTGTGTGTGTGTGTGCGTGTGTGTGTGTGTGTGTGCGTGTGTGTGTGTGTGTGTGTGTGTGTGTGCGTGCGTGCGTGCGTGTGTGCGTGTGCGTGCGTGTGTGTGCGTGTGTGTGTGTGTGTGTGTGTGTGTGTGTGGTGTGTGTGTGTGTGTGTGTGTGTGTGTGTGTATATATATAAAAAACAAAAGTACAAAAGGTTAAGGAACCTCTCTTTCCTCATTTATTATGTGGTGTTTGCTGTTTTCTTGTTTAGTGTAGGTTCAGTTTGACAATTCCAATTTGACAGTTTTATTTCTGCTCTTTCATTTAAAATTCTGATAATATGTAGGATAGTACTGTACTCAACATTAAAAGGTTCCCAGCCTACTCCAGCCATGGCTAGAACTGACTCGGCGTACAGAAAAAAAAAATGAATTAATACTTCAAATTAGAAATAGATAATGACAAACAGAACATTTTTAAAACTCTAACAAACTTTTCTTTTGTGCAAATTCATCAGGACAGGGTTAGATATTAGCAGTGATTGATTCATTCTGGCTTTGAAAGTATGTTATAGTATCTTCAGATCTGATAACGGTAACTACAGTGTTACGAGGTACATGTTTTTTGCACATTCAACATTCACGTACCTACTGGATTACGGGGGGATGCTTTGAGATGACCTTTGAGAACCATATAAATAAGCGTGTGTGTGTATCACTGTCCACTGCTTTGACATTACCACCACAGTTGCAAGCAGCAGCAGCAGTAAAGAAGAGCTTGTTCACATTAAGCACGTCCACTGCTTCCATTTGCTTTATCCACAGTCACCAGTTCCAATAATAATATTTGCTGCTGCAGTTAGTCATGAAGGTGGAAATGTCCTCTTTTTCGGGTCCTTATTCCAAAAAAATATGTACTTCCGTCTGTCTTCTACACTCTCGTAACAAGTTCTTAATAATGGTTATAAGCTGTGCAAATATGTCTTCATACCAACATATCGTGGAGCTTCTAGAACTACTCCCACTAATTCACTTGACAACCAGTGCGGCAGGGGCAGCATGGCCTAATTTCGTTCAACCCCCCCAGGCTGTGGAGATACTATATTTGAACACCCCTGTGTGTTACTGTGTTTCTGTTGCTTGATTTGAAGTTGATAAGGGCTCTTTAGTTGCCTGTATTTTTTCCTCTAATTGCTGTTATGTTTTAGACCTCACTAAAGTTCAGGAGGACAATGCTGGAGAGCTGAGCACACCGTGCTCTCAAGGTCAGGTATAAACAATGCTCCTTCTCTGTGCCACCAATACATCTCGGCCTTTGTTCAACACCTTTTGCTGCCTCACACTCACATTCGCCACATTCTAACTGCTGGTCATTGGGAGGCGGTGTTTAGGATCGTGTTCAGTACTAACTGGGCTGGGCTTCTCAGGACCCATTTTACTTGAACCCTGGGCCAGCTTTAGAGGAGAATTACTCACTGGTCACTGGGTTAACATGCACTCCCAGTCTCCTGAAGAGGCAGGTAGGTAGTTCTTATGAAAAGGTCTCTGCAGCTACTCATATCCTCAGGGGCCATAACCTAATACTCTATGCTTGATAACAGCAACAAGCATGAGCATAAAACATACTTTATTCAAGTATTCTTTCTCCAAAGCATCTTTTATAACAACCTTTATTTACTTAAATGCTTTACAGGACTTCAACTGCAATAGCAAATGTTTAAAGAAAGGGGGTTGATGTGCTTTATGGGTTTTCTGTATTAAATTGTATTCAACTCAACAACGGGAACTATTCATTTCAGAAATTCCAGTGTACTTCCATAGGAAGGAATGGTTTGATGCTGAAATTCTTGAAATTGCGAGTCCTACATTTAACAGAATTGTGTGTTTGTTATATTCAAGAAAAAAAAAAAAAGAAAAAAACTGTTGATGAAACCCGTGGTAAGTTTTATAAATCCAGCGCTTGCGGGTTCATGTAAACAGTGCTCCCTTTATAACTCAGTAGCCTGTAGTTAAGAGCCGGTGCTTGTTATTATGGGGCTAATGGGAGCTACTATTACTATTAGACAATTCAATTATATATGTGTGCTAAAATGAGAAATCCTATTAAGTCTCTTTTTAATTTTTTACAGTGTATACTGCATTTGTCATACACTTGTTACCGTCAGTGCTAATAACAGTGTGTTTACATCTCGCAGAACAACAGACTGTCATGCTCCTCACAAGATCACCATCTGCTTCTAAGAAGTACTTCCCTATTCCTGTTGACTGCTTGGAGGAGGAGTGCAGGATACGCTCTGCCGATGACGGAAAACTCTTTCGGGAGGAGTTCAGCGTATGTGTTTTAAAGCGATTGCTTTTCATAATTACCATCTCAGTACACCTGACTTGATGAAATATAAATGACACCTTTTATGAAGCAGAATTTAGTCAAAGAGACAAAACAAGGAAACTGTTACCTGGGATTTCAAAAGACTTCTGCAGTAGATACTCTTTGGTTTTTCAGTTTTCCAGTGAGTTGCACATGCTATCAACTTCCCTCTTTTGAAAGTTTGTTTGGATAAGTAAACTGTATGTAGAGGAACAAGAATAGTGTTCATAGTCCATGGTATAATTTACAACATGGCATGAATCGGGGACTGCCAGTGGATGACCATGGCTTGTCTATGGGCATAAGAGCAAAACATGCAAACATATTGCTGGAAATTATTGATAGGGTTTTTAAAAGGAGATAGGTATAAATAGCCTTAATTTGACAAAAACATCAGAAACTTTGTCTATTCTCTTAACTGTATTGAGGTTAATAGTAATAACCAATAACTGGTGTTTAAATAATCTGCATTTCCTTTGGCTTGACCTGGATTGTTACTGCAAACTGTGGTCTGTGCTGTAGTGACACACTTTATTCCTTTGCAGTCTTTGCCAAATGGGTATTCACAAGGCACATGCGAGGAGGCCAACAGAGAAGACAACAAAGAAAAAAACAGATATCCAAACATCCTTCCATGTGAGTTGTTTCATTAAAAAAAAAAGAAACGATACAGGAAAAGGAAGCTGAGGCACACGCATGTAGTTTAACCACAGATCAACACAAAGCTTAAACCGACACAAATAAAACCTGTTACGTTCTGAATAGCCTGTTTTACAAGCTAGAACACACAACTGTTGTTATATCAGTCAACTCTTTGGTTTACTACGGTGGTATAGGATGCCATTTCTTTCCAGCAAGTTTGTGGTTGCTGTTATTCATACTTGACCTGTTTCAAAGTCGCCATGTTGTACAGTGCTGGTGATCTGCTGGCTGTTGGGGACTGCAGTGGTGTCAGCAGCTGAAGACTCACTGGAGCTCTTCTGACTTCGTTGCACAACAGAAATGTGTTAAGTCACGGCTAAAGCAGAAACAATAAGGCTGTTTTCATGCCTGTGACTTTTTTATTATTATTTTTTAAATCTCGGTGTACACAATAACTTGTTTGAAAATATGGTTTTAGGGAAGTGAACTTTGTAAATCTAAATGTACAAAGGAAGCTTTTTTATGGATAACAGTACCTACCCTGAATTTAAATGTCATTCAGTTTCCAGAAGGAGTAATTATTGTTACTTCTAGTATTTATTGACTTGCATCTAGTTTCACAGATCTGGCATATCACCATAAATCAAGGGCGCTAGTCACAAAGCATTAACTCATGAGTTGTTTATTTTTTTTTATTTATCTTAAAGTCTGTTTTTATGAATGAAATAAAGTAGATATTTATGAAACTGTTTTTTACTGTTGTTAATGAAATCATCAACAAACTGGAACTTGATTTTATTAAAAAAAAAAAAAAACATTCTTTAAATAACTTGAGTTAAAACTTTGGGAATAGAGCCCATAGTCCTGCAATGGCCATTTGTATTTTCCTTAAGAAGCATCACATTAAACATTGGAATACATTACATTATTCCATCTTTTTTATTTTCACAGATGACCATTCCAGGGTGATTCTGATGCAAATTGATGGCAATCCTTGTTCAGACTATATAAATGCCTCTTACATCGATGTAAGTCCCTGATCTGTTGTTCGTTACTTATTTTAAACATATTAGGCTTATATAGTTTAGACTCACTCAATGAAATCAGATTAAGGTACAGCATTTGCCAATTTCTATTGTGATTATTAATATATCTTTTTTTTTTTTATTAACCAGGGATACAAGGAAAAGAACAGATTTATAGCAGCACAAGGTATTTTATTTGATTTATTCTTCCCAAAAAGAAATGTAAGATATTTCTCAATTTCTAATTATATATGTCACCTACCTGTAAAACAACTTTCTGATTTTCAGGTCCAAAGCAAGAAACTGTTGCAGATTTCTGGAGAATGATATGGGAACAGAAATCTGCAACTATTGTTATGTTAACAAATTTAAAAGAAAGAAAAGAGGTATGTATGTGTGTGTGTGTATATATATATATATATATATATATATATATATATATATATATATATATATATATATATATATATATATATATATATGTTATAACATTTTCTAATATATATTTTTTAAGAAAAGCATTTGTCAAACGGCTTGAGTAAGCAAAAATGAATATAGATTAGATTAATATGTCTTATAGGAGACTTCAAAAACCAATGGTACCGTAAAGGTTAATATGGCTCACATAGACTATAACCCCAAATACAAGTGAGCATCTCCTCATAGTAATTTCTCCTTCAGTTTTATGGAATGTAGTTCTCTAGTTCTTGGCTGATCCCCACCACTACTATCTCATTCTATCTTGGTTAGAGCCAAGCCCAGTATTAGTATGAATTAAAAAACAGCCACAGTTCTCTCATGAAATAAAAATCGGTGACTGGCCATAGGGTTGGCTGTATATATTATTGCAATGGCATTGTTCTCTGTATTGCACTGTGTAAGATATTTAAAGTATTATGGATTATTTTCTTGTTGTTACTGCATCTTGTAAATCTTGCATCTTGGGTTGTATTACTGAAAATATACTTTAATATTACATAACTTACGTATACTGTAAATTGGTCCTGTTTGTTCCATTATTTATCACATGGTTATTTAAACAAAGATGATACTTGATCAATTTAAGGACGATTGAACGTGTTAGAATAAGATTACACCGTGTAACAATTTTTTTTTTTTTTTTGTTCCTGGGTAGTAAGTGTTATTTTCTAATTGCTTATGCCTCAAAAGTATAGAATATGTCTATTATTCCCCACCAGGACCAGGACAGTGATATTTCAAAATATCACTATTTCCAATGGGAAAACGGGCAAATTTGTGTCTTTTCGTGTCATTTTTGTATTACTTTAGTATAAATACATGTTAATTTGGATTCATATGTTGTTTTTTTCTGACTTTATGTGAACGAAAAGACACACATTTGCCCGTTTTCCCATTGCAAATAGTGATATTTTGAAATATCACTGTCCTGGTCACAAAAGCAAAGTTTGTGGGGAGTAATAGCCATTTTCTATACTTTTGAGGCATAAACAATTAGGAAATAATACTTACTAACCAGGAACAAAAATTGTGTTACATAGTGCTAGTCAATGTATCAAAAAAAAGTACTGTATTGTTTTAGAAACAAAACAGTTTGACTCCCCCCAAATATCTAATTGGCACGGAGGTCCCGCTGATGAAAGCAAAACACAGATCCATACTGTAATATATGTTCCACTGCTGCAGGATAAATGTGATCAGTACTGGCCTGACCAGGGCTGCTGGATGTATGGGAATGTTCGTGTTGCAGTGGAAGATTTCACAGTCCTCGTGGACTACACCATACGCAAGTTTTGTGTACAGTATGTAAGTAGAGAGCTTACATGAGATGAAGCCAGTCACAGAAACAGAATGACTTCTTTAATGTTGATCTACTGTAGTCAGATCTTGTGTAGTCGTAAGTAAGTAATTATTCAGCATAATAGCTCTCTAACAAGAGTTGCTTAACACCATTGAAATGAAGGCATCATTGAGATAAATACACATACAGCAATACATTGCAATGCTGAGTAAGCTGATGGCATGTTTCCATTCATATGTTTTTCAATAAATGAAAGCAGTTTCTCATGCAATGTTACTGGAAGCATGTTTTGGGAAGTGTTGTGCAGGCTATGCAGGGCTTTGTTGCTGGAGAGTCAAGAGATACTCCTGTGTTGATTTTCATGCTCTTTTTTCATACTCTTCAGCAGACAAGTGAGGGCTCCAAGGCCCCCAGATTGATAACGCAGCTTCACTTTACCAGCTGGCCTGATTTTGGAGTGCCTTTCACACCCATCGGAATGCTCAAGTTTCTGAAGAAAGTAAAGACAGTCAACCCCTCCTTCGCTGGCCCCATTGTGGTGCACTGCAGGTACAGTAACAGTTACCGTCTCCATTATAGCCTGCGCCTTCTCTAAATGGAAGTATTCAATGTAGTTCTTCACTCTTGCAACATTGTTTTGTAATATAATGTGAGTGTAAACAAGATAAGGAAGGGTAAATCTGCACATAGATAATCTACAGCATTAGTGGATTAACAGCTAAACCTTGCATGTTACTCAACAGCACCATCGTCTGTTGCATTCTGATATAGCATCCAGAATTGTCTTTACTGCTTCACCAGCACATATTGAGCTAACAGTACTTGCTATTAACATGGGAATTTTATTTTTTACAAGACTGCGAACATTGGATGGTATGCTTTTAATAGATAACATATGCATACACCAAAAGCAATTCTAATTGTATTGGTTGTTAAAGATGGATTTAATTTAGTTCTTTTTTTAAATCTGTAGTAACAAATTACCCACAGCATATGATGTACATTGGCCAACATTTGCAATTCAAATTACGTTTTGTTTTCTTCTAAATAATACCAAGGTTGTGAATGCAATTAGCCAAAGCAGCATAATTAATATAATAATGTGGTTTTTATGTTATTTGCTTTGTAATAATGGGATATTTTATATAGAGAATGTATAGATAATTCATTGTATATTGATGTAATTATGTTATATCATGCATTCATTTCTTTCCACTCTTCTTCCTCTGCTAGTGCTGGCGTGGGCAGGACAGGGACCTTTATTGTGATTGACGCTATGATTGACATGATGCACGCAGAGCAGAAAGTGGACGTGTTTGCATTAGTGTCAAGAATACGAGAGCAGCGTTCACAACTTGTTCAGACTGACGTAAGTAGATACATCTCATTGAAAACAAACCATAAAATATAGGAATGCATTTATCCTTCACAGCCTTAGCACTATATCCTAGCACTAACCACTGAGCCTCTGCATTCAAATGTACCAGCAAAACAACGTAACAGGAGGAACTTCAGATAGATAACTCCATGAAGCTTAATGCTGGGCACCATAATTATAATGCGGTTGTTGAGAGACGTAGCTAAGAGATTGTGGTGCATGCTGCCAACTATGATATGTGTTCTAAGAGATATATATATATATACACACACACACACACACACACACACACACACACACACACACACACCACTAATTGATTAAACAGCATCACATGACCGTGCGTATATATAGCATATAGCATGGCTTGCATACTAATGAGCAGCTTCACACTGAATAAATCACTACGCACCACTATGTTCTAAATTCTGTGACAAACTGACATTTTTTGTTATTCGTTACAAAACCACTGCCAAAAGTGAGTGGCTTGAGTGACATTCCACCTATTTCCTTTAATATATTTTGGGATGAAACTCCAGATAACTGGTCCAACTTTCTGAGTGAAGACAGCAGTTTCTGATGATATATACCACTTCTGGGGTGGTTAATATCACCACCCCAGGCGTGGTATATATCATGGGAACTGTACGGCCCGTCGTGGTTTATACCTTACATATATCACAAATAGCACCTTGTACAGTACCAGTTGCTTATTGTTTCCCTGTGTTACCCATGTGACCAGATTTTATTTTAACCACAGATGCAGTACTCCTTCATATATCAAGCGCTTCTGGAATACTACCTCTATGGTGACACAGAACTTGATGTCTCCTCCTTGGAGGGACACTTACAAAAGCTGCACAATACCTTAGCTCCGTTTGACAGAGTCGGGCTGGAAGAGGAATTTAAAGTAAGTAGAGTTAGTAGCTCAGCTTGTGCAGCATGTCACATATTTGTAGTATTTCTTACTGTGCGCATGATACTGTAATAAATGCTGCCTTACTCAAGTGTAGTATGCTGCCTTAAACAAAGCACTTTCTTAAAGTAGTATGTTCCTTGTATTCTTACCATTGAACAAGTAAATGTGGTCAAATGCGTAAGTATGTGGACAGCTACTGTTTTTTATACAATTAATATATGATTGTGTCTTATTCAATGTTATAAAAGCATGGTAAAGTTAAGTCAAGCATTGTAAGCATTGGTAGCTTCATAGGAAAAGCATTGTGCAAATGTAAAGGGATAAAGCAATGAACATTTCAGATATACCAAAACCTCAGACACTTTTCATGACTTCCTTTGTTTCTATTAAAAATCCAGTATTAAAATGTGCTCCAGTTTGGTTAACCTTATGTTCGCGCTGCAGTAATTTAATATCTATGGTTTGGTTTCTGATTCTGTATGGAAACAAATGAATGCATCTCTATGCGCTGCCCCTGGAACACACATCTATCTACCTCCATATAGGAAGAAAGGACCAGAGTAAAAATACTTTTAAATTGTTACTGTTTGCAGAAATTAACTAATGTTCGAATAATGAAGGAGAACATGAGGATTGGTAACCTGCCGGCAAATATGAAGAAAAACAGGGTACTTCAGATCATTCCATGTAAGATATAACCGCCTTGCCATGTTATTTATTTATTTATTTATATATTTATTTTTAAAGAAATGCCTTACTTTACTGATACTCATTTACATTTTTATTATATTTTTAAAATGTTAACTATTATTTTTACTTCCGTGCACAGATGACTTCAATAGAGTGATTCTCTCAATGAAAAGGGGCCAGGAAAATACAGATTACATCAATGCATCATTTATAGATGTAAGTGCATTTTTTCTATGCTGAGTTGAAAAGTGTATTATTTGTAATTATTTAGCATATTTACTGCGGTTTAATATATTTTTTCACTTCTAACCCAGTACTGCTGCAGTTACAGCATTAACAGGAACTCACGTGTTAGGATTGCACAGTTAAAAGGATGGAAGGAGTCTGTGTCCCTACAGTTAAAATGACTTCTAGGAACTGTTAACAAACTGAACTGTAAACTGTGGTAGAATGTTGTGATGACATCAAGCCATTCTATTTCTCTATATTTGAACATGACTGGGACACTGCAACTTTAAAGTGAAATCAAAATCTCAAATCTTTCAAATGCCTCAGGCTGAAGATTACATATCTAAAATACAGAATTGTTACACAAATGAAAGAGATGTAGCACATAAGGGCCAGCTACATAAACAATGAGCAGACAAGCAGTGGCGTCATTTTAGGAAGGCAACAGGAAGGTACCATTAAAACTCTTAGCAGATTTGAGTCTTGAATTCTACAGAAAAGTTAACTCTGGAATGTAAGGACACCCTTTGTATAGGTGGTTTGAATTCTTTAATTCTCTGATCTGTTTCCACTTGCCACTGTGCTCTGGTTCCTGTTGCCTATGAGTGAAGCTGTTGTTTAGCAGATGAAGAAAGACAAGTTGCTACTTGTTTGCTAGTTGTTTTCAAGCCTGCACAGTTACTCTATCTACAGCATGTGGAAACAGGCCTGTAACAGGGTTTTGTTACATGTGTGGGTCATCAGTGAATAATACAAAGGTAGACACAGAGCACTGGGTGTTGACACGCCACACAGGCTTGTAGATTTAATTAACACAAGTGCTGCCACTAGGGTACCAGCAATGGCAGCCCTAGTGTCACAGTTCAATAAACAAAACAAAACAAAGCTAAAAATAAAAGTGTGCCACACAAGCCACGCGCTAGTCACACGAAAAGGAACGTCCCGCTCCAGGAACCTACTACTCTACGCAAACCCACTCTATACTGTTTGGCATCAACATCCCATAAACTGACCTACTTCTGGGCTCCCAGCATCCTTACGGTGACTCTGGCCTCTTTAAACGGCCTCGGCTGGGCAATGCCTTCCCAGGCACCATCTTGCAGTGGAAGGGTTTTGTGTAGTTAATCCTGTGGAGCAGATGTTCTTCTCCTTGAAGCCAACAAAGCACCGGTGCAGTCACCTCAAGCTAAGGCGCAGATGCCTTTTGAGCTGCGCGCAGCCTCCCCGGGCACGCCCCCCAGCCAATCGGGACCTCCCGATGAAATCCACGCTGACGAGCCTACCTGATCAATTAGTGCCTTAGCAATGCGTCTCCTGTTGCATGTCCCAGCTGTTTCCATAAAGGCACATATGCACTCAAGAACCATCAACAGGGTCTCCCTGTCACAAGGCCAAACATAATGTGTGTGCAGATTTTATAGTGCATGTGATTCAAGCCCATTCTTTTATTTTTTTATTTTTTTTATTATTATTATGGGTTGGAGAGTAGGTGAAGTGCACAAACTGAGCTAAAGATTAAATTTTTCAAGTCCTGAATGTTTGTTCACATCATTGATAAAATATATTCGACAAAGTGTTTTACAACTTACAGTTTTATGGTTCCTAAGAGTTTATTGGGTTTAAACAACGCAAATGTGCCATTTTCTGTAAACAAGCATTTTGTAACATGAATGAGTATTTCTCTAGAGTATAGCTTATAAATTTTGTTTTTTTGGTTTGTACAGGGCTATCGACAGAAGGATTATTTTATTGCAACCCAGGGCCCTCTGTCACAGACAGTGGATGATTTCTGGCGAATGGTGTGGGAATGGAAGTCTCATTCTATTGTAATGCTCACAGAGCTACAAGAAAGAGAACAGGTGTGTTTATAAAGGGATTAGTTAGTGACCAGTAGTCAAACTCCAGGCTGTCAAAAACACTTACTGCCTTTGTAAACTTTATCTACTGAGTTCTTGACTAAAAAAGAGCTAGTATGGAAACCCTTTTAGCATGCACATTGTCAGCTGTTCATAGTGTGTTGAGTATGAAAGCAAGGGGAAATTAGAAGCACAAAGAAAAAGGATACAATGTGTGGTTTCAGCTAGAAAAAAATGAAACATGTATAACTGAAGAGGTCTTAACTATATAATGTATCCTTCACGTTTTACAGGACAAGTGCTTCCAGTACTGGCCATCAGAGGGCTCTGTAACACATGGAGACTGGACAGTAGAGATAAAGGGGGATGTCCGCTGTGACACTTGCAGTGTGAGAGATTTTATGCTGTCGTTCAGCCCAGTAAGTTCTCTTTTAAAATGTGTCTGTGTGCATGCATTCATTTTTTATTTGTGTTTGTTTGTTTTTTTTGGGTCATTTTCAGTGCTGGAATCCCGAGTTTATTCAGAAAGCAGGTAAACAGACCTCAGCAATGCCCTCTGGTGGAGTATGGTGGATTTGAGTCTGTGATTATTCAGATTTGAATACAATTTTCTATTTGTGCGATAAGTGACCATGCGCATTTTCCTGGTGACAGGGCTATAGTGGAGGTATCCATATGAACACCCATGCATATCTAGTGCTTTACAAATTACTTATTTAGTTTTTCATCTATCTGGAGATCTTTGGGCATTCATCTAGGGATATACTGACTGTCGGTCTTTGCATACATATCACACCAACACAAGTAGTTTATGAAGAGAACAGCTTATACAATAAAATGTGATGGAAATGAAATACAACTTATTGAGATAATCTGGGGATATTATGAAATATGTCGTTATTTAGTTGTAGTATACTGCAATATACTAAAGTGAAAACACAGTAAACAGCTAAATGAACACAGTAAGAGGTAGCCTGGATACATGTGTGTTTTGTTCGGTTTACAAATACTTGCATGGGATGTGGAGACAATTGATGCTTACGATCTGACGTGACGTGTTTTCTCTCCAGGAGAAACAGACGAGGCTGGTCCGCCAGTTCCACTTCCACGGCTGGCCTGAAATAGGGATCCCGGCTGACGGGAAAGGGATGATCGACATCATAGCAGCTGTGCAGAAACAGCAGCAGCAGTCTGGGAACCACCCCATCATAGTGCACTGCAGGTAACACCACAGCCACCCCATCATAGTGCACTGCAGGTAACACCACAGCCACCCAATCATAGTGCACTACAGGTAACACCACAGCCACCCAATCATAGTGCACTACAGGTAACACCACAGCAACCCCATCATAGTGCACTACAGGTAACACCACAGCCACCCAATCATAGTGCACTACAGGTAACACCACAGCCACCCAATCATAGTGAAATTGAAACAATAACTCTGCAGCATTTTACTTATTTTCTACAGACAGAAGTACAAAAACCCTGAGCTGCAGTTACTTCTCATACCTGCAGTATCTCAGAGGGTTGTAGCAGGGTCAAGTGTCTTTAAATAGTCATTTTCAAATGTAGGATGAATTAATAAACGTTTGTTAACCTGCTTGTGCTGGCATTGCTCAAATTCTAACAGAACCAAAGTGAATTGAAGCAAATAAGCAGCGAGTGTTATTTCTCATTATGTTAAAGCTGCTGGTATATTTTTTGTATTTTTATTTGCAAAGTTGCACTAGGTTAAGTGTTTTTTGTTTTTTTAATGAAAGGGGTACCTCTGGGATTGATTTGGAAGATGCTGTGATCCAGAATAAATTAGAGACAAATAGTTCAGCATTTTCCTTAATCTGATAAAATCAGCTAACAGCAGGAACAGCAGTTACCCAGGCTTATTTTTAAGTCACATTTAAGGCTTTCTAATGTCTGCTGGGATCAAACCTATTCACATCTACCATCCTTTAGGGTCTCCTACTTTGCTATGTGACTCATCCTCACGCAAGACAAGAATTGGAGAATACTTTGCTAGTACTGTATGCAAGTGCCAGAATATAAACTCTGATAGAAATATTTTATTTGTACTGGCTTGGCTTGTGTTGTATTTTGTTTAAGTTGCTTTGCCAATCAACATTGTATATTGTTGTGCTGAAACATTGTCATCTTTCAATGCCAAAGAAGTTATGTGTGTTTGTTACAGCGCCGGAGCTGGAAGGACGGGCACATTTGTTGCACTCAGTAACATCCTTGAGCGAGTGAAGGCTGAAGGTCTTTTAGACGTGTTTCAAACTGTGAAAAGTTTACGCATGCAGAGACCTCATATGGTGCAAACACTGGTATGTATGACTGAGTACTACTACTACTACTACTACCAATAAATAATAATAATAATAATAATAATAATAATAATAATAATAATAATAATAATAATAATAATAATTAAGATGAAAATGGGATTGGAAGGGTTGATCCCTCATATCTGACTTCTAGTGTGTAGAAAACACAAATGGAAAAAGATCAGGCTTAATTTAAATGCTTAAATCTGGCCAGCGTAAATGGCAAGCACCCATTTCTTCTTTTTCTTCTTCCTTTTTTAAAAAATGTTGATTAAGCCTCCCTTTCAGGATACACACAGTGCATTAGAATACAACTTGGAGTTTTAGATTATTGATACTTGTATTCAAGACAGAATCCACTAATGGTGAATATTTCTTTTGCAGGAACAGTACGACTTTTGCTATAGAGTGGTACAAGACTTTGTCGACATTTTCTCAGATTATGCCAACTTTAAATGAGTAACTCTGCCTTAACCATATTATTTTTAAGTGCCGATTGGCCAGGGTGTTGTTTTTTTTTTTTTTTTATATATAACTGTATTAAATGATCATATATTTTGCTATGCACTTGTCCTTAATGTAACAAAAAATGCATAAAAAAGTGCTATGCACTTGTCCTTAATGTAACAAAAAAAATGCATAAAAGCTGTATCATATTTTCTTATACCTTTTGTTTTCTGTGCAAACGCCAAATAGAATAGCTAATGTAAATGATACATGATGTAAATTTGTTATTTCCGGTCATGATATCTGACAGTATTACATGTGTATGAAATTGGGTATTCAGCTATGACCAAAAGTGTTGCAATCAAGAGAATTTTAGGATTAAGACATAATTTAAAAAATAAAATGGTATGATTTGACATGATTTAGTAGTAGTGTAATCAAAGAAACTACAAAATTATATTAGAAAAGTCCACCAGAAGCCAGAATAGCCAGAATTTTGAAATGTCACATTTTTCAATTTGTTAGTTTTTCGTTAAGTATATGGGAAACTATAAAGCGGTATGTAATTCAATATGTTAATATAGCATTATTCAGCAGGTTTCATTCGACTTTATGAAGCAAAATGAGTTAATTCTATAGGTTGATGCAAAACTTTTGGCCAGGGCTGTAGCAGTAGTAGTTGCTATTACATTATTTTGTATAATACAGTGTTTGTTTTAAATGTATGCTACTTTTCATTTGCACACTACTGTGTTCTGCCAACTGAGATATAAGGTCAATTTTTAGGAAGTTAAAATATTGCTCATACATTTTAAGCACTTCTATGTAATATTTATATTAGTTTATGTAATTTTGTTTGCCCCCTCCCCCCATACATTAAAACAGCATTTAATATGTATATATAAATTGTCAGTTACACTTGGAAATTCTTAGAGGGATGTATACTGTTGCAGAATATTTAACTGGAAAATGTATTTATTTATGGAACAGAATGGTATCACAGTGTATTTATGGGGCTGTGAGCTCTGGTGTTTCAAACAAAAGATCACAAATGTCAACATTTACCCTAGGCTAGTATTGTACTTGATTATCCCTTGATAATCCCCCCCCCCCCAATGCAGCCACAGTCTTCAGTAACCCTACCATAAACCTAATACTCTAGCCTTCAAGTATCTAGTTATGCAATGCACGTATTCCGTTTTAAAGCATCAGCTTAACCCAATGCTGAAAAACAGTGTTGCTATATTATTATACAAAAAGTTTTTTTAAAGGCTGTTTTTACAGTGAGGCCCATCAAGTTAACTGTTATATTCCACATATCCAGGGCTGTTCATTTGTATAAATGGGTACTTAAAAGTAAATCTGAAACATAATTAGGAAGTATAGAATATTTGGTACTGTACTGTATTCTACCCATTTTTGAAAGATATGAAGGCTGAAGCACAGTATTTGATGTACAAAGTAATAAGGCTGGCAATCTTCTTAGTGAAGCAGGCATGTTGTGTGTGTGTAATATATTACTGTGAAGATGTGTTCATTTGTATATACTTTTTCTTAATATGCTACAGCAGCAGAGTCCTAGTTCTGAGGTCCCAAACTGCAGATATATTTTTAGAATTGTTCGTACTTATTTTAACATTTGTATGTTGCATGGAGCAGCGGCATATTGTGATTAGAAAAGATTATTTCTGATCAGCATTTGTTTGCAATGGTCACTGAGTGACTAAAACTTTAAATGTCTTCTTTGTAACTTAAAAAAAAAAAAAAAAAAAAAAAAAAAAAAAAAAAAAGATTTTAAAAGACCAAAATCATGTGAAAGGCAGAGCTTTGTGTGTGTGTGTGTGTGTGTGATGAACCCTCTAACAAAACGAAAACTGAAAAAAAGTGTAGTTGCATTTGTGATGGTGAAATAACAAATGCTTTATTTGAAAATGGTAATATGTAAATGCAATTATTATCATTGCACATAAGAGTGCGTTTTGGGCTTGATATTTGCTACCCTACAATCGCACTGTAGCTTTCGCCATTGTTTATTTTTTGTAAATTGGTGTCTTGAGGAGGTTTATGATGTCTTTGTATATGCAGAATGCAATATCAAGTACATTAAAACAAAAACAAAACAAAAAAAACCAACACTATATTCGTCCTTTTTTTTCATGGAAATACCAGAATGTTGCATATTTAAACTTCAGTATTAAAATTATTTATTTGAAATCTGATATTGTATTGACATCGGTTTATTTATGAAAACTCAATGTGCGAGAAGGACACAGTCTGGAAAGATAAACAATTCAACAGACCAAGTAGCACGAAGAAGGTAAAACAAATAGTAAGTAGTCGAAAAGCCTTTGTATTGATTACCCCTCAAAGTCAGTGGTTGAGAAATATTTATCATTAATATATAAACAAATCACTGAAGTATAGAAGGATCTTCAGTGACCGGTCATAATGGAAAATATATGGCTGGTTAATTGAGAAGTAGAATGCATTAAAATGGCCAGAAAGCACTACAAATTTAATTTTAGAAAAACAGTCATTTTTATGTCTGCTAAATGTCAAATTAATTATCTCTACTCATGATACACACATTTTGAGCACTGAACATTACACTTAACTTTGAGTGTTATTTTCTAAAAATGAATATGCCCCTCAGGTATTCACAAATAGGGAGGATATGTACCTGGGGTAATTGTTTTCAATGGTTTGCTTAGAGGGGATTATGTCCTGCGTTGTCCCACAGTGACGCAGCTGTACTGATGTATAAAATCAATTGTATGTTTGCTTGATTCAGTAGCATTACAAAGAAGCAAAGTAATAAAAACAAATTAAAAGTTTTCCAATTAACATCACATACAGTGCTGCTTAAATATTTACTTCATAGCTTGCAATGCATTTGTAGATATACTGTAGAAACTACAAAGTTTTACAAGATGTCCTATTAAAAAAGAATAGATCATAAAGTATCGTACATCACTGCTAGGTTAAGGATGAGAAAATGGATTATACAGCAAATGCAGTGGAGAAAATAGTTTTGAAAATTGGTGCTAAACTGTCTTGAAAGTTTAGCACCAGAGAGCCGAGCCCCCCCCCCCCCCCCAATCACACAAACCTTCTCTCCTGTGTATGTGGACCAGTGTTTATTTCAAAATAAAGGAAGGAATCTGCTGATTTGAACCCAGATCCAAGGTGGACAGACAGCACAGCATGCCATCTCACTTCTGTGCAAGTGCCTCCTTTATCATTGTCTATATCCAACTATTTGAAGAAACAGGAAGGAATCAGTTGGATTTACAGCACAGCTTGCTAGTGAATTATCACACTGCACCACTTGGCTCCATGAACTGTTTCCAACCTGTACAGCAAATTATGGGGGCCCAAAAGGTCAATAAAACGAAGCATACTTTGTATAATGTTTACCAGATCATAGGCCCAGGAAAAAAAAAAAAAAAAAAAAAAAAAACACTTCAGTTTGAGTTTAGCTTTGAGATACCGTGTTTACCTACGGTTAAGTCGGAAAGCTATTTCATTGCCACACAGTGTAGCTGGACAGATGCAACTTTTTTTGAGGAAACTAGAACTAAACTACCAAATATCTTCTACCAATTTCTACTTTCTGATAAAGTAAATGCACGAAAAACTGTAGAGAAATATGGAAAACAGAAATGTAACACGTGTTCAAAAATTAAATGTTTAACACAATATTAAGCTGCCAAAGGAATACATCCCTGAAACTATACTGTAATAATAATAATAATAATAATAATAATAATAATAATAATAATAATAATAATAATAAAGTTGAACAATTTACTGGTATTAAAAAGCAAAAATCGACAGTAAATGAAACACCACATACTACTTCGTTTCAGTATGCAGAAGATTATGTTTACAGTTCTGTCTTTTTTCATTTTCATGCCTAAGTTCCTTGTTTTCACTCAACCTAAATTACAAATAAGCCCCGCCTTCCTAAGTTATTCATTGGGGGGCTTGCTGTTCGTTAAACTCAACCCCTGCCTTCAGCAACTTGGCCCGCGCACATCGACTGCCAATAGAAACCCTTCGCGCGGAATTTCGAATCCTTTTCAAATCACAATCGGTAATTCGGCTACTACGCCTTTCCCCCAAACTAGTTCATGTTATTAAAAGTAATGTACTCTTCAGGAAAATAGAATGGAAATAATGTGTATCGTCAAATGTTGCTACACGTTAAAGACGTTTTAGGAACATTTTGGTTTGTAAACCTAATACACGAGACATTACGCGGAGGGATACTCCACATTGTGAGTTACAATCAGGGTTGCAGTTGCACTCAGTAAGTTTGTATGAGATCAAGGTATCGGAGAAGAGCAGGTCACTGGAGATTGTGTTGTTTTAGTATTTAAAATTTAAAGAGGATAATCCTTTTTTTCTGGCTTTCAATGGATTAGGGTCGTCGTCAGAGTTCTTTAAAGGTTGACAGGTAAGTGTCCGAAAAAAAAGGTTTAATTATTTGCTGACGTTACAATCACAATCACATTAACTTTTTGTCCTGCAATCGCCCGCCAATTTTATTACAACATTAGAAAAAAGTAATGGCTCTGTAATGTTTTGTTTCAACATCTAACTTCTTGTCGGTAGGATACAGAAATATCGAAATTGAAGAGATTTATTTTTACTGACTCTTCTGCGACATTTGTTTTGATATACCGGTAGTAATACTGTAGTGAATATAAAGCAAATTATGCTATCTGTTCAGACATTACCGTAGCATTGTAGTGCCAGTAATGGTGTCAATTTGCTGTGAAAATGTGTTTGGTTTGTTTTTTAAAGGACATGGAGAATATGAATATATCGGTCACTTGGTGCTCGTGGTATGATGATTACGTTTTTTTTTAATACGTTGGTTACAACTGTGCCACTGAAGACATCAATCGATTAAGTGCTGTAATACATAATACGTTACCTACACAGTATTCAAGAAAACAGATTTTGTAAAGCCTCTTTTTTTTCAAAATACAATAACTTCTAAACAACCATAGTGAGGAATTAGTGTTGCGAGTGTCACGTCAGTTTATGCTATCAAATGTTACTACTTTATAAAATTTTACACCATGTAATAGTTAGATTTACATGGAGCTGGAGATAACGATCGGCAAAGTACCATAGAGCTAGGTACTTTTTTAAATTAAAAAAAGTAAAAGATAGAAAGGAAACAATAAAGACACTTGCTTTTGTGTTATTAATTTCGACATTTCCTGCAATGTGTGAATGTCATCGAGTAGTTGGATAACAACTCCAAGCCCAGATGTACTTCACACTCCATGACCCGGGCATTGAGCTATGACTCGAAACTTTTTAGAGCAATAATAAAGAGCTGCAAATGGTGGCAAACCTATAAATGGCCATTATTTTCGATGGTATATACCGGTTTAATAGTTACATTTTGTAAATAGTACTTCTGTGCCGACACTCAAAATAAGGGCAGCGTGATACTGAAGTTTAGACATTTGACACTTTGGTTAAAACAATTTTTTTATAGGTAAGAAGATTGTTTTAGAAAATGCCATTGCATGGAAAAATAGTGGTTATCAAAAGGAGTGGAGCTGATGGAACAGAATTCCCACTAACTGCACAATCATGCTTGTTTGGAAGGTAGGTTTTGCATTTTATTCATATTTTTTTGTTTTTGTTTTTGTAAATGCACCTACTTATTTGTGTGATGGACTCTGGATATTGTGGATTGTGAAATTTACATTAATAATGCCTCTAAAGCCAGAAGCTGGATACATCTAGTTACTTTTTGGCTAAATTAATATTGCTAAAATATACATATAGGTTGCTAATTTGTTAAAATAATTACCTCTGAGTTTTCTTTAATTATTTAATTGGTTACAATTCTCTGTAGTTGGGAACATTTACTTGATTTCACTTTTTCAACATTAGAGCTAGGAACAGAAGTATCTGTTAACTATACAATTTGTTTGATATCTTACTGATTTATTTAGGAAACCTGATTGTGACATTCGCATCCAGCTGCCTCATGTTTCCAAAGAGCACTGTAAAATTGAAGTGAATGAAAATAAAGAGGTAAGTGTTGAAGGGTAGCCAGTATCTAACAGGCTTCTCCCCAGGAATTCTGTATACACAAAAATAAAATTGCCGTACCTTAAATATATAGTAAGACAAATAAATAATTTGAATAAGAAGACATTGAATAGTGAATAATAATCCACCTTAATTCGTACACAGGTTACACTGCGCCATTTACCCCCTGATCCTTTGCAATTTTTTTTGTGTTTCTGGCAGAGCTTGCACATCAAACTACCCAATTCCTTGCTGTAAAAAAGCCATTTCCATTTTTTCCCCACATAACATCATACCCATCATCACTGTCTATTTTTTTTTTTTTTTTTTTTTTTTTTTACACACTGGCCCCTCGTGTGGTTCTTCCAATTCACTTTGTACAAGCTGCTCTTCGTTGACTATCGGGTTGCTCTCTTTCATTTTATACATTTTCATTTTTATCATTATATTTTGGTTTGGTAATTTCCACATTCATTGTCACTTTTTGCTTGAAAAATAATCTTATTTTCTTAAAGCAGTCATTTTAACGTTTCAGCCTCTCTGAGCTGGGAATGGAAGACCCACCCCTTCAAATCTCTGATTGGTTAAATGTAGTGTCAAGACTTAAAACAGCTGTCATTTGGTTCCAAGATTTTTCACCTAGCGAATGCAAGTGATCTAGTCTGCTAGCAGCACAATCAATCCTGATCATTAAAGGCACAGTAGCATCTGCAAGATGAGCGGCTCGGGGTTTTTCAGCTGGGCGGCCTGCCCGGCTGAAAAGACCTGGGGAGAACCCTGATCTAAGTCTTGTCTTGTCTTCAACCTTCCTCGATCTGAGGGTTGGTCGCATTATGTACAAATCTTCGCCAATGAACTCTGTCTTGAGCTTTCCTTGTCGCTTCTTCAGTTGTAAGGCCCATCCATGTTCTAATATTGTCCATCCATGTTGTCCTTGGTTTCCCTCTTGTTCGTGAACCAGGTGTTGTACCTTGTAATATATGTTTCTCCAAGCAGTCTCCTTCCTTCCGTGTAATGTGACCATAGTAGCTCTCTGTAATTCAAGATCAGTCATGGATATTGTACAATATTAAAGCTTTTTGTGGCAGACATTTTAGATGGCTGCAGCTGCTGCACTCTCAAAGCTTCATATTTTGGGAGACTGACATGCTGACCTAATATTGGAAGTTATTAAAAAATGACAGACTCCTGATATTGCTGCCATATTGAAGTCATGTGACTTTAGTTTTTCTTCTGCATCAGTACTATTTTGTTGGGTTCCATTTTGATTTTCTAAATACATTTCCATCACAGTTGACCAGTAAACTTTTTCAGTGCCACATTGTTAAACTTCAGGCCATGTCAATCATGGGGTTTCCATGCAGGTCAATTTACAGGTGAAATAGCGATGCGCGTGCACATTTGGGAGAATTACTTGTGTAAATCAGGTTTGTGGCCGGGAAAAAAACATCCAGATGCATAGGGTGAATCTCATTTACCCGTGTAAATGATGAAACACATGGGAAAATTAGTTTCACATAGAAACCTGCATTTCACGTGAATGTTAATGAGTGTTTTTTTAACTGTAAATATTGCAAGGGATTAGGTCAGTTGTTACTGTGGATTCCAAGATGGCAGAAAGTAGTGGCTGATGGGCGATTTTATGGTTAGGAGTGGTGTAGTTCACCTTAATGATAATGTGGGCAGCTTTTAAATTTTTTTGCTGTGTCTGGACGGTCGTTGTATATCTCTTTTGGGTTTACAGTTCTGTATAAAACCACTTGCCATGAACTGTGTTATGCCGTTGTTATAGTGTTAAAACAGCTGTTTGAGAATACCCATGCTGTAAAAACTATGCTAAAATTAAACACGAAGAGCAAGTGAGCTGCTTAAATGTCTAACTGAATTAATTCCTGTCCTTTTTTTTTGATCCCAGCTATGTCCACTGACAATCCGTGTCTGCCCTCCACGTTAATAAATATAGTTAATGAACTGGAGGTCATGAGCCAGCTCTATCGCCCAAAACAGCGCAACAACATCCGACAAGTTGTTGATGCCCTCTCAGAACTGACCAAATAAAATTGCAAATTAACGTATTGATTGTGTTTTATTTGTTTGCATCATTAATATTAAACACAACAGTAAATTCAACACAACTTAAGAAAAAGAATCTCTGACAGCACAAGCCTCCTCAGGTTGCTGCTGTCCAATTGAAACTGGCGGCTGAGGTAACCTTCACAGTTGGAGTTTGCATAATCACCCATACTCGAACATGGGCTGCGCTTGTTTTGAAAGGCAGTGCTGCTTTTTTTTTTTTTTACTTGTGAGACTTGGAAACACAGGTAACCTTCCCTGTCGGATACAGCAGGCAGTGGCAATTTTGGGAACAAACTAATGCACTTCAATCCGTTTCATCAGTATCGGCCACCTCGTTTTCAAGTGCCCACTACCCGTATTTGCCCATGTGTGGTGTTGAATGCTTCCTCAGTAGCTGTCAGCTGTCTGGACAGGTAGGGTTTCTAAGCCAGTGTAGTATAGTTTACGCAGCATCAACTGATCCCCATGTATGCTGTTTTGCCTGAATGAAAGGGAAATAAATATATATAAACGTCTCCACCGGTTTTCAGCCATGGTGATCTGCAATACCTGTTCATTTTCATTTTATACCTTCAAGTTCATTTTTAATTAGTCATAAAATAAATTATCCCACTAATGACATTAGAAAAACAATTTGAGCAAGAATAGTAAAATGCATTATTAACCTACCAGGCACAAGGTATTTTGCTTTATTACAGCAGCTTAGATTCACTCGTGTACCAGTTCTCTGCACATGGAAATCACATTTTCTCAAAATTTCACTAGTAATCTTCAAAAACAGCACGAGTACTTTACTCCTAGCTAATTTACATATCAACCCCCACCTTTCCATTCATTTGCATAACGTCGGGTGAAAAGCCCGGTTTACAAGTGAAATAAAGTGAGCGAATAGAAACCCAAAAAAGCATTTTGAGACATTTTTCTTGAAGAAAAAGACTGATACAAATCACATGTTATCACATCTATTGCACTGTATATTTACAAATTGTAAATTGCAATCCATTTTATTAGAAATAACATTCCTCTGATGTCCATTAGGATGTTTTTGTTTTACCTTTTGGTATATCACTAGTTTGTATTTGATATTGGTAGTTTGAAAACATTTTAATTTGCTGTGTTCTCTCTAGGTGATTGTAACAAATTTGAGTGCGGTTAATCCTACTCGTTTGAATGGTAAAATTGTACACCAGTCTGAATCTTTGAAGGACAGAGATGTGATCACTATTATTGATCGTTCTTTCAGGTAAGTGACCCCTTTAGGGAAAGCATTAGAGAGTACTGGGGGATTGTACAGTTTAGCTTAAATGTAAACTGAAATTGCTTTATCTTTTTTCCCCAGTTTATAAATATAACATTATTCTAACTTGACTAACGCACTGTTTCAGGTTTGAGTATCCCCCTGAATTGACCCAGAGGAAAAGAAGACAGTCAGCATCTGTAAAAAATGAAACCCTGCAGGTACATAATTTCAAAAGACCCACTTAGACTAGGAACTAAACCAATGGAATTACATGAGTAAGTGTTTTTTCTAAGAGACTCATGGATGCTGTATGGCACCTTGATCCTCATGCAGTAGCATTTATGGAGAACAACCTGTAATGCATATACAGACTAATTATGTATAACAACATGCAAGCTACACCAGTTTTGTCTCAAAGGAACCTTTAGACCTTGGTCAGTCACATAGAAAACATTTAACTGCTTATATGATTTCTTTCCCTTATGCTGGTTTTGAAGAAACTAAATTCGCATATACAATTCACAATTATATAATGTAAAATGATTACTCAACTCTAAAGATGCAGTAGATCTATTAATAGCAAGTGTTTAGTTGTTTTGGGGGAACGTTAACAAGCATGAATTTGAGTCACAAACTTTCATAGAAACCAAGATCTATACAAAATAGTGTAAAAATGGTATGTCCCCAGCAAGCGCTCATGTACATTGCTACAATTTTACAAATCTGGAATACATGTACATGTTTCTTTACTTGAATAATGTAATGTTGATCTTACAATGCTGTATAAATTCACAGGTGCTTCATGTTCAGCAGGTGAAGGACACGGTGTGTTTGTCTCCTGGAAATCGAAGGAAATCCACCACCTCGACTTCAGGTTTGTAACGTTTAAGATATGTCTTGGCTGCTTAGATTTGTAACAGCTGGTTCACAATTTAAGTAGTAAGAGTAGTATGTAATATGAATGTACTGAATGAAAACATGTTGCTCTATCAGGATTTTTCTATGATGTATTGCATACAGATATAATTAAACATTGACTAACAATATTATCTTGATGCTGAGCGTATGTATTGTTTTTGTCTTTTTATATTAGATGCATCATATGATCAAAAAGAAGCAAAGGCTATTGGAACTGAACTGTTAAGTGAGGCACACATAAAAAATGCTACACCTGGAACAAAGGATGCATCTGATGCAGCATTTGCCCATAACCATAGGGGAAACCAGGAGAAGTTGTTGGAGGGTTTGTCTCCTTTCAGTCAACTTTATAAAACACTTAAACGCCAATTCCAGGCAAATGATTACCACCAAGTCTCTAGCAAAGATGGAAAAACACCAAGGAAAGCATCAGGAGATGCAGCTCCTCAGTCACCTTTATCAAGGTGTACATCTGACAAAATTAGTCCAACCCAAGCTGTTGGCATTCAGATAAATGAGGATAAATCTAAAGTTAATCATGAGCTGCCCCTGGAAGTTAAAAGTACACCATTACCACAAGTCCATGTTTTCAGACAGTCCTTTGTCGTTTGTGAAAAATCAGTTGAAGAGGCAATGTCACAAAATCTAGTTTCCTGTGTTTCTTCAGAAGATGAATTGAACAAGGAGATAATTGATTTGTCAAGGTCTAGGAGGAGTAGTAAAGTAATAGATAATTTACAGTCTGGTCCTATAAATGGTGAAACCTCTCAAAAAAGCAATAGGGCAGATATTATTGTAACACCCAAAAATGATCGTCGTTCAGCATCACGTGGTGATGGATTTGTTGAACCTAGTGTTTCAGATAATGAGGCTAGCTGTGTAGATGGTACTCCAAAGTCTAAAAGAAAAGGTCGACCAAGAAAGTCCCCATTAAAAGATAACCATGCAGGAGGGAATTCTTCTATTTGTGAAAGTGTGAAAGAGAATCCCGCAGTGGTGGAGAATGTAATAGGCACTGACAAAGAAACTCCTAAGAGACGTCGCCGGTCTTCCCAGCCAACTCCTGTGAAATCGGCAGAAAAAGAGAAAGAATCTGGGGGGGATGCACAACACAAACAAGACAGTTTTTCTAATGCTAAAGAAACTCAAAAGTCTAAAAGGAACAGCAGGCAGTTTACACTGCAAAGATCCGTTAGTGCAGATGAAGTGCTGAAAGAACTTCCATCTTCAGCAAAGAAATTGACAGAGGAAATGGCATTGGGAGGAAAAAAAATAGAAACCCCTAAAAAAGGCAGGAAAAGTATAGAATCTGAAACGCCAGCTTCTGAAGCAGAGCTTACTCCTAAGAAAGTTTCCTCTTCACTAAGGCGGCAAAGTAGATCACTTTCACCTGCCTGTCTTGAAACTCAGGATCCAGTCAAGATAAATGTTAATGGCATCATAACACCACAAGAGGAAAAGAAAGTGGCAACACCAAAGAAAACACAAGAAAGTCCTGTAACAAGTGAAGTTTTACCCAAACAGAAGACTCCTAATAGCTCTCCAAGAAGGCACTCTGGAACAGCAGTGCTGAAAGCTGAAGTACTTCCAGAAATTGAGTCATTGGCACCACCTAGTGGAGAAAATGATGTAGAAACAGGTACAGTACTGCAGCAGAATGTTACATTTTACCTAAACATTAGTTAAATTTTACCTAAACAAATGCTTTTTATCTTAACTCAAATTAATTTAAAGGAAGTACACCAAAACAAATTAGTATTATTAACAAAATAAAACAAAAATCAAGCTTTTTTTTTAATTTGTTTGTTTTGGGGGAAGTAAATATATATTGCCCCCAAATTTTATTTGTATATTTTTAATTACACACAAACATACTTAAATAATAATTAGGCCCGTCAATTGCAGTTAACGTCTGCAATTTAACACGTGAATTTTTTGGGATACATTTTTTTAACGCACGTTAATTGCACTGCTGTTTTGTCTCTTAGCATGCTGTAATTTATTTCCTACAGCACCATTTTCATGTTACAGAACTGCATTATGTGACAAAGTAATCAAACTGAACGACTTGTGAATGGGATGTATATTTTTGTATAAGTAGTGTTAGTTGTATCTACTGTCAGTGAGTTCCAGTATCACAGAAGTGCATCTAGTCTGCTGTACCACTTGAGTGTTAAACATGCTTTCACTTCTCAAAATACACTAGTAGTTTTTCTGCAGCAGATGACAACAACAACAACAACAACAATACAACAACTAATGAAACCCGTCAGTTTCAACAGAGTACTCTTAGAAATTCAGGATTGCTGCAAAACCATTGCTTTTAATAGCTACTGACTGCAGACTTGTTAACATTGTAGCTTTGTTTTATTTCAGTAACCACATTTATTTAAAAACAATGTCATTTAAAATTATTAGTTATTTTAACGGCAATGAAAAACATAATTTTGAGTAAAAGAAACCGATAATTGTAAATGCAATAAGGTGAGTAATAAATTGACTCCATTGTGATTTAACAGTTGGTTCAAACCATTTAACAATAATGCTGTATTGTAAATAAATCTAAAACTATAGAGAACCCAGAAATAGGAAAACAAGGTTTTTATTAACACAGGATCAGCACAGCAACTCTCGAGCCTCTATTTAAAATTTGTAGACAGCCAAACGTAAACAAACCAGATTGAGTGCGCATGCATAGTGATCTCTGGAAAGCCATATGGGTCAAAAAGGTGTGGGACAGAAAAAAAAGCAAGCATCATTCTGAAATCCCCCACTTAAGCAGTGTCCAACTTGCTGGAAATGTTATTTATAGATTGTGTATATTACATATATATTTTTAGTTGTGAAATTTCCAAGTTTTGTTTATTTGAAGTGTTTAAAGTTAAGTTTCAGTTTTTGTTTGCTTATTCAGCAACAAAGCACAATTAAATGGCAAGGAATGGGGGATAAAATAGAATGCTGTGTCCACTTTATATACTGTTTATTTTGGGAATAAACAAAGCATTTACCTTGCTATTTAACTGCTATTTGGCATCCTTTGTAGTTAATTCACTGGGGTAAAGTAAGGCCTACACAACTTATTCTTTGTGTTACATAGTGTGAAGTCTAGCTGTAAAATAAAGGCACACACGGGGCCACACACCCTGCTCCTGCTGCTTTGCTGTCTTCCTGCATTGTGAGCAATATAACAAATGAATATTTAAATTGAGAAAATATCCAAACATGAATATCCTGTGTTCGTCCCAGCACTGTGTCTGTGTATTTTGGATAAAAAAGTGTTAAGAATGTAGGAACTGAATTAATTACAAGGTAAGACTTTAAAGTTTTGTATTTCAGATATTTAACTACACTACACATTTTTATCTCTCTTTCTTTGTCTTAATTTTAGGTACTAAAAAGACTTCAAGCAAGAAGCGCAGGAGCGGGGAACTGCATGAGAAATTAGCAGGACCACCTTTAAAAAGAAAAAGAGTTTCCTTTGCTGGTCACTTGAGTCCTGAGCTGTTTGACAAACGCTTGCCCCCCGATTCTCCTCTGCGGAAAGGAGCTATGCCAACCAGATTGAGTCTGTCAGTTGGGAGCAAAGGACGCTCAGTATTACGGAGGGCATCGACAACAGGAATCAAGTATTCCTTGATAAAGGTGAAGTTTATTTTTTTTAATTAAATTCATTAATGCATTAATGAATATGTATATCAGTTTAGCATTTCATTTTAAATATTTTGTGTGTACTACAGTCACCTAAAAGGAGGTACATTTAGCAAAAAAATAAATTACACGACTTTCTATTGGTCAATTATTATAAAACTTAATCTGTAGAAATGTACTTCAGAAAAATTATAAGTTCTCTATTTTCATTGCAGGAATTTTCTGAAGATAACCTAAGTCCTTTAAAGCCAAGTCCCAAGAAGAAGGCATCCCCTAAAAAAACACCATGTAAACCCAATACTCTATCGCCTGACAAGAAATCCCCGAAGCTGATTGCCAAGACTCCCTCTTCAGCTATGTCTGTGGCTAAAACCTCCTCCCCTGGCAGAAAGTCCCTCACTGGCACTGGCAAGACCCCCACTATGACAAGCTTAACTGCTTCATCAGACAAGAAGTCCCCAAATGTTGCTGATGTAGAACTGTCTCCTGGCTGGAAATCTCCTACAAGTGCTGCCAAGACCACCTCCCCTGGCGTAAAGTTGCTTGCTAGTGCTTCCAAGATGCCCTCCCCAGCTTCTACCATTACTAATACACCCTCTCCTGGTAGGAAGTCTCTTGCTGGTGCTACCAAGACGCCCTCCCCGGCTAGGTCCGTCACCAAGACGCCCTCCCCGGCTAGGTCCGTCACCAAGACGCCCTCCCCGGCTAGGTCCGTCACCAAGACGCCCTCCCCGGCTAGGTCCGTCACCAAGACGCCCTCCCCGGCTAGGTCCGTCACCAAGACGCCCTCCCCGGCTAGGTCCGTCACCAAGACGCCCTCCCCGGCTAGGTCCGTCACCAAGGCGCCCTCTTCCAACAGGAAATCTTTACCAAGTATTACCAAGACACCCTCTCCAGCTATGTCTCTAGCTAAGACACCATCTCCAGGCAGAAAGTTGCTCACTGATGCTGCCAAAACACCCTCTTCATCTGGTGCTGCTAAGATGCCCCCTCCTAGTAGGTGGTCACTTGCTGGTGCTGCCGAGATACCCTCCCCAAATAAATCTGTAACCAAGTCACCCTCTGCTGGTAGGAAGTCTCTTGGTACCAGTGCCAATACCACACCTGTAGTATCAACCACAACACCAAAAAGAGGTACACCTTATGTTAGTGGGCGCTTCTCTATTTCTCACATCAGCACGCCTTCACCTATTCCTGAACAAAGCACTGTTGCATCTAAAGCAGAACCTGTTCCTGGAGAAATACATTGTGATGCTGTCACACCTAAACCATCCCTAAGAAGGAAAAGCATTCAGTCTACAGGAAAGAAAACCTCTTCTAGGAGAAAGAGTTCTGTTCTTGATGCAGTTCGTTCAAGAAGTGGGGCATCTAAAGCGAACTTGCTAGGTGGGTTTAGACTTTGAAATTATTACAAATAATAAGATGCATTTTTAAACTGAGGTATATTTCAGGTTTACTCAAACCTTTACTGCTGGACAGCAATTATCTGAGTCAAGGTGTTTAAATAATTCAGTTAATAGGGAAATACGTTTGACTATACAATGGTAAAGGCTCATATAAATGCTGTTGAGGTGTCTTTAAGGATTAGTGTAATACTGTACTACGTTCTGAGGGTTTTTTTTTATATATTTTTTTTTTAGTTGCAAGATCCTGGGCTGATATTGTGAAACTGGGGGCTGCCAAAACACAGAGAGTGGTTTTTGCAAAGAAGCAGGCCACAAAGGCAAAGAAGGTTACTATTAAGAAGGTTACATCAAAAATACTAAAGGTAAATCTTTTCAAATGTTCATAAAAGAGCTTTTTGTTAACTTTATAAATTGGATTATTTAGATGTATTCTCGTATAAAACATTTTATACATGCATACATACAGTGGACTCCACAAGTCAAACTTGCATTACTCAAAGTTCTTTTTGGCCCCATCCCCAAGACTGGCACGTGTATTACTTTTATAAGGGATAACTCAAATTCTTTTACCTCAAATTTCGTGATATCTTGAAGGCAGTCGGCATCCCCTTATTTTCCATCATAGTAGTTTTATCTGATAACTCAAGTTGCAGGTATATACTTAAAAGTAAAACAAAAACACTGCACGCAAGGCTAGTTGTTTGTTAGCTTGTCAAATTGTGTTTACATATTTAATCCCGGTAGTTAACCGCCTCACTTGAAAAAATTAAATTGTGCAACATGAACGTGATTCAGAGAACACAATGTCACTTTTATGGGAAGACTTGAAACACTTATTGAAAACCTCTATCCTGGACTTTTAGCCTAAAATGTAAGGGGGTGAAATGCGAGTGCCCTAAAATTAATTTTTTTTTCTTACCATACTGTTGTAGATTTAGCAGGTGCCATTCTCCAAGGTGACTTACAATTTGTAGTTGTAAATGCTTAAGTAAAACCTCAATGCCTGATGAAAACAAGGCATTATAAGGGTTAAATATTCAAGCAACTTGCCTAAATCAATGGTTAAAAAAAAAAGAATAAAATAAAACATTTGCCTTTTTCTGTACAATACAATGTCCCTGGCTCACTGGCTTTCCAAGAGATCTGGAGAAAACATACTGTAGGGCTATTTTTATAAAGCATTTACCTTTTTTTTTCCTAATTGGAAAACACAACGTTGTAATGTCAGATAAATCTCATGTGCTAATTTAGCAGGCCTTATAGGCAGTTCAAATGTTTTATGAATATGAACCATATTGAAACAAAAACTTGTATTTAAAATGTGCATTTTCTATAGGCTTACATTACCTTCCATAGTCTAACAGTTTTGTAGCAAGATACATTTTTATTCCATACGTATAATATAGCACTCATTTTGTTTTGATTAACTTTCATTAAAGAATTTACTGAGTTTTTTCGATCTTTTATTTTTCCATTCAAGCAGAGAATGGGTGAAATCGGGCTTCTCTGCTTTAAAAAAACTGCTGGTAGAAATTATTGCTCTGGATTAGTTGAATTTCTGATGTCAGTTTTTTTTTTTTTTAATTTGACAAACAGACTGCACTGTGTAATGTGTGTTTGTATATGTGTATTTGTATATAGTGTATAAGTATTTATACGGTATATAATATAAAAATACATGGATGAAGACTATTTGCATCCATTCGAAAAAAGTGATACTACCACAGTAGTGACGTCAGTGCTAATTCCTCCTGAGGAAAATATACTTGAACTTTGACCCATTTGGCTCCGAGACCATCACTTTGAATTCAAACAAAAAATGTCTCGTTTTAATCGCTCGACAACACCCACAGTACAGAAATGTTCATTAATGATCAACAAAATGAGAATACGTTTAAAAAAAAAAAAAAAAAAAAGTAAAGCTGGTACATTCGTATCTTAGAGAAACTTAACGGATAACAACATAGAACGTCTGTACACCACTGAAGAACACTATTTAAAAAATAAATAAAATGAAAAAAACCTGAACTGTACTGATGAATCTCATCTTCTATATTAGCATTACAAGGGTAGTCATGTATTATAAAAAATAGATAGGCCTCTTTAGTGAGTTTCAGGAAAACAATTCCATCTCGGGTTTCTGTGACGGTTCCTGTAACTCACTGAAGCCCATCTATTAAAAAATGTGTGTGTGTCTTATATATGTAAAAATTTGGGGGGGGGGGGGGGGGTCAGTGAAGCACCATTGAAATAGCATTTCTTTCAACAGACCCCTGCTCAGAAAATAAAAGACCATATCAGTACTGGACATGCAGATTCTCCTGCGACCATTGTTATTGGCAGAGCCCATGTTAGAGCTGTCGAACCAGCAGGACAAGTTCCAAAGCTGGTTAGAAATGTGGCTTTAATGAAGAGAAGCATGGAAGTAAATGAAAGTTTTACAGGTAAATTAATTAATAGATTTTAAATAAACAGTTTTGGGGGAGGGTAGTTGAATTTGAAAAACAAACATTTGAGTAATTCAGATTAGTGCATGAATCAGCACACACATTTAATGTTTCAAATAGGATCTAACTTGAATATTGTGTATTCTTTGTCATCTAGTATATCCAAGTAAGAACACAAGTTAACAGTATGCTGAGCAAAAGCGTGTTGTAACTTTTTTGCTTCAGTCGCAGCACATACATTTTGAATTAGCCACTGTATACTGTGCATCTTCATCATGCGGGTCAGTTTGTCAAATGGCCTATAACAACGTTATCATTTAAAGTATTTAGACACAGGTCTTTATGTAGTAACATAATTTTGACCAAGATACATTTAAAATGATTTAGTCCTTTCTGTGACGTGCACATCCTAATAGATGTAATGTTTCATGTAACTCAATCAAGCTACTGTTTCTTAAGTTAAACCTATGTGTTGAAATTGTCATTGCAGGAATTGCTGAAATGTTTAGTACCCCTGTAAATGAGAAACCAGGGAGAACTCCAAGGCACTCCTCTGCAAGCACTGAGGTTGTCTGTTCTACTCCTGTTTCTTTAACTGATGCCTCTGTACTGAACACCCCAGAGGAAACAGGTCAGTAATATGTACTACTCCTTTATTGGTTTCCCTCTGAAATTTGGGATTGTACATTTTCTCCCGCCCTGAAACAATGCAAAGCCAAAGTGTATATATAGGGGATCTACTTAAATCGCAGTAAATTTACGTATTTCACGGGTAGGTTGCAGAATAAAATTAGGATTTCGCTGACCTGTTTAAACATTAAATAAACCTTAATAGACAGTATTTCAGAACAATATAAAGCTTAAAAAGTTGTACTAAAGCAGAGTGCTGCCATTTGTTAAAGGCAAGCATGCAGCATCCCCCTGCAGTTCACTTGCCCATACATTGAGACTTCACGTTCTGCATCCACTGAATTAGTTGGAGGTTAAGGCAAAGCTTTGCCAAGTTATACAGATGTGGAAATCGATTAGAAACAGCCCCAAAATCCGGTTACCCAAGGGCATCTGGCATACTTTAATAAAGGCAATGTAAATGCAGCATGTTTGTCATGTTATTTGTCCCATCCAATAATTTATTTTATAAGTACTACCGAGTCAAAACAAAGAAAACGTAGCTATTCCAACTGCGAGAAGTAAGTAGTGGGTTGAGGTGAGGTGGCTGTGCTAAATTGTTTTAGTACTGATTTAACTTGCAGACAGGAATACCTTTTTGTCTGGGCTAACTTTCCAGTTTGGTTTCTGAAAGCTGTTTATTTTACTTTCTTTCAGCAGCCTCTGTAGTAGCCTTGGTTTAAGTGTGATTCTGAAGCTAAATAGCAAGTGATCGTATTTTCTCCAAAGACACATTAAGATATGCAAAACAGTTACCTCAATCTGCATGTAGTTTCTTTGGGAAATATCTTGAAACAATCTTCGGCTGAAATATAATTCACTTTTTTTGTCGTCCATTTCTACTAGTTTAACTCCAATGCTGAAAAATAGATTTTAACAACCTAAATAAAAATGCAGCACTGGTTTGTCCCACCCCCTGCTGCACAGTACAGGTCACAAAAAAGCAGTAAAGACACACTGATAGGCTGATTAAAACTTCGTTGTCAGCAACAACGTTAACCGCTTTGGAGAATTTTTTTTTGTAAATGTTATTTGTGGACGGTTTTCGTTGCTTAAGTGCAATGCACACAGGATGGCGAAGGAATAAAAAAGGGGCTATCTACAGAAGAAAGCTACATAGTTTGCGTTGTGCAGCAGTTAATTTAAACAAGGTTTCTTTTTTTTCTCTACGTACTTGTCCGGTATGCATTGGCCCATAAAAAGGTAAATTTCGCTGTGACTCCTCAATTTCACGTTTTCCCGCGAAATCGAGATTTAGGTAGCCCCCTATGTATATACTATCCATAACTTTAATTACTCAGTCTTGGTTAGAGCAGTACTTCATAGGCAAAAGTTTTATTCCTAAACAAGGATTTGCCTGTGGCGGAAGGTGCCGCCCAGCACTGAAGGAAGATTTCCAGCAGTCCCAAAATTTATGTACGATCTAGTGTTATGGTGTTGCACCTCTTTATAGGTTGCTATATTTGTCTGATTATTATACTGTTGGGCACATGTAAACAAAAAGGCCACCTGTGATAAAGGTGTTTAACTTGTCATGTGACTTTTACATTTGTTAACCCTAATGTTTTCTCTATTTTAATAGGTGAAATGGTTGTATCCCCATTAAGCTCACCCAGTACTGCAAGACGTGGAAGGTATAATAAGGATGCAGTGACCCGTCTTCTTCAAGAGAAGGAATCCAGTTATAGTGTCATAAAGACTCCTGCTAAAGAAATTATTGCACCAGTGAGTCTCTCTGGTGGGAGTCAAGTAAGAGTTCAACCGTCGGAAGAGGTGGTAGATACAAGTGAGCAAATTCAAACACTTGTTAAGAAGACAGCAACTGAAACAGATGATGGTTGTAAAAAAATAATGAGGACCCCTAAACAAAAGGCTGAGCCACTGGTGGCCCTTACAGGAGTTAAAAGGCTTATGAAAACACCAAAACAGAAGTCAAAACAAATTGAAGACTTCAGAGGGCTCCAAAGACTCATGAGAACACCCAAAAAACCTAAAGAACAGATAATAGAGGATCTTGTTGGGGTCAAGAGAATAATGACAACTCCAAAACAGAAAGCATCACCAGTGGAAGATATGGTCGGAATAAAAAGATTAATGCGGACCCCTAAACATAAGGGAGAGACTGTTGAAGATATGTCTAGCATTACCAGAATAGTGAAGTCTCCAAAACTAAAGATTGCTCCTGTAGAAGACTTTGCAGGTTTGCAAGAACTTATGGAAGAGCCAGAGGAAAAAAAGCAAGACCACGAATCAAAAGTAATCGCAGAAACATTTGAAGCTTCGGAGACAAAGGTAATAACCATATATTGGGGAAACAAATCCATTTTATTCAGTTTTACATATCCAGATACAAAGACTTTTTGGGACAACCATTACACTTGTCAATCTATTCCTACTTTTTATTTTGATATTGGGTTAGAGCTTTAGTTTGTTTATTGCATGGGAGCAGTGGGGCACGCAAACACTGCGATACATTTATAAATATTTTTGTACTGGAATTTAAATAGTACCAAATATATATAGACGGTATATTTGGATGTATTTTTTACAGTATCTCATTTAATGTTAAAAGCACAGCTGGGTGGTGCGCTGTATTACTCACCCTGCACATGTTCATGTCCTGGCTAAGGATTCCGAATGGAGTGTTTAATTGGCTGTAGCACTCCTGTGGGTTAGGGAACCAAAGCCAACAGGGACTTTCTCCTCATCGTGCTACAGCGAACCCTGCTGGCTAGGGACCCTGTGAGCTCAACAGCGGACACCTACAGGGCTAACCTTTGTCCTCCAGAGATTGGTGGCTCGCTTGACACCCGCGCTCAAGTTCCTGGGTGTAAAAGAGGAAGCTGGTTCGTTGTGGGATTGGAGGACACTTGTTCTCCTGAGCTGTGTGGGGAATTACTCCAATGAGGGGAAAAATGATTGGACATTCCAAATTGGGTAGAAAATCAGGGGTGAAATAATAAAAATCACACTAAATATAAAAAAAAATCAGATTTCCAGTTGTAATGCTGTAGTGCAATTTACTGAGATTATGTGAACTTTTTGTTTTGTAGAGTGTGTCCAAAAAACATGAACTTGTTAGAACACCGGCCATCCTGGCACAGTCCAGTGTAGGTAAGTGCCGCATTATTTAAATATCTGAAATCTTTGCTGTTTTACTGTGATTCCCAGAAATCACAGTAACTATATTAAAGTAACTCCTCTCTTGGTTAATTAACTATGTTCAATTTGTTCTGTTAGGTTTGTCTGGTACATGTTCTGTGTAAGGCTAACGTTTTCGGCTTCTACTGTGTTTTTCTAATTGTTTACGTATGTTCCAAGTAAAATAAATGTGTTTATTCCTCAGGTTTAAATTAATCTATTTAATATCCCTACCATGCATGTGACCTAATTAAGTTAAATATACTACGCACTTTTATTTTTACAGCAGCTCAACAACCACCTTCAAAGAGGTCTTGTCGTGAAGATTGTGAAATATCTGTATTGCCTACACCTTTAAATAATTGTGGAAGAACAGAACAAGTGAAACTGACTATGGATATTGCAGAGCATTCAGCTGTACAAAGTTCAACTGACACTCTAATTGGGAGTGTTAAAACTTCCCTTGCCCAAACTGCTTCTATTAGAAAGTCTGGAAGAGGTAGGAAAACATCGGATGTTGAATTGTCATCTCTGGAAACAATTTCAGTTGAAGTTTGCCCAGTTAAAAGTGATAACATTTCTAAACCTACAACAGTGTGTGTCAAATTATCACCTACCCCAAAGAGAGCAACACATGGAACTGAAAATAAGGATACTTCTAGAAGCGATACCCTGACACCACCTGCCTTTGAAATTGCTTTAGTTAAAGAGTCTTCCATAGACTCTGTAAAATTGTCTACACCATCAAGGAGGTCACAACATGGGAATGAAAAGGACACTGTACACAATGAAAGCTCAATATTATCCCCACCTGCAAATAAAACTCAGAGAGGAAACAAACAATTGCAGAATGTAGAACAAAACCATGCATCTACAGAACTTACTGATTTAACTGTTGACATTGTTAAAGCTTTTCCTGTCTCTGCAAAATGGACACACGGTGGTCAAATTAAAGAAGTTGAGACATCTGCTTTGCCTCCTGAAACAAATAAAAAAATAGAGGAAGTTGATCATATGTTGAATAAAGTAGCTGCTGAGGAAACTTTCTCACAGAGCGTGTCATCGCCTATAGCTAAGAGATCGCATGGTGCCATCGAAGATGTTGCTGAATTGGACACAACTGACTCGCCTGCTCCTATGAAGAAATCTTTAAGATGTAGGAAGGCACAATATCATTCAGATGACATTCAGGAGACATCTACAGAAGTTGTTGCAGCTGAAAGTGTAATGTCTTTACCTGTGCCAAAGAGGTCACAACAAGGTGCCGTCAAAGATGTTGCAGAAGAGGCGATAGCTTCATCACCAGGTCCTACTAAGAAATCTGGAAGGGGTAGGAAAGCAAAACAAAACTCTGAAGACAAGCATGAGACGGCTACAAAAGTAGTAGCTGAGGAAAGCTGCCTAGAAAGTGTAATGCCTACACTAAAGAGATCACGACGAGGTGCAGTCAAAGATATTGTAAAAGAGGAAATAACTGCATCACCAGCTCCTGCGAAGAAATCTGGAAGAGGTAGAAAGGCAAAACCCAATTCAGATGAGACACAAGAGACAACTGCAGAAGCAGTTGTAGCTGAAGAAAGCAGTCTGGAAAGTGTAATGCCTTTCTCTACGGCAAAGCGATCAGAACAAGGTGCAGTCAAAGATAATGCAGAATTGGAGACCACTGCATCACCAGCTACTATCAAAAAATCTGGAAGAGTTAGAAAAGCAAAACCAAATTCAAGTGACCCACAAGAGACATCTATCAAAGAAGTTTCAGCTAAAGAGAGCCTTCCTGAAAGGGTAATGTGTAGCCCTCAATCAAAGGGATTAAAACAAGGTGCATTCAAAGATACAACAGAATTAGAGAACACTGCATCACCAGCTCCTACCAAGAAATCTGGGAGAGGTAGAAAGGCAAAACCCAATTCAGATGACCCACAAGAGACATCTATCAAAGAAGTTTCAGCTAAAGAAAGCCTTCCTGAAAGGGAAATGTGTAGCCCTAAATCAAAGAGATTAAAACAAGGTGCATTCAAAGATACAACAGAATTAGAGAACACTGCATCACCAGCTCCTACCAAGAAATCTGGGAGAGGTAGAAAGGCAAAACCCAATTCAGATGACCCACAAGAGACATCTATCAAAGAAGTTTCAGCTAAAGAAAGCCTTCCTGAAAGGGAAATGTGTAGCCCTAAATCAAAGAGATTAAAACAAGGTGCATTCAAAGATACAACAGAATTAGAGAACACTGCATCACCAGCTCCTACCAAAAAATCTGGGAGAGGTAGAAAGGCAAAACCCAATTCAGATGACCCACAAGAGACATCTATCAAAGAAGTTTCAGCTAAAGAAAGCCTTCCTGAAAGGGAAATGTGTAGCCCTAAATCAAAGAGATTAAAACAAGGTGCATTCAAAGATACAACAGAATTAGAGAACACTGCATCACCAGCTCCTACCAAGAAATCTGGGAGAGGTAGAAAGGCAAAACCCAATTCAGATGACCCACAAGAGACATCTATCAAAGAAGTTTCAGCTAAAGAAAGCCTTCCTGAAAGGGAAATGTGTAGCCCTAAATCAAAGAGATTAAAACAAGGTGCATTCAAAGATACAACAGAATTAGAGAACACTGCATCACCAGCTCCTACCAAGAAATCTGGGAGAGGTAGAAAGGCAAAACCCAATTCAGATGACCCACAAGAGACATCTATCAAAGAAGTTTCAGCTAAAGAAAGCCTTCCTGAAAGGGAAATGTGTAGCCCTAAATCAAAGAGATTAAAACAAGGTGCATTCAAAGATACAACAGAATTAGAGAACACTGCATCACCAGCTCCTACCAAGAAATCTGGGAGAGGTAGAAAGGCAAAAGTCAATTTAGATGGCACACATGAGACACCTGTAGAAGCAGTTGCAGCTGAAAGTGTAATGTCTTCACCTTCAATGAAGAGATCACGACGAGGTGCCAACAGAGATACTGCTGAAGTGGAGACAACTATAACCTCTGCTCCAACCAAGACATCTGGAAAGGGTAGGAAGGCAAAACTAAATACAGAAGACCCATATGAAACATCTTTAGTAGTTGCAGTTGAGAAAAGCTGTCCTGAAAGTTTAATGCTCCCCCCTACAACAAAGAGATCACGTCAAGGTGTAGTCAGTCACACTGCAGAAGTGACGACAACTGCATCACCTGCTGTTACTAAGAAATCTGGAAGGGGCAGGAAGACGAAACAAAATTCAGATACCACACATGTGTCATCTGCTGAAGTTAGTGCAGCTGAAAGCGAAATGCCTTCCCCTACAACAAAGGGAGCACGACGAGGTGCAATCAAAGATATTGCAGAGAAGGAGACGACTGCATCACTTGGTATGATCAAGAAATCTGGAAGGAGCAGGACGGCAAAACAAAATTCAAATGACACACAAGAGACATCTATAGAAGTAACTGCAGCTGAGAAAAGCTGTCCTGAAAGTGTAATGCCTTCCCCTACATTGAAGAGATCACAAAGAAGCACAATCAAAGATAATGCAGAAGCAGAAACTGTATCTGCTCATCCTATTAAGAAATCTGGAAGAGGGAGGAAAGTAAAACATGTTGAGGAAATAGAAAATACCTCTACAGAAGTACCTGAAGAAAGCAGAGTTGAAAGTTCCATCAAGGATACTGCTATGCTGAAAACTAGACGTGGAAAGAAAGTAGCACCTGTGAGAGAAACAAGAGGAACCACAAAGAAAAATGGAAAAAGAGAAACAGAAGATCTTGAGACTTCTAAAATTTCAATGATTATGGATGAAATAAAAAATCTTTCAAAAAAAAAAGTAAAATGGAGTACTGGGCTTACAATGGAAAATGATACACCCGAGAACAATGCTGTAGAACATGTGCCTGCTACTGAAAAAAGGTCGCAGAGAGGGAAAGCCAGAAGTGAAAAAGGAGAAACTTTGGACATAGTAAAGGTACCAGTGCAACCAGCAAAACTTTGTAGAGGACGACCTGGAAGGAAACCAAAAATGACTGAAGCCGAGATGGTTCAGGAACAGATTGCTGATGAGACAAGTTCTAAAGAGGAAAGCAAACAGGCTGTTGGGGTCAGTTCTAAAAGGGAAGCCTCTTTAGAGGTAATTTCAAACAATGTAACTGCAATTGAAAAGGAAGGACTTTGTGGCAAAACTGGAAGCAAAAGAAAAATGATCTGTAATGAGCAGGAAAATGTGTTAATAGAAGTAGCTCCAAAAAGAGGTAGGCGTGGAAAAGCAAAGACAACTGTTGATGAGGAAGCACAGAGCTCCACAGGTCCCAGTGATTCTACAGTTGAAATTAAAGCAGTACCAGTAGTAGAAACCGTGAATCCTAGGTCAATCAAGAGGACAGGGAGAGCAAAAGCATCATCACAGCAGAAACTCAATCTGCCAAAAGAAACTAATGATCAGGTTATTGATGAGAGTGCATCCCAGGCTGAGAAACCAGTTGAATTAAAGAAACCCATTGGAAGGGGCAAAAGAAAGCTTGAGCTGGATGCTGAAACTGAGGCTGATGTGTCTTTCCTAAGTCCTTTAAAGTCAACCAGAGGAAATCGTGCTAATCTAACAAATGAAGCTGAAAGCAGAATGTTTAAAAGTAAGTGTTGCACAATTCTAAGGTTAAATACCACCACTTTTTCAGATTTGTATAATGCATTAAGATATTGTGTGCTAGACGTCTTATTGTAAGAAGTCATTTTGCAGTTTGCCTTTCTCTCACAGATTTATTATAAAAGATGACATCTTGTACAATAACACCCTATAATAGATAGTAATGATTTACAATTGGTATAGTAATTCATACTTTAAGTAAAATGTATGAGATGAGGTATGTAATAGTTGCATACATTTAGGGTATCTGTATACATTTATTTAAATACATGTTTTAAACCAGTTTAAATTAATGTGTTTCTAATTACCCTATGTGACCAATACATTTTTGGATACTATTGTACTTTTTAAATTTTTTTTTTAGCTGCAGCTGACGGTAATGTAACTCGGGGAAAAGTGTCTAGAAGAGGAGCAGCGGCAGCATCCGATAAAAGAACTGCAGCGACAAAAACAGAAGGCAAACCAGTCAGAAGTACGAGACGGAGATAGACATGTAAATGGTTGCGTTTTTATAAAAATTGGTAGCTTATTTGTACTCTCTGTCCAATTTAATTTTTTAATGATTGAGGCACTGCAGCTTAATTATGCTTTTATCTTTTCTATCTTTAAATTCATACTGTGCTTTTAAATACTCTTGATTTTATACAGCCGTGTAATACTCAATTTCTGAGTGGTAAGACTTGTACATTTTTGCAAAGACCTGTGTCTTAATATTAAGTCACCATCTATGTGCATTGGATTATTTTATGCTGGGTGATAATGATGCTGGTAAAGTTTATATATAAAAATTAAAGTTGCTGTTTTCTGTAGCAGTTAGCAGAATAAAGTTTGAAATTTCGGTGCTTCGTTGTTACTGAATTTATTACCTTAAACAGGTAAAGATGTGTCTACTGAAGCAGGTAAGACATTGGCTCTTATTTGAATGGATTGTTTTACCTGTACTGTATTCACATACAGCAGTGCACAATCTACTTGACACATCTTGGAGTATATTTTTGGTTATGGACCTATGTAATTGCAGCAACTGATGCAATAAAATATAAGCAATATTTACTTTCAATATAGTTTTCTTTCGCCATTGTTAACCTAACATGATGCAAATAAGTGTTTCAGATTAGTAATTGGATTTTTCACGATCTTTAGCTTGACATTGACAAGATGTTCTCGTAATGTTCTAATTAAACTGTATGTAAACTTTGGTATTTAGTTCTGTCCTAGTGGCATTCTCAAATTATGTTTGTTAAATTTGCAATTTCATATTAGAGATTAAAAACTGCAGGAGGCTAACATTAAAATGAGAATTCATTTCAGGGAAAGCCCTGTAGACAAAGTTCACCCTAATAGAATTGTGCATTAGGTGCTGCAAATCATGATCTATATTCACACAGGGGAAGGCTTGTCAAAACCAGTATTGTTAGTATGTAGTTGTATTCACAGTATTAAACCCATCAGTGAAGTCACTTTGGGGAAAATGTGAACATTATCAAAGAACAGTAAATTAGCAAGATATTAAAGCATGTACTCTTGCATTTCCTTAACAAAAGATTCCTTCATTAAAAACCTTTCATCAGTGGTTTAATATTCATAGCTGTAATTTACATAACTAAATCAGTTTTCACTGACGAGACAACTAAAGTATTTTTTCCTTCTAATTTGTTTTGAATATGCTCTTTTTTATTAATTTCTCCCTACCTGTTGGATATTGATGAATGTATTTTTTTTTAGTAAGGACGTTTTTATTTATTTCTCTTTACTGGAAAGCGAAAGCAGCACTGAATAACTAGTAGTTTATGAAATCCTGTTGGTAGTGTAATCATGGTTCCCTTCTCTGCTTGTATTGGTTGACAATGCAATGTCTATTTTGTGTTGCAAGTGCATCTATGGTGTTGGCTAAATAATTTACGTTTGTGATTTAAATGGAAGTACTGGCATTTCTGGCAACCTGAACTGACAGTATGCTGGCAGCATTATAATTAGGGTGTCTGATTTTTGTTTTTAACTGATAAAAACAATAATGTCATACAGTATATAAAAAGCAAAAGCCCAGAAAAAGTATTTACATGTAACTAAAAAATGGCTGAAAATAAGCACCAAAAAATGTAATTCAGAAACACAAGCCCTAATTATAAATATTATAATGGTGTGTATATGTGAATTAGGGTTGGTGCAGTATTTTTCAGCATGTTTTATGTGCATAGTCCAGTGTAGATAAGTTTGTATGTAATGTATAGGCGTGTGCAATAATACTGATATACTGGTATATTGCGATATTCATCAGGCAGTACAATACCAGTATTTGGTTAAACTGATTCAGAGAAACATATACCGGAAAATGGCGGCCATTATCTCACGAGATAATCACTTCCCGTGAGAATTCGTAATGCGAGCAGTGCTACACAAGAAAATGTGGCAGAAGTACACAGCTACTTAGTGCAGTGTCACATGTAGAATAATTTCCTAAAAAAAAAAAACTGAAAACATATGCATTTAATCACCTAACCGAATTAGTGAACCAGTTGATTGGACACTGGATATGGAGTGATTTCAGCTGTTGAACTGCAAGCTTGAATAAAAAAAGCAAGAAAGAAAAAATAAATAAAAAAAAAAAAAAAAAACAGTATGCTACGTATGCCAAGAGAGCAGCGCCTTTGCAATCGACTTGTTGGAGGCTGGACTAGGGCAGCATATTGTGGCTGGCTGTCTTGGGTGCTCACAGTCAGCAATTTCAAACCTGGCAATGTTATAACCACATTGTCAATGACAGGCCATGAACTGGGAGACCAAGAGTCACAACACCTGCTCAAGATCAACGGGTTTTTTTGCAGCATCTTCGTGATGTCAATTGTGAATTGGCACAATAAAAAGTCACTGCACCGGCTCTAAAACCAGATTGTGATTTTTTTGATCACATCTAGTGAATTTTATCCAGATGTAAGTGATATGCTTCATTTGATGCTCAAATATAAGTTAAGTTTATTTTGATGCTCACTATATATTAAATCTTAAAAGGAAGGTCAGTCGTTTATTCCAAATCCTGGGTCTCTGCACTGACCGATGTACAAAGCAGCTTTAAACCTGTGTTTATGGCCACAGTCAAACAGTTTAAAAATTTTACTTTATATAAAATGAATGTAAATATATTAAACACTTAATACATCCGTTACATTTTAAAGGCAATGTTTTCAAAAGAATTGTAAATTTATCGAACCAGCACGGGTTTTTCTAGATTTTCATATATATATTATATATATATATATATATATATATATATATATATATATATATATATATATATATATATATATATATATATATATATATATATATATATATATTATCTATATATATTATATAATACCCCCCCGCATACAAGTTTAATTTGTGGTATTACATTAATACTTGAAATTCCATAAAAATGGCAAAAAGCACAGTTTATGTGTAGACTTATTTTGGTAGCAAAAAATCAACATCGGCGTTGAATTCCAATATATATTGCAAACTGTCTTCAGTATTACATTATATTGCAGTACAGATCCCTAGTAATGTATATAATAAAACATAGCAGAAGTAGTATTCCACAGCTGCTTGGTGTCCAGGCATGCTTGTCCCCAGATGAACTGAACAGTTTGGTTTATAATAAACACAAATAAGTGTGCCAGTACTTTTACTGGAGGCCCCATGCTTCTTGGCCCAGGCATTAACCCCACTTACAAACCTGTGCAATTTTTCCCCAAATGGGTGCTGTTTGATAATAATTTTATTATAACACAGCAGTGTTTCCAGCCATATTAACCTCAACTGGTATTTTCTTCATTAAGGGTTTGGATAATTGCATGGCTCCAACACAAAAACAGCATGTATCTTTGTTTCTAAATTTAATTTAACTGTAGTTTTCTCCTTTGGAGACCCCTTGTGTATTTTCACTTTGTTTACCACAAATTAAACTTTAGCTGATTGTTTACCAGACTCAGAGCCCCAGTGCATTTATATAGTTTTTTTTTTTTTTTTTTTTTTTTAAATTGAAGGAAGGGATTCATATGCAAGTGACCCTCATCTGCATGAAAATTATACAATTAACTTTTGATTAAACAGCTCGTTCAGTTTATTTATTTATGTATTTTTTCACACTGGTGTGTATGGGACACTCCATTTAAATACATATCTTTTAAATTGGGAGCAGACCTATTATTAAAAAACTTTTGACTCTGGCTAAACAGCATTCACAGACAATCCGGGTCAAAACAATAAGGTAAGGTTTCCAGGCTAGAATGTCATCTTTAAATATTACAGCCCTGATAAAAGCATCCAGATTGCGCCTTATAATACAAAAAAAAAAAAAAAATCAAAGCTCCTGTGTCTGGCAAAATGCCAAGTGCTGGTGTCTTGGGCTTCCATTGTTCAGGTTTATGAATGCCATTGGATTTACATTGAGGGATAAGTATACTTATCTTTGAGTCTGACAATAATTATCGTGAACAATGTACTTAGAATGACTTTTTTTTTGTGATATTTATGCATCCTAGATACAAGGAAGGGAAGATAACAGCATTAGGATAAAAGGAAGTGTCTCAGAAGACTGGCTAGCACTGCAGCCCTCGATTTTGAATTTGCTCTGCTACCCTGGTGCTCTCAAACAAGTAGGGAAAGAAAGGCTCCACTTCTATTTAGTGTAATAATAGATCCCAACATGTTTTCTCCCAAGAAGATAAGATCCTTTGGAAACAAACAAAAGCATCAGTATTAAACACTGCCAGAAAAATACACATGAGCAAAGTTTGGCATGTTGGACTACATTTAATAGTTACAGGGGACTGAAATGAAATACTGCTGTCTATAGTTATTTCAACAACACTGTTTAGCTGTATGTTATGCCAACACTGGCCAATTGTACACAATAAGCAAGCTGTGGCATTGCTTGAACTAAAACACCCACTTTTTCCTTAGACAACTTTACGCCCCCCAGGTGTTGACTTGGCAGAATTCGATCGATAGATAGATGTGTAATCTATCAATGAGAGAGATAATAGCACCGCATATACGCACACACCTATAGTACCTACAACAGCTTATTCTTAAAAGGCATGGCAGTGAGTCCTTGTATTTCATTTCAAAAAGCCTCCTTGTTTGAAGCTTGTGTGAAAAGGTTTACAATGTCTTTATGCAAGAGGTTTTCATTGCTTTAGGGAAAATAAAAAAAAAAAAAAAAAAAAAAAAAAAGTCAGAATTGTCAGTTCTGAAGACTGCTTGTTCCACTGGGTAAAGCAGAGAAAGCAACTGGCAAACGATCTTTAGAAAAAAAAGGACACAAACAGCAGCAGAATGAAGATAAAAAGGACTGCATGTTTTTTTTTTTTTTTTTTTTGCTGATGGCTGGCAAAAAGAAATCAGTTGGAGAAGAGGAGGAATATCTGATAAGTCATCTGTTGTATAATGAAAGAACAGGAAACAAGTTGGAAAAGAAAAAGGGGGGGGGGGGCGCTGCTGGGAGGACTAAAAAAAAAAACATGGTTGATATATACTTTATAAAGTGACCAAAAGAATTAACATTCAAATGACATTTGAAGAGACAGTGAAAGGGAAGCCAGTTATATTTTGAAGACATTGGCACAAAAAAAAAGTCCACTTGATCTGTAAATAGGTGAACGGTTTCCTTCAGTTGTCATATCTAAAGCATGTATTATTATTGTTATTATCAAGAGTCATACTATTAGTAAACTGTTAGATGTGTACACAATATAAATTCATTTATGGGTGTAAATTATTGTTTGTGATTAATGGCAATTTTAATTAACATGCAAGGATGTCAGATATCTGGACAATGGGAAAGTTTTACATCGATACAGTATAAACCCCTCTCCTAACTTTTAACATACCATTTTTATTCATATCTAGTTTTTCTTTGTGTGTATCTATCTATCTATTTGACTGTTAGTTCTTTTGTGTTTCCATGAATTTAAGGGGAAGGTAATATTCTTCCCCCGATTGTTGTACACAGAGATCATTAGATCATTAAAATATCCTTTGTAACATTAGGAAAACTAACATCTCTAACAGTGCCAGTGTGTGTTTGATTTTTAAAGAGCAACTTTATTCTTATGCTTGGTTTTGTATCAGTCATCACAATGCTGGTGTTCCCCTGCAACACTTCTGAATTCATCTAAAAAATATCATACCGAGACAAATCTTATTAACTAATGACATGTAGTTAGGAAGAATCCGTGGCAGAAGTGTTTTTTTTTTTTTTTTAGGCAGCTAGAAAACAAACTATTCAAATAGGTAGATAAGGTGTCCAACATAGTTACAAATATGTTTTCAGTCATTAGTTCTTCAGTAGTTAATTCCATTTCATTCACAGTCTTGTTTGCACATACACACGTAATGTGGGGGCTGAATGTGGAGCAGAATTGAAGTGGATTGAACAAACACATCATCAATGACATGTTAATTAATTCAAAATAGATGTGTTGCCCCACATTCATTTAATTCATCTTTTATTGTGCAAATTTATGTTTTACTCAAAATTAACTAAAGAAACATCACATTTTTACATTTCTAGATCGTTGTTTGTTCTCCACTACCAAAAAAGTGATTGTATTTATTTGTTTATTTATTTTTGCATCAAAACCATCAAGCTGACCACTTGAAAGAGGGTGTCAGTGTGCTCCTGCTCTGAAACGAAACATCTGTCATTTTTATGCGGCATCTTCTATTATAGCAGACATTTCCAAAGCAGGGAGGTTAAGGTCAGGTTATTGAGGGCATAAAGTATGTTTAGAGGAACTTTGGTTTTTATCAAGCAGCACTGGTCCATAATACTGGGATAAAATATTCTACTTGTAACATGATTTTGAAACAGTTTTGAAAATATTTTAACCAAATGGAAAGTAATAATTGTTTTAACTTTGGAGATAAAATACACACATAGAACGCCTAAATTAGTCACTGGAGTGCTCCAATTTATAAAAACTACTTCAGATTTAAAAAATGTGAAACAGCATTCAGAAAGCATTGAATGTATTGCAAGTTTTTTACAGTTGAAGGTTTCATTATGAACCCTTACTATTAACATCTAATTAACGTTTGCTATGAATGTTTTAGAATTTTTTTTTTTTTTTTTTTAAGAAATCTTAATTTCCTTCTATCTTTTGTGTTAACCAAGAATATAACACCAGATGGCACTATGTACAAGATAAAAATGCTCTTTGGGAATACATTAAACCGCTATGAATTCCTTTGAACATTTATATTGCTTTTAAAGCTATAGGACAATGATTATTATTTATTTAAAGTGCAATCAGACCCTTGGACAAGTACTGGGGGCAAGTACAATCCTTCTGTTCTCCAATATTTATTTTAAAATTTTCATTTGATTGAATTATTAGTCTTCAAATATTTTGTAAACTACTTCCCTGCCACTTCCCATCTAAGAGCAGTACACTGTTTATACAATAACAAAGTATACTTAAGGGGAAAAAAGGTTTTATTGAGAAAAAATGATATATTAAAAACACAAAACTTAAAGATCATAGTTGGATAAGTCTCCGCCTCCCCTGAGTTAATACTTTGTGAAAGCACCTTTGACAGCAATTACAGCTGTGAGTGGGATAGGTCTCTACCAACTTTGCACACCTAGATTTGACAATATTTGACCATTCTTTGTTACAAACCTGTTCAAGCTCTGTCAAGTTTCTTTGGGGAGCGTTGATGGACAGCAATCTTCAAGTTATGCCACAGATTTTCGATTGGATTTAGGTCAGGGCTCTGCCTGGGCCACTCAAGGACATTTACCTTTTTGTTCCTTAGCCACTCCAGTGTATTTTTTATTGTTGTCACATGCACACTTTGACCAGTCTTGGTCATAAAAGCCTGTAGCTCTTGAAAAGTTGCCATTGGCCTCTTGGTAGCCTCTCTGGTTAGTCTCCTTCTTGCTCAGTCATCCAGTTTGGAGGGACGGCCTGATCCAGGCAGGGTCTTGGTGGTGCCATACACCTTCCACTTCTTAATAATCGTCTTAACTGTCCTCCAAGAGATATTCAAGGCCTTTGATATTTTTATACACATCCCCTGATCTGTGCCTTTCAACAACTTTGTCCTGGAGTTCTTCTGAAAGCGCCTTGGTACTCATGGTTGAGTCTTTGCTTTGAAGTTCACTACCCAGCAGAAGTAACCTACAGGAACTGCTGAATTTATCCTGAAATCATGTGAATCACTACAATTTAACACAGGTGGAAGACACTTAATGTGATTTTGAAGGCTATTGGTTGCACTAATTTAGGATTGCTATTACAAGAGAGGTGGACACTTATCCAACCAAGTTATATCAGTTTTTAGTTTTAATTAATTTTCTACAAATTTCTAGATAAATGAAAAAAACAAAACAAAAAATAAACTATTTTAATGCATTTTAATTCCAGGCCATAAGGCAACAAAAGGTGAAAACTTTGAAAGGGGGTGCAGACTTTCTATAGGCACTGTGTGTGTGTGTGTGTGTGTATATATACACACTTGGATACTATGAAATATAATAATATACAATGGACCTATGATAATAAATAAATAAATTGTCCATCTCTGCTCTGGAATACATATAACAAACCCTAATTTGCTTGGATGTTTAGGCTGCCCAACACAACTATTGTGAAGTTTAAAATGTTGCAAAGACTGAAATGGAACAGGGTAAACTGCAATCTTGCCCAAACAGTGCACTGTACTTACTTTACATGTGTACACATGCAAGGATTCATTGATGATGTGAAACTACTTGTTTTTAAGAGTGACATGGATGTTTTTGTAAACACACCTTGTTATACAAGAGAGACAGTCTGGTGTATGTTTACACAGTAAAAACATTGAGTTAAAAAGAGAAACAAAAGGTTACATTTCCAAGAAACACTAAAGCTTTTCATAGCTTCTGGCAACTTGCTGTAGTGTACTCCACTAGTCAGGGTCTAATATATGAAAAAAATAAAAAATAAGAGATTGCCTAATAAGTGAACTGACATGTGAGACATAAGACCCAAATTTAAAATCCCGTTATTGAATTACAACTTGGCATCTCAAAGCACTGGGGGAAAATTTGCTTCTTCCTTCATAATGTTTATGATTTTCAGTGCTTGCTTTAATACTGTTCTGGAATATTTTTTATGTCATATAATGTATTTGTAAACTTTATTCTAGCACCACTGAAAGCGAGATTGTGTGCTTTATTGTCCATGCCAAGCGAAATATTATACAGTGTTTGTTAGTTTAATGTTAAATGAACACTTTGAACAAAGGTATTTCTCATAATGGCAGTATGTGTTTCAGAATAACTTTCAATTACCTGCATTATGTAAAGCCAAACAAATGGAATATCAAAATCAACTGGGCCATTTTAAAGACACTCATTTATATACATCAAATGAATGGTGAGTTGAATTTGCAAAGAGGTGGCTGCAGTATGTTTTCTGTGCGAATGTAAAGCAAACTAATGGTACAACATTAAGAATGCTATCTCCTTTTCAAAATCTATGCAGCTTTGGGTTTCTAATCCTAAACCTGGATGTGCACCGACACATTCATTTCAAATATCCACCAAAACAAGGTTGAAAGAACAAAACACTTGGTAATAAGAAGCTCTGCTTTAAAATCAATAGAATACCCTGATGCAATTTTTACATCTTGAGCCTGTTTGATACTTCACTTAATAGAAACCAGCTACTCTTTCAACAGTGGGCAAAACCATGTAAAAGTGAATAAAGGCAGCTCTGGGGAGAGGAAGGACACAAGCACAAACTCAGGTGATGAAGATGTATTGTTCCACGTGTCATTTGCATCTCGCATTAGCCAAAGCAATTCATTTGGCTAGGGTTAGGAAAACTATCAAAAAAATTGTATTACCCTAGTATGAGTAATGGCAAAAGCAGCAGTCTATGAGCTGCATGTCTGTCGGGCTCGTGTCAGACCCTAAATGGCTTGCTGTTTCGACCTTCTTAAGTAGCCAAATCTTTATTGAGTGTTGGGCCACAGGGACGTTTTAGCCTTTGAGAAGGTTGTTCTAGTTGCTATTGCTTTAGTGGATAAAACCCACAAGGACGCTCTTTTAACTTGTTTAGACTCTAACTGTTCTGTTTTATTTGATTTTGGTGCACCAGGGAGGCGGCTAATTTAAACATGTCTGGAGTGGCTTTCATTCTGGACTTTTTAACTTGAACAATGCAGGCAGGTGATCTTTAAACTATTCCTTTAGCCTGGTCTGAAGGACATGCAGACGTTTTAGATTTGACTTGAAGATATTTTTCTCCTTCAATAAATGTGACTCATGCACATTTAATACACACACACACACACACACACACACACACACACACACACACACACACACACACACACAGGAATACACAGATCCATTTTAATTTACTGTATAAGTGAACACAATAATAATTCAAAGATGTTGTAATTTGTTAAAGCTACAATTTCCAAATAAACTATTAACCAAAAAGACATTACTGGGGCTGGAATTATAAATAAATAACTGATCTCATCTAAATGCTTACAATGGAAATGACTGCTTAAAATAATTCAACATTTCAAACTTCAAACAGACTTTTCTGTCTTGTTAAAAATAAAAAGCTTTCAATGTGAAGGTCAATTACTCCCGTGTCACTGATAATAACATCATCTGACTAGTTTTTATGATAAACTCCATATGCTCTATCACTTTGAAAGAAACATCTTTATTCTATATATTTTTTGTCTGACATGACCAATAATCTGATATATTTTGGACAGTTTTCCAGCTATTATTAGTTTTTAACTATATATTTCCAAATATTTTGCTTGATATTCTAGTATATTAAAAAAAAAAATAATAATAAAAAAATACCTTATTCAACAAGGATTACAAAGTAAGAGGGCAATTGGTATTTACATCAAATACATAGTTAATTTTTAATAGCATTTTCCTAAAATGCCTGGGGGGGGGGCATTTTAAACCATTGGCACAGGCAGAAAGCTCCAAGGGAAATGAAGATATCAATGACCTAAATATTCTAATGATTGATTTGCACCTCTAATCATGGGAGATGTGTTTTGCTCTGTTCTGGAGGTCCTGCAGTTCTGTATTCCAGCGACATCAATGTCCATTAACAGCTTCTAGAGCAGTCAAGTTTCAAAACTCCAAGACTTCTGCATTAAAAACAATTTGATTCAATTTTGTCTCAACCCAGATTATGTCATACTTTAAGGACAAAAAAAAAAAAATGTGTGTTTTAAAATGTAGTAGTGTTAACAGTAGCATGTGTTTTAAAAAATGATAAGAAGCAATAACAATACATATTTATATTATTATTATTATTATTATTATTATTATTATTATTATTATTATTATAATTATAATCCATAATGTCATACGCTATATTATTTGGTACATTAACGTCAAATGTGGATTTGTATTTATTTCCGCTTACATAATGGTTACAGTAAAAATGTTTTCAGTACACAAATTTTGCCAAAAAAAAAACCCACAAAAAAAAAAAAACACCTTAGGGATGATTGATATATATATATATATATATATATATATATATATATATATATATATATATATATATATATATATATAGTTTTAAAGTAAACAGAAGCAGAAATACTGCAAATAACTTCATGCATACATCAGGGGAAAAACACTTTTCTCTTCAACAAAAAAGAACTGACTAACTTGACATATTTCTCATTATGAGAAGCTACTTACCATGGCACTCTTACTCTTATTTAAAACCATGGCACAGCATCCCCATCTCTTCTTTTACTTCAGTTTTGAAAAATAGCCAAAAGGTACAAAATAAATGGGATGAAAAACAAAACATGTTTATAACAGAATGTGTAAAACAATGTTTCAAATATTTTAAAAGGAAGCAAACTCTACTGTAAGTGTGGTGTTATTCTTTGGTACACGTTAAACAGTGGTACACTGTGTATTGAGCTTGCTGGGCATTTCGCAAATGATTTTGACTCAGAAAACAAGGAAACGACCATCTGAACGGGGTACGATGTCTGAGTTTGGCCCTTAAAGTTATTTTTATTATATATTTTTTTCACAGTCCAGCAAATGTATGTGACTTAAACTGATGAGTAACCAATTGGGTTATCTAAAATTGTGTATATATATATATATATATATATATATATATAATATATATAATATATATATATATATATATTAAAATTTTTGGTGGGTGATTACAGTTTGTCTTGTTTTGTAGTGATCTGTGCAGTAATCAATCACTGCCTTGACAGCGTACCATTTTATGGCATTACACAAGTGGAGTTTTCGTACCACATTTTGACGATGTAACACTTTCTGGCCCTACACCGGTATTAGAATAACAAATTACACTTCAATTAGATATTATCCTCAAGCAAAATACGTGCCCGGGGTATAGAGTTCAAAGTTACTTTGGTAAAAGCTATCTAGCTTTAAGTGCAATGTTTCCTTTGCTCACTAGGTGGCAATCTTTAGCTATAGAATATTTGTTTGGGTAAAATTTTAAGGGACTGAACAAAAATAATAAACAGGACTAAAGTATAAAACATACGATTTGACAAGACATTGTAGTGCTGTGGATCAGTTAAAAATGTTTCATTTTAAACCTCTGATTTGTTTCCTGTGTGCTCCTGTTATTTTTAAAGACAACAGTTGTTAAGTAGTAAACCTCAAATCTAGCATGCATTAATATGGTCCATTGGCAAATTTGACACTGTTACGTGATTCTGTTATCACCTCAATTGCAACGGTTCCTAGTACTGTCCTCTTGGTGCAGTGCTCATAATCTACTCCATTAGCAGAGAGAAAATGCAGAAACCCCCTACTGTACTCTCTGCAATTTTACAGTAAGCATCCAATTAGATGAAATATTTTATGAACTCAACCTTGTCTAAAATAAATAAATAAATAAAAAGGATAACAAAGATATTATTGCACTATTTTTCAATATAACAGCTTGACACTAATAATGCAAGAGTTTTAGGAGTTGTGAAAAACAACAAAAACAACAAAGTGGGTTCACTATATTATTAGTAGTCATGACGAGGTCTTGTAACATTTGACATTTTTCAAAGAAGAGCATGGGTTAACCCTTCCAGTACATGTCAGTACAATTCTAATGCCTGAGCCCCTTGTCTATTCCCAATTAAACATGATGTCACATCTCAGTGGATCTATTTTGATTAAATATCATCCAAGAATTACAATCATGATTCTAATATCACTTTTGCTCCATAAATTTCCTCCTAAAAAAACCCAGATAAGTGCATGAATAAATAAATTAACGTAGTTAAAATTCCAGGCATCTTTAAAACAGGTAAAATCCTGTTTTTTTTATCAATATTAGTTTAATTTAGTTCTCGTGTGATATAAACACAAGATCTGGCTTCCCCACAACACAACCGTCTTTGCTATTAAATCACGGGAACCCTCCCAAGAAGATGCTGGCAAGTTTCCATTGAGGACCAAGGGCAGTATCATTAAAACATTTCCAGGCTTCTCAAAAACCACTTTCATCTCAATTTTTGATATTTTAAAGGGGATACCTCAGACTGGAATTGCTTTGGACATCTTGATACAACCTGACTTTAACCTGCAAGTGATTCAAGCATCCCCAGATAGAGGCTCGGTCAGCACTGAACTTAGCTCTCCAGCGTTCCCCTGTGAGCTCACACTGTTTCCAGCCCAGGTGAGGAGGGTTGTGGCTGGCTACGCAACAAAGGGATGGTGGCATTAGTTCTAGGGTTAGGACTTGGGAGTTACTGAACAATTAAATAGAGCTTTAAGTCTTTTGCAGGATGGGACAAGCAAGAAGTGTTGAAGTCATTTTGTTGCCCCTGGCATACAAACATTGTGCCCCACACCACCCCTCAACGGGCTATTGAGAGAATATTGATATTAATGTGTCAGTCAATAAAAGTAAATCCTCAAAACAAAACACAATGAGTTACTCTGAAATTTCTTAAATTGAATTTTAAGAAATAAAAATAATAATAAAAAAAAAAAGTGTCTTATGCGCATGGTGAAATGTCCTTGTTTCCTGATATCAAGATTGCTCTTTTCAGGGTGCTGGTATGCATATAGTGAGTAAAATCAATCAATCTTCTTGCTTTTTTAGTTTTTATTGTGGCAGGTATTTGCTACAGATATTTCCTGTCTAAAGCCATCTTCTTGCTATCCTCGATAGTTTTTGCAACACATACTGGGTTCCTCAGTGCTGATCTCTGCTGCCTGTCTGTGGCACTCGTTTGAGTATTAGATTGGTCTCTCCACGGAACAGGGGTAGCACTTGACTTACTGACTGAGGAACAGATATCCGAAAAGCATCTCTGCTATCAGGTCTGTGTGTTTCACCCACACAATGTTGTTAGTGTTGTAGAATCCCTGCAAATTCATTAATATTTCAATCACCAAACCAAATGACAATGCAGCAACTGGACACTGTACACCGGAAATAAAATACACTATCGATCTGGAGCAAATACCTGAAAATATCTGATTCATGTATACAGTAGACCCTCGCTGATCCAAACACTGATATTCCAAACTGACCTCTAATCCCATCAGAATGAAATGCCTGCTGATAGCAGCTGGAGAAATCAAATTTTGAAATCATAATTCTGTGATGAGTGTGTAAAACATTTACAGCTGTCCTTGTTTGCTTTATATTTTTAGAAAATATATTTTTATCTATTATCTTTTTTTTACACGGTTTTGAGATGGAAAAGGAGGAGCAACTTACAGAGCAAAGCAAAATATGTGGCAGTACAGTTTATAGACTGATTTGACTTCTCAACCAAGGCATGGTCCAGTAGACCAAAGGCAGTTACAAATTATACACAGATATGAATTATACACAAATTTGTATGGTATACCTGTTAACATTGAGGTTACACAAATATATATTCAAAAATACCCCTGAACAATCATCTTAAATGACAGATTTGTCTTACCTTTGGATATATATGTCTGAAGAATCTCATTGTTTATGAGGTGAAAAATAAAGCAAAAGGTGATATAAGAGAAGCATGAAAGCTGATGACAAATCAAGTGTACTGGCGTCTGCTGAAGATAACATAAAACCAGGTGGTGTTTAAACCTTACTTTGGTAATCAATTTCGAGCTCTGATCTGAAAGTTTCCACTGGGGCAAGGATCCTCTGCCCTCTTTCTGAGCTGTAAAACCAAGGTGGATCTCCACTGCGTGCAAAGTCAAAAAAGCTGTTAAGAGTGAAGCTCCCATTTATCTGATCACCTGGCTAAGGGTTACACAGCTTAAGCAATAATAAAATTTATTATTTTGCACAGTGAAACATGGAAACATATTTGTGAGCTCCCATAGTTGCTGCCTCAGGCTTGCTTTGTGCCTTTGAGAGTTTTTTTTTTTTTTTTTTTCCATGCGATTGAGCTGTTCGGAACTGGTCTAGATGGATGTGACTTCAGAGTGGACCCAGCGTTTAGGTACACCTGAGTTCCACTTAGCTTAAATAACCATTGAACACTGGGCACCATAACAGAACATGATTACTTTTCAAAGTCGTTATTTAAGAATGTATGTTTGTTATTATGTCTTCAAGATTTAAACACACATTTTCATTCTGACAGTCTCCCAGTTCGAAGGCTTGCTTATGGTGGACCTGATTTTTCTGTTTTTCTTCTCAAGTTCTGCAGTGAGCAACGGCCCACATCAGTACGCTAGCTTTTTTTTAAGTCAACCCTACTGATTTCTGCATTCTCAATTCTCATGTTCCGAATTCCAACATGCATTTGATCGTTAATTGCTTTGTGAATACAGGAAGTGACATGTTACATATTGTAGACAGAAAATTGGTTCCGTCTATTGTGTGGTTTCTTCCTTCCAAAAACTGGGCAAATTAAAAGACTTGGGGTTCCATTTTACACTCAAAGAAGAAACTCACTAATAGTAGGAGTTAGAAACTCAGCTTGAGTGTTTTGGTATAGATTTAACAAATAAAAGAAATATATTCCAAACTGGACTAGAATGGACTACACTAACGCTTCCTTAACTTTAAATGTACATTTTCCCCATTGCTGTGGCATTGTGGCTCGGTCTTTCCCTGGAGCAGCTGCCCCTCTAAAGGCATCTCTGAGGAGCTGCCTGTATGGCTGTACATTTTCAGTGCCAGCTTGTGACAATGGTTTTGGGAAGTGAACACCTGTCCACTGGGAGCTGTGCTGAGACTACTACAAAAACATTTCACCCTGACAGCCACCGTGTTCAAATGATTGATCACTGTCAACCTTGGTTGGAATTGAACTTGTGACCCAGAGGGGAAAGGTTTCATAATTCCATTCCTGAACCACCGAGCCACGCAGACCCCAATCAGTTCACACAACTTGTGTTGTCAGTCTGTGGCCTCTCAATGTCGTTTGAGTAGAGAAGACTATCCTGACATCCACTGGAACCCCTAAAGCAACCACAGGAGTGAAAACAAATTACCATAACCTTGACTTATAACCACTTTTAAATCTGAATGTATTCTGCTGGTAAACTGCTTTGTATGATCAGATTTGGACGTTATAAGCCATTCGTTATTCTCTTAGAAGGGAACACTGTTTGTAACTCAGAATTCTTTGAACAAAATGATTTCCTTTGAGCTGTAGCCAGCCCAAAATGTTGACATTAAACCATACAGAATCCTTATCAATAAAGTGGTAGAAACTTCAGCAGAGTGTATTTAAGGTGTGCCAGTAAAGCAAGTCAATGGAGTATTTTCTTTTTTTTTTCTTTTTTCATATACGAAATGTGGAATGACTTTAGTTTTTGGCTCTTCCAGCAAGGATCAACTCCAACAGTGCTGCCGGCCATTTCAGTTGCGTTTCCAGCCACTCCTTTGTCACTTAAAGCACATGAAGCCACTCTTTCAGCGAGACACACAGTCCTTCCTCACCCTTTAGCCCCTCTACTTGGAAGATTTAGCCTAATCAGCCTAATCAGACACATCAAAAGGCTGAGCTGTTGCTCTACACGGGGAGTCGAAGGTTTAAAGCAGGGACATCACAACCTGATTGCATGATCTCATTCTAACAGAGGGGGGACACTGCGTTTTTATCAGTTAATTAGAAACCTGGAGTCAGTGGGGGATCGCCATGGCGGGGCCACCTTCTGCTTTGAGACAAGCCTTGGAAACAGTGTTGCCCGACTGCACAAGTTGGCCGAGATCATTCAAACTATCCAGCAGTGTGAAGCCCCCACACCCCCTCCATGCATACACATACACACCTCTCCGCTTGCCCACCCTCTCTCCATGCTCTATGTTGGCTACTTTTGATCAGGCTGTTTTTAACCTAGTTAATACAAGCAGCAGGCCTGGCAGTAGCCAGCGATGGTGCGCGGCTGTGGGGAAGACAGATTACCTCGGCACATTACATTCTGCCCCTGATCTACAGCAGGGCTCCAAAGCAGGGCACACAACAGACTTGCCAGTTTAATTAAAAGCAAGGAATGATTGTAAAGAAAAAAGAGAGAGAGGGAAGGGGGGAGGTTTGGAAATATGCACTGCATATAAGACAAAGATGAATAGGATTATTAAAAATATTCCTAATGAAATGTTACATTTTGCAACTAATTATCAATCAGTTTTATCTGTGGATCAGATGAGCGGTTTCTGCACACAAGACCTGCCTCACAAGTGATCTTAAGATGTCACACTTTGCATTTCCAGAATTAAATAATTTTGAAAATAGTTCACACAGTTCCGCTGCAGAGAAGAAAGTAAGGTAACTTAGCGGAATTCCTATCAAATTGATCTTGCAAGGCTAATGAATGCCTTTGGTCTAAGAATGATGAGGAAAAATACAAAACAAACTATATATGTATATAATGTAAATGATTTAATGTAGTCTACATTGGTTTGTTTTCCAGAGCTTTTAGATCTTTTAAAAATTCTATTAACTATTGTTTGATTACGCAAAAACGCACACACTGGTCAATTTACCATCCATTACCCTAACCCTAATCCTAAACCCAATCCTAACCCTAATCCTAATCCTAACTGTAACCATAACTGTAACCATAACCGTAACCCAAAACCCTAACCCTGATCCGAACCCTAAAACCCTAACGTGAACTGGACATGGATGCCTATGTTTTACAGAAAGTAAGATATAGAACTTTAAAAAAAATGAACACTTCTGCATAGGGAGGTGTGGTAAATGTGTGATAAGATAAATGGAAGTAATGCAAAGCAACAATAACTCACAAGAAGTATGGTTAAAGTAAACATTTAGAAGCCAAAAAAACTGTTAATTACAGTATATATTAATGGGTTTGGATGACCCAACAACAGCCTAAAAGATTGCTTTTTAATTGGAAATACAATGCAATGAGTACAATTATTAGCATTAGAGATAGTAAAGTATTCAGCCTATTTAATAAAACCAATATTCCTCTCAACATTTGGCAGTGGCAATACAGTATGAGCAAAATTCTGCTTTCTGTATTCAGTAAGAATGGGAGTTGTTTTTTTTTTTTTTAATAAAATGCAATCATAAAGAGGTTTGACTTGACTGGGAGTTTTTTAATCTATGGATTAATGCAATATAATATGAAAGGTGTGAACTGCTTTTAGATATGGTTTAATAATGGGGGGTTATCCTGTTTTAGAGCATGAGAGATTAAAAACAATTATCTGTATAATCCTCTCAGCTGTGGGATAACCAGAATGTGCCAGTAAGGTGCTAGAGGCGAGGCTAAGGCAGGGTTTGCTATTGAGAAAAGTCAGGTACGTGGTCTGTACATATTGACCTGTCTATCAAAAATGGATCTGACCTCAGATCTTATCAGGTCACCCTTTTTACACTGAAGCAGGAGCTTCATGGCTGATTTTGTCATTTTCCAGTCTATGTGCTGCTGATACCATTTCAGATAAGTACAAGCCCATTTTAAACCTGGTCTCTGGGGAAAGGCAAGCCATTCTCTTAAATGTATATTCAGGAAAGCGCAATATAGGCCACCGACTTCACCAAGGCCGAGGTAAACAACTGTTCGTGTTGCACCAGTTTATGCCTCTCTGTTGTCTTATCTCTTACAACAATGCAGATCTGAATGAAAGGTGTATATACTACATCTATACCACACTGTGCTTAGAACACATGTTTTATGTATATGTTAAGTCATATACTGTGGATATAGATCAATTAAAGTAAATTCTACACGAGATCAAATATTTTTTTTTTTATCTGGGGTTTATTTTTGTATGACGTTAAATTTCAGGATTGCATTGTGGTAATGTTTATTGTAAAACGAAATAGCATTAGCAGCCTAAAGAATGAGACTTGTGTTAGTGCACAATACTGTGAGTGTGCAATCAATGAAAAATGGCACCAAAAGCTCCCTCTGTGTTATTTTTAATTAGCTTATTTAAATGAGGTAACCCTATACCCTTACACAGCCTCTCAAATGTATTTTGTGTCATTGTAATTTCTTTTAATTTACTCAGTACCTCAGGGTTCAAGTACAGCAACCCCTTAATGTTTTAATAAACTGTGGGAAACAATTCCTTTTAATTTACCTGTTAGAATTTTAGGTTTCATAACAAATTAATTTATATTGATTTTATCAATAAATAAAGCCTTGCTATTCATATAATACATACATTCATATAATCCCAAAAAAACCCAAACATATTCATAACATTTTATATGAGTGTCCTTTCTATGTGTACTGGTACTTTAAAACAACAATCCCACTGCTCACTAGAAGCGTTAAAGATTACTTTCTTTTTATTTGTCTTGCTGATTCCAGGCAGGTTTCCATGGTTACTGCAGACCTAGATCATTTATAGTAAACAAAGAAAACATTTTTTTTGTTTATTATTGCAAATGATTTGAAATGAACACTTTCAAGAAGCAAGGTTCCCCTAACAGTATATACTGTAGCTGTAACGCGAGTAGGAGACACAGAGCAGCATGTCAGCAATGCAGTAGGCCCTTTTCAGCTAAGTTTAAAAGGATATTGCGGTGGTTGTTCAAAATAATGGTTTTCCCCTGAGTGTGAGAAACTTCCTCTCGCACTAGTAATGCTGTAATATTCTGTTTATTCTTTGTACATTTTATTTTACTCTAAAGCAAATCTCCAGAGATGTATTATCTGAGTGCTGGAACAGGTGCACACCAATTTACTCCTATTGCTGTGTGAGCCCAGAGGCCCCAGCGGTGAAAATAGCAACAGCGTCTACAGATCTAGAAAGAATATTTAGTCCTAATCGGGCCAAACTGCAATGCCGTCTGAAACCCAGTCGCAAAGAAGAGCACGGGCACCTTAGAGAGACGAGAAAGGGCTCCTTTGGTGCTTTTCTTGCCCCTAACATTTGTTTTCTGTTGAAGATTACAAACTGCTTCTAAATACTAATTATACAGGCTGTTTTTATGAGAGGTTAGAAAATCCTCAAACACAATTTTCTGAGCAAAAATGTCCAGTTCAGAGAGATCTCCTCAGGAGGAGCTATATATATATATATAGGCTGTAGCCAGCAATGAAAAATCACAGAGGCACTTATGTGTAGTAAGTTACAGTTTCTATCGGGCGCAACCCCCAAACCTCTACCTAAATGACGTAATAATATTTACAGTCTGTCCTCTAAACTATTGTATAGAATTGTTAGAATTTGCATAAATGGCATCTGCTAAACTGCAGTTTGCAAACTGCTTCCATTAGCAGTTTAGAATTGGAATATTAATAAGCTGGGTTCACTAAATGGTGGGCTACCAAGGGAATGTATTATTCCTTATTATTAGGTTGATATATACTTATTTTATCGTGGGACTTTTATAGGATGAACACAACAAGGAGTGAAAGGCATTTTATTTTACGGCAAAGCAAGAGCCTAAATAAATAATTACTAGTACAATTTTAACTGAGGTCCGTGTCTCGTGTGCCTCACAACTGGCTACGGCCTTGTATATATTCATTTTGTAATATTTTGTAATTATCAACTGCTTTATACAGTACCATGCAGTTTTTTTCTGTTTATAAATGTACAACATGATGTTTTCAGAAACTAATGAGAACTATGAGAAAAGTATATTCTATTGCTTGTTGCATGCAAGAGAGATGGGTACTCTCCCATGCTTTTTTAGATACCATATGGCAGTCAAAAGAACACTAATCTCCACTACCTGTTGGTTATTTGCTGTAAACCATGGGTAAGCAGCTGCTCATTCTCTTTTCTAACAGCATCTCCAGAAGAAAGGGGGATAAGCAGAAACAGTCATTATCATAAATTAAATGGTTTGAAAACTAGAAATCGGATTGATTGAACACAACTCTTTAATTCTTTAGTTACTCAACATGTGACTGCAGAGAAGCTAAAAATAATATCCCTACACAGCATAAAAATAAAAAAATAAAAAACACAGGAACTAAAAAACGAATGATAACAAAAGAATAACTTTCTATTTTTCATCAGTGAATGGACAAGACTGCGCTTACAAAGCTACTCTAGAAAGTATTCATTTTGTAGACATTAGCATTGGATCAAAATGGTCCCTGCATTACAATGGTTAAGTAACTTTGCAAGCTGGAGTTCAGAGCCTCAGCATTTCTGTGTCAATACGAAGATCTTAAATATCTTCTCTTCACATAGCAATGGAAGTCAGCTCCTTTCTTCAGAGGGAATTTGGCCTAAGAGTACCGGTCAATCAAGTATTTTATCCTCCAGAGAAAGGGGGAAAAATCACTTGAAAATGACTGGAAAAAATCTTAGCTCCGTAAGGACATTTTGAAAAGGTGGACTCAAGGTCAGTAAAGTGCTAAATGCTGTTCCTGGCTCCCTTGCCAGTCCCTTGGTGCTCCAGTTCATACTCCAACTTGATTAGACCAAACAGAGTTGACTACTTTTAAGATAACTCACATTGGGCTTTTGCGTGCCTGTTAATCTCAGAAATATACACTTATGATTTGGGAGAAAGCATATTTCTATACTTTGCTTCTTCAAGAAGAAAGATGTCCAATATCTGATCAGGATTCTGACTTGTGCCAGTTGTGTTTAAATGCTAAGTATTGTAAAATGATTTTGAGTGGAAAAATCCCTTCCCCAAAGGCATATGAAGTACTGTGTAACATCTTAGTGCAAATGAAATCAGGATACTGTAAATGACTGAACACACCTGCATTTAAGTGGTGTATTGCTATTTTTACAATTTAAGGATTTTACATCTCTAAATTATCTTGAGAATTCTTTTTTTCTTTTTAATTTCACCAGACAGTGCAGTTTCACAAGCCTGTTATTATTTGTTTCTTTATAGTAAGGAGATGCTGTTTCTTTAATACTACATACAACATCTCTATAAATAGTTTGCCTGGAGTGGTACACTTGTCAATTCAACAATACCGTAATTAAACAAAGTTTGGGTCCTAGATGAAAATACTCACTGAAAATTGTCTTGAAGTTTTAATTTTAAACTGTGGGTTTGCACGACTTTTTCCTTTTCAGCATTAAAAATTTTATAAAGCCCAGCGGTGCACTAAAACTTTTAAGAAGGAAATGTGACAGAATTCAAATCTATTTGTTTCCAATGAACTATCCACCTGTCTGTCTGTATATCAAAATATATGGCTTTGGTTGCAGGCTAAATGTAACATAAACATTGCAGTGGTTCATTTTTTATCAATCTTTAGCAGAATTCGTCCAAAGGTTAAAAAGAAGCAGCTTGAAGCTGAAATGTATATGATGTTCCTGTCTCCTTCAGTAACATTTTTCAAGAGCCAACAACATGGAAAATTTAAGTATCTGCAAAATGTGTTGTATGTTATTGCAAATCCATATTTATTTGTTATTTTTTGCCAGGTAGTCTGTGTGGGAAAACCTGCAGTATCAGATGTTGAAATTGGGATCTGTACAGCTCAAAACACTACTATGAGCCTTCATTAGTAGGACAGCAGTCTTTTCTAAGCAGTAGGGCACTGTTTTAAATCAGCTAGTACTCTTATTAAGTTGAGAACCTGTAGACATTAATCATTACAAGGAAAGAGATCTTGAAAGGACTGTGCTATATAAACCTAGCTATTCTTATACAGCATAGAAGTAGGATGTGTTGTATTCTGTGGGCACCAACATGGATAATTGGTTGTCTCTTCATGTATCCTACAGTCTAGTCACAATGTATGTGATGCCTTTTGCATTAACATGTTGCATTGCAAGCAGCAACAATAGGAGAGGAAATATTTTATCTGCTGGTGCATTGCTTATCAAAACCTTACTTATACACGCTATTCACTTGATGATTTAAAAAATAAACAATAATAATTGCAATGATTGGCAATTTATATGCAGAAGTCACCTCTATTCACAGAACAGGAATACCAAGCAGACAGCACAATCAGTGGCATTGTGAGCCCCCTCTACTCATTGCCCGTGAGCACGCCTCAAGTCTGCCCTGAAGGGACCATCCTCTTGGGGTGAGGATGCCCATGTATCTCTGTGTCTCTTGCTTTAAATTCTGCCAGCTTTTTTTTTGTGTGTGTTAAACCTACAAAACTCATTCAGCTTGAACTACATTTGAACCTGCATAAATTCCATTGTGTCACGAAGACCCAGAAATCTTAGGGTGACCACACGCTCCAGGATTCTGGAGTTCTTAGAAACATTTCAATAACACAGACCTTGGTTCTTAACTCACATTGCAATGCATTCTGGTACTTACAGTTCTGAGAGGGTATTGGTCAAATGTATTGATTTTATAGGTAGTTTGTTCCACTTCCTATTTCATTTCACCTTAACAATGTCTTCAAGTTAAAAGCAAGATATTTGTTGCAAAGCACGGCAGTCAACAGTAGAATCAGTTGGTTGGTGCGTAAAATCAAAGAAGCCTTTCAAGGGGACACAATTTCACTCTCAGGTGAAATCACCAATGAAGTGAAAGGAAGGTTTGCAAACATTAATTTCTTTAACCTAGTATAAATACATAAAAAATATATAAATTTGAAAAATGAAAAATGTTTGCTACAACATGTGTTTTTTTTTTTTATTATGCAGCTTGTTTTAAAGTTATATGCTGTAGAAAAAGAGAGTGCCACTATTTTTCAAAGCCATTGTAATATGTTCTAAAGGACCATTCAAGTCTGAGCATGTGCAGTGCTCAAAAGCAAAACAAGACTCACAGGGAAATCTGTTAGTTACAATTTTATATCGTTTGATGAAGGTTCATTGACTTGTTTTTATTGTAGAAAACACTGCAATCTCTTTAAATTCCATTTGCACTCCACATTTGATGTGGAAATGTGTTGTCGTTTAAAATAAATAAATAAACAGAATAGTTGGCAAGAATGGACTCTCATGCCCACGTTAGTTGTTAGAAGAGAACTGCGGCCATGAGTTTTTTTCTACGGCTACCAAGCAATCCAAAGTCAGGACTGAGTTTCAGGCATCTAAACCTAGAAATAAACATTTATCATTTACCATCCTGGCAAGAGCTGGTTTTAAGGGCACCTCTGTGAATTATTTTGTAAAAACTATTTTAAACATTAATTATCTTTAGGAGAGGACCATTTGTTTTCCATGAACAGTTGGAAACTGTTCCAAGCGAAATGCCAAACACCATTACTCTTGCATCTATAGTTCCCATTATGAGCTCATAGCAGAGCAATATGCACAGCTACATGTGTAGAAATGTGCTTGGAAAGACAATGGTAGAAACATTAAAGAATCTGTTAACCAAGCAGGCTATTGTAATAGTGAACATAGACATATAAACGTTTTTTAGGCATTTTATCATCGGCAAAAACACAAAAACAGATCATTCAAAGAGAATTAAATGTACCACATGGGAATTGAATAATTAATTAAAATGTTAATTAAACCCTACATAAAATATGAACTGTGAAAAGAAGTTCAGACACACATTGTTATTTGTTTTACCTTGTTAATATTTTTCTTTGTAAAATATGGGAATTGAGTAACTTATGAAACTTGAAGAAGCAGGGGGAAAGAGCATTCTTCTCCCCTCCCCTCCCAGGGAGCATACCAACTGACCTCCTGCACTAACCCTAGCTATCATAGAAACTTCCAGGGACTGGCTATTTGTCATTCTAAAATAAAATGGATCATTTCATGGACTTTTTCATGAAGACATATTTACTTCTTCTGCAGTTCCGTGTAGGCTACTGTATTGTATGTAACCCAAACATCATGCACATGTGTTTTATACACATCACGTCTCAATCGACAGAATTGGTGTTGAACAGTTGTAGTGGGCTGCAAACCACATCTGATTGTATAATATTGACAGCATACAAGGGACTTATATATCTTGACAGTAAATCTGTTGTATTTCACATACACATTGAGTTTGCTATTTAATAGAAGGAGAGTTGTGAAGCGGCTTTGCGAATCATGGATTCATTTTCTTTCTCACACACTTAATTACTTTTCAGCCTAGTGGCAGTGACTAGCAGTGTGGTAATAAGTTATGGCAGCTAGATGTAAGTGAATATTGTAGCCTGCCAGACATAGGATGGATGTGGATCTTTTAACACCGTGTCTGATTAGTACCTCATCATTATATAACAGAAAAAATTAATAGAAGACCTGTACTTAATGTGTACAATTCTACACTACAGTAGATTAGCACAGTAAATGCATGCTATGATGAACTGAAAAAAAAGTTTTATATATAAATAGACAAAGACTATAATGTCTAGACTTTGATCTCCATCAGCCTCCGCTCTCCAATCTCTGCTTCACAAAATTACAATCCGTCAACCTGCTTTAGTTTATCTCAACAGTATCAAATTGAGATGTAGCTGTGATGGCCATGGGTGGCACCAAGCAGATACAGATAGTTTCATTAAACTGTTGTGCATTACTGTGCTTCCAGCATGCAATTGTCTTTTATACACATTGTAAGAGGTCTGGCTTTAGAATCCTCAAATGACTGGCTGCTGTGACACACCACGCCGTACTTCTTTTGTTCAAGCAATATGTTCTGCCTGTTTGTCAAGGCAGAGCATAAAAATAATAGAAAATTATTCCTGAGGCCTGGCAAACCACATAATTACTCAAGATAATCTTGCTGCTGTAACGTCCCATGCTTAATTCCTGCTGACTACAGCTCCATGAAAAAATGGAACATGGAACTTTGCCATAAAAAACACAAACTGCCCAAGAGAACAGCTAAAAAAGGTTCCCTTGTAACGCTATAGCCACTGCAAGTGGAATACCAGACACATTTGGAATGTACAGTAACATAACCTGCCCTTATTTAATGGCCAAATAAATACTTTTCTATTTAAACTCCAATATAAATGGAACAGTAATTTGTGTTTGCTTTTTACCTTATTGATCAGAATTTGCTGTTTTTAGAATGATACATTATTCATACTTTCTGAATAATCTTGGCAAAAATATATTTTCTTTTGTGCAGTCTCCTGAGAAGTTAGCACTTATCCTGCTTATTAATGTATATTTTAGCCTCTCAAAACCAGGCATCTAAAATGCTTCTGTCTGTGAAAGTATGGTTAAATTATTTTTCATGTTCAGCTGTTTTTTTTTTTTATTTTTTTTTTTTTACCTTTTTATTGTGTAACAGTATTACAGATTGGCCAGCAGAGGGTGCCAAGGGAAGTCCTTAGTGTCTGGACTTACTCACAGAACAAGGGAATTCCCTTAAGAAATGTGGAACGAGAGAAGGCACGGGCCTTGCATAGAAAAAAGTAAACCTAACCATGCTTGATTTTATTAATTGTTTTGACATTGTGAGAGGACTGAGTTTATAACCCTGTATAACCCTGTAACTGTTTCTGAATGCATTCCCTTGTGATTTAAATGCACGCTTCTTTTAATCTGTTCATTTGTAAAGTGTTTTATAGATTACCAGAAGCTGAATCTTTGTCACACAGATGGTCACAGGATGCAAGACAACCTCAAGGCACAAGACATTTCTAATCTTGTCTTAGGAAAATAAAAATAAACTTTGACATATTTTCAAACTTTTGTAGCCTGCATTCCTAGTATATTAGTATTACCGGTACTTGTACTTCACTCTTTTTACAGTCTTACCCCTTCAATACTGTTTAACTGCAATGCTTTTACCACTACTTCACCAGTGGATCAAAAAGGCAATTATTAGAAACTGGGATAATTTCTTAATTATCTACACAGTGGCAGTTTTTAAAAGCACACCCCTAATAATTGTAGTGTGGACAAAGGTGTTCTGTTTCCTTCTGTCTGATGCTGTCATTTCAAACATAATGTACCTAAATCAATTAAAAAAAAAAAAAAAAAACTATTCTACAAATAATTACCATACTGACTCATTTTCTTTAACTAGAAGTGCAAATGCAACATATGGATTTAACTTTCGAGGCACAAATAACAATATGAATTCTAGAAAATGTATTGAAAATACCAGTTTGCAAGCCATGTGTATGCAAGCCATTTGTATGGGAAGTTTTTGCTTCCATACAATATCAATGTGCGTTACTGTGAGCTGTTGAGAGAGTGAATGATATTGGAAAATGTATTTCCCTATAATATGTCAAACTGAAAAGGCAAATGCTAACCTTTTTTGTGTCTGTGAGTTTTACATATGGCTCTGTTGTCCTGCAATGTTATTATACTGGCGTATGTCTCCCCATATATTGGGTACCAAATGAGCAACCATGAAAAAAAATACAAAATTTGAATTTAACTGTTAACTTGGAAAAACTTTGAAATGACCTCTTTCATGAATCTAGTAATGATCTTTCCTATTGACATACAGTACAAGCCAGCTTTGTATGAGCAGCAGATCCTTGATATCATCTCTGAAAGTGCTTTTTATAAATCCTCTGGTTAATTTAATTTACAATTGCCACAAATGTTTCATATGATGTGGTAAGAAAGTTACTGCTGATATGGATAAAAAACCTCAGATGCTAGCAGAATATGGGTTCAGAATGTACATTAACGACACTCTACACTGCTCCCTTGTCATTTCAGGATTCGATAATTCACAAATTCTGTTCACTCATGGGTAGGTCGTCTTGTCAGTAAATTGTCAATATACTTTACTTCCCTAATCCACTGTGTTTAATGATGTTATATACATGATGTTAAATACATGTTGCTGTGCAGCGTTCCATCCACACAGTCACAGATGTGCACACAATATCAGGTAATGGTAATTACAGTGTAACTAACCTTCCTGTTTGGTTTCCGTCAGAAATTACAACATTGCATCCAATGAACCTGGAATAAAATCTACATTATCCAGTCATTACTGATTCCACAGAAGTCATAGAAGGGCGAGTGTGCTAATTGACTATTAATAAACCACAGTAATGTGGATAAGAGAGTCTGTGTCTCGCTCCCCCCCCCCCCCCCCCCCCCCCAACCCCCAACACAAGCACAGTCTCTATCGCATTCCATAAACATAACTTGCAGAAAGTTTGTGCTAGCCTGGTGGATTTTCATTTCAGATGTTGTCAACTCAAGGGCATTTGGACCAATCAATATCTGTCTGTCTTCTGGCACACACAAAGTTGGCTATTAGAAAAGAGCTTCTTACAGCAGACTCAGCCAATACCATTAGCCTTAGCCTAAGGGCAGTTCTATCCATGAGATGGGGTAGGCACCTGCCCCCCTCCCCTCCCCCACCATTAAGCAGGCCTCTTGGGATGTCATTTGGACATAGCGGGCAAAGAGCACTTCTTTATTCTTTCTCTTTTCTACACCCAGACTCCACCAAAAATCAATACATCTGTTCTTTGCTTATTTTCAGAACTTTGCTTCAATATAAGCAAGGCTTTACCTTCCAGCTACAAACTCATGCAACACCAGGTCAGGGTTGTCTCTTTCTTTCTGATTTTTCCAAAGCACCAATTTAAAAGCAAATAAATTGGTTAAGTATCATCTTTTCATTTTGGTCTGCAGAGATTAAAATACTCCCCTAAAAAGAGCAGAATGCTTGCATTACTGCTATAGAGTATAACTCTTTATCTCTCTGTCTCTCTCTTAAGAAACAACTTAACAATTTAACTTTTGGTGTGCTGGATAGAATCTATTTACATAAAAAAAGCATTAACAGCTGTATGATAAACAACAAAAAGGGTCTTGCTGGATATGACTGTATGTTTAATCAAAGTTGTCACAGTTATTTATCTACCTACCAAAAGTATACTCACATGCAACAGAAAAACAAACAACAAAAAAACAAACAATTACAAACAATACCTATTAAAAATATTTTGTGTTAAATTATGTTAACTACTCTTTCATCCCTGTGCGCATTATAATGTGCATGGTTTTCTAATAGTTATCACTGTTTCCTAAAATTTAAGAGTTAATCTCTTTAGGTTTTAGTTATCAATAGTTCTAAAGGGAATGACTTCCAATGAACATAATAACAGGTTATATAAAGTGTATATTACATAATTTATACCATTTTAACAATGCTGACCATTGTGATGTTAAAATGAGTCTTTCCTAAGAAAAAACAAGACTTTAAACATGTGAAAAAAACATGCATAAGATGGTCTGACAAAATATAAAAGCTGTTAAATACTGAACAATGAGGTACTGTAGAGTATATATTACACAATGTTTATAATTTAACTAGTTTAATGATCTGATAATATTATGACTGGATTGTATTCTATAGAGTAGACTTCAGCTTTTTTTACAAGTGCAATCTGCTTTGATCCTTTGTTTCACTAATGCACTCCCCTGTACTGCACATCTGTGGTATCACATGTTCACCAGGGCTTGAGAACTGGTTTAACAATGTAACCATTATTATAGTGTACTGATTTCATTTTTCTTAAAAAAAAAAGAAGGAAAATCAAGCCAATTTGATCAGTGAAGTGATCTCAAACGCCAAGGTTTAACGCTTCAAGTTGCAAAAACCTGAAAACAGCACAATCCTTGAAGTTAAAGGGACCCTTATATAATAAGTCCGAAGACTAATAACAGAAGGTGTAGTAGCAGCATTCCCTGTGGTCGCCTGTATTGATCGGTTCTAATGAGCACCAGTGGAGCTGTATCTAATGGTGTTGTGTCTGGTGTTGACGGAAAATGTGGGAGATTATAAACCCAAGGGGCTTCATAGTGGTTAGACTGCATTAAGCCCTCAGGGCAATGATGCACTTGAAAGGTCACTGTATCAAATGAAGAAAGCCTGCTCTGCCTTCTTCTGTCAGAAGAACAACAAATGCACTTGCTTATTTTATTTTATTGTTCTCTTAGCTTTAATAGCTACTTGCTAATCACATTTGGATTTTGTAAACTGCAGTATGTTTCACACTAATTAACATTAAACTCCAAATCTGAACATGAACAGGTGGAGGGAAAATAATATTACCATGTGTTAATTAAAAGTTATATGAAATTGCATTTGGTATTGAAGTTAAAACAAGACATGACCTCTATGCATGTACAGTATGTATGTATGTATGTATGTATGTATGTATGTGTCAATAATATTGATCTCAGTACTGTTATAGTCATTTAGACAGAGAAAACCCAGCATATTCTCACCATAGTTTGACAAAGAAACACATTTTGTTCTTTGATGTTCACATAGACAGTGATGCAAAAAAAGAAAACTGAAGTCAGGGATTACAGAAAATCTTGTTTTTGGAAACCATGTAAATCAAATCTGCAACAGCACTGTTGGCTATTCTTGTCCTGTGATCAAAAGTCACAAGTTTGGTTCTAATGCTCACCTTGTAGACATGTAGATTCAGCTATATTTCAGATCAGGGAGGCATCATCACTGCACAGAGGACCCAGTGGGTCAAACTGGATTTGCAAGTGCATATCCGTGAAGGCTTTTAAACACAGGTATTCAGTTTTATTGTACTAAGACTCCTGCTGTTCCCCAATAAAGCCAATTTAGCACACAATAACTTGTACTTGTAACTATAACTGAAGCATTGTTTTTTTAAATCTCCTTTAGGGTATACAATTGTAAAAGCACAATCTATTAAAGAATGCTTGATAAAACCCCACTTTGGTTTTAAAATTAACCAGAGATAAGTTTATTATATTCTCCACAGATTCATTTATTAATTTTTTTACTTCTGTGAAGTTCAAGAGTAAAGAAAGCGATCAAGGTTATCCCTTCACCAGACTCTGAAACAAATGGATGTGTTTATTTCAGTAGTTTATACCATTTAGGCCTATATGAAATCAAAGCTCATGGCGCTGCCTGGCGCATTTTTGAAAAAAAAAAAAAAACTTTCAAAATCTTCTGTGGAACAGTTGAAGTTGCTGATTTTAAACTCGGCATATTGAGAACTAAACACACTTAGATGGAAACTGATACTGGGGCTTGGGAGCCGTAAAACTGCCCGGAAATTCTAGTTATTATTATTATTATTATTATTATTATTATATTATATTATAAATATAATAGTATTATATTTATCCAGGGCGACTTACAAGTGTTATAAAATATCACATTACAGATAAAAGCAGTTATAAAGTACAATAAAATCAGTAGCAAATAAGATCAAATTCAAATAAGAGCAACATAATGAATACAGTAAATAATTACATTTAAGAGAGGGTTCAACTATGAATAGTTAACTTACAGTAAAAATGTTTGTTTAGTAATTTGTTTAGTACAGCGTGACCATGATTTCAAATACAAGCAATATAACAAGAGTAAAATCAAATACCAGATACAGGAAGTAGTTATAGTTAAGAGCAGTAGTAGAATATGGCAAGGTAAGGAGCAGTTCAGTGCAAGTACAAGCTGATGCAAGCACTGGAAAAATTGGGTGCCATATAGTTCAGTGTAGTCGAGAGTTGTGAGGTTTACAGGTGCTGTCTGAACAGGTGTGTCTTGAATAGAAGCCGGAAGGTGGTCCTGATATCCGTGGGTAGGTTGTTCCACCACTGTTGTGACATACTTTCACAATACTACGCCGTGCTTTGTTTTTTCAAAGGTATATCTCAGTAGACTAAAGGCATGTATTATTTAAATAGATAGAGAAAAAATGTGAGGAATGATACAATTTTCAATCCAGGGTGTTCTTAAAAAAGATGTTATTATGGACACATTTTAGAATTTAGACTTGACCTTTTTTCCAAGCATACAGTACTCTCATGAATCTGTGGGTATGCAGATCCATTTTCCAAAGGTGGAGATTAATATGTCTAAACTCTCAACATCTTTGACCTCAGATAATCGAGTGCATTGGATATTCTTATACCGTGCACAGTGGTGTGGAATGAATTTGGATAATCAGATTTTGGATAACTGTGGGACAGACATATACTACTGTATATGGTTACTTTGCAAAATAGGCCTATTTTTCCTCTCCATAATTAGTATACATTCAATGTCTTGTATATAATATATGTCATTTAGTGTATGCATAATGTTATGCTGGGTTTAAATCACAGTGTTCTGGTGACTTCTGCAGTCAGACTCCACTAAAAACTTATTATGGTATGTAGCATCATTTGAATGTATTTATACAGGGTTTGAGTCAGCCTACTAGTTTCAAAGGGGGCCCTGTCCTTTTGATGGCTTGAAGAAGTGACGTGGACAGTGAGGTCAGAACCTCTTCTCCTCAACAAGTGTCATGGGATCTGTGACAACCAACAAAGCAGACAGGATCTCGGCTCCATGCCTCACCTGGGAGTCAGCTTGAACTTGAGGTTAATTAATATGTAATTTATACATCAATAACATTTTAATTTGGACTTGACCTGTAAGAAAAACATCAATTTAACTGCAAATTGTAGCAAGACTCCAGTTAAGCAGTACTGAATGCACATTTGCTTTCAAATTTCAATTATATTGCTGTTAAATTGCATTTGAAAGGTAGCAGATTCCTCCAGTATTAAATATAGTATGGAGCATCCAGGCTTTGAATACCATATTGCCCCACTGGGAGACTAAAAAACAATTTTTCATTCTGATTCTGACGTTTTAGATTGTGAATGAAGGTTAGTACCAGGTTTATGCTCAGATGTTCCTGGAAATGTGGACGTTCTTGCCCCCTGGATGAAGCTTCAACGTGCATCTGCAGGGCAGCTGTATAGTGTTCTTTTGTTTGTCCATATTTGCCTGACTTTCACTGCTGTTTAAATGCAGTATCTACTATATACAGTTCTGTAATTTCATAAACCAGCTCTTCGTTTCATAAACACACACACAACGTCAAAATACCGTAGGAAGATCAGTTGGATAGTGATTACAAGTGTTCCTCTGCCAGAAAACATCAATGGGCACAGAAAACCCTCTTCTAACAAAGGTGCTTCTCAGAGGTGAAGGATGCTATTCATTTGCCATGGTTAAAACCACAAGTGTCTGCAGTGTCTCTAGGGACTCCTCGAGACCAACCCGGCCCAATTAAGAAGGTCACCGCATCCCTTGGGGGGGGTCTTCTCTCAAGCTTGGGTTTTAAAACCAGTCCACACAGTCAAAAGACTCTTCAATGCAACAAGAATGATATGGTCTACCGCTGGGACATTAAAGAACATTTTGAGGACAGTATACTATTGAAATTTAACACAGGCCCTGTACTTTATACAGTATGCATTGCTATTACATGCTTATTCGCTTTGCTATCAGAAACATTGCTAGACTTCTTGGCAAGCAAGATATCAATCTGATTAGATGGCAATTGACTCAGGTGGATATACATCTTCTTCTAAGGCTACATCGGGAGCATGTCACTATGGTTGCTACAGTAAGCGTTTATGATCTCAGAGCAGATTGATGAACAGTGAGGAAGTGTTTGGTTCTCTCAATCACAGCACAGACATCACACAAGACAATCCACCTTTCATGTGGAGGGCTTCCATCCTTGGGATAACAGTAGGGACTCTGAAAGTGGTTATAACTGGTCAAATAACTCCAGCTCCCCATTCGTACATGTCTATTCATTATGTAGCTATCAGTGCAGTTTTGAAAAAAAGCACCTTAGATCAAACTTTGTATTTAAAAAAAAAGATAACTGTTAACATAAGTCATCACTTTGCATGCCTTGCTTACAGGTAGTCTGTTGCTGTTTCACTTCCTAGGCTATTTTACTTCTGCAACATGTATTTGGGGCCACTTACAGTAGTGCTACCAAAAACCTGCACATGTGAGATGGTAGCACTTTAGATTTTGGGGCAAATAAAACCATGTAATAACATATACTACTGGGTAACTACTGCTCTTGCATGGTAATTGCTGGTTGAACAAATACGTGATTATATGTAAATGAGCCTGTATCATGCTGTTACCATGCATTCAGGTAATTTCCTTTAATTACAAAATTGTAACTGTGGAACCATTGAGCAAGACACATGTATTACATTGTAATTACATGACTATTCAGACCTATACTCTAAAGTGCTACCTGTGAGACCTACACAGCGAATGGAATTGTGGTTATGGAAATATTTGATTAGCTACATATCCCCTTTTAACAACAAATACTTTCCCCTTTTTTACTACTTATTGTAGTAATTGTATTTATAAAAATTGCATCCATATGTTTTAGGTCAATAAAGTAAATTTGTGAGCAATTATAAAGGGAGGAGGTGCTCAATGATACAGTTGTTGTTTGTTGTTGTTTTGTTTTTATATAGTTCACAGAACTGGTACGCTATTTAATTTAAATTTCTTGTTCCCCAGGCCCTGCAACTTTTGTACAAGTGTTAGAATGCCAGGTATTAATGATTGTAACAGTATATCACATGTTTTCAAAGTGCTCTGAAATGTAACAGAGATGTTGTCCCAGTCGCTCTGCTTTACAACATGTAATAATGAAGGGTGTTTGAGATGAGCATGAGACGCCTCAAGCAGAGCTCAGGGATTGACTGGCTTGCCGGCTGTGGGACACTGAAGAGGAAGTTAAAGTTAATGTGACAAAAATGCAAACGCAATAAGTCAGTTATGTATGTATTGGAGGTACAATACACAGCGGTCCAGGCTTGTAAGAGTTCATCCTGACACACATTGCATTTGACCAAAGCCAAGAGAAATGTGTCAAAATATTAAATTAGGAATATTTAATTACGGATAATGGTTGCATCTTTATGTTTAAGCCCTAAGTTGTCAGTTATTGGGTAATAATATAGTGTGAGGCTGTGTTAGTTTATTACAAACAGCGTTGTGACTATAAAAGAAAACTTGAATCTCATATCCAGATCAAGCATGGGAAATATCATAAAACAGACATATAATGTAGCACTTGAAAATTCCTCTAGACCGTAATATAAGAAGTTCATACTTATTCTGGCTTTGCCCTTCTTGAAAACCCTATTTATTTTAACATATGGAATTCACCTATATTAATATACTGTATGACCGTCTCATCGTTAACACTGCATGTAAATGCCTGTGCTGTGCTACATCATTACACTAAATTAAACTGACATTGCCTGTCCCTCTGCCTTATTCAACCTCAAAAGCTATCTTGATAACAGATGCAATGAAATAATTTCTTATTAATCAATTAAATATTGCTCATTAATTCTTGATTTAATTCATGAACTATAGTTTATTGGAGTTTACTGAATAATATAATATGTTTAGATAGATAGAAATCTTATATAGAATCCTTTAACAAATTAATTAATTCATTAATTAATTAGTTAATAAATTATTCAATTCTAGGCCATTTTTTACAGCAGGAAGAGGCAGCCAGGGAAATGAAAATACCATTTAAAATGCACAACAGTGACAGGAAACAGTAAAAAGACAGACACATCTTTTTGTTGTTTTCATTTAAAGTAATGCTTGAAGCCCATGGCGGATGAGTGCAGTGACTTCAAAGAGGCAGAAATGAAATCATTTCCACAAAGTGTAGTTCAAGTTAAAATACAGAAACCCATCCACTGTTGCACAGATTAACTTATCACCTAGTTAAATGGGCTGTCAGTCGGAGATGGCAGTGCTTGGCAGGGCGAATTCAAATGCATGTAAATTTCCCTGGTGACTGCCTAGGAAGTATGGTGGAGCTGTCAAATGATGACATGCAAAAATGCTTAACACTGTTAAAAATACATTGGACGAGGATAGCTCATGTTTTAATAACATTTGTCAGGACAAATGATATGAACTAATCCTGAAATGTTGGCCCTAATAATAAATTATGATCTGAAGAAAGAAAAAAAAAAAAGAAGTAAAAACACACATTCAGGAAAAGTGTCTCTCGGTGTTTCAGGTAAGTTTAGCAACCCCCCCACACACACATGTACGCACGCACGCACACGCACACGCACACAAACAATTAACAGTTAGCATGCTGAACCCCCTTGGTGTCCCCAGTGCTAGCAGACAAACAACGCTTTAGAGAGGTAGTGTTCCAACAGACTTGGCTGTCAGGTTCATTTCACATCACAACAAAGTGATTAAAAACATCCAAATCACACCAATTACGCAGTTCTCTTTGTTACGCTCCATTTCTGTAGAATTGGGTGAATGTGTAGCAGTGAATTCAATAATCATCTTTTTGATGTATTCTGTAATTATACACAAATAATATGTTTATTTATACTTTAACCTTAAGAGAAATTATGCTCCATTTCAAGTTTGCACTATTTTAAAATCCCATTAGAATTCAAGATATGCAATAATTTCTTACAGTGGGAGTGATTTAGTGATTTTAACGAACACTATTCTTTGGGTGACCGCAAACAATAGCCACTTAAATGATTTATTATTATTATTATTATTATTATTATTATTATTATTATTATTATTATTATTATTATTATAAGTAGTCACAGTGGCATTGGTACACATAAGTATAATTATTTATGTTTAAATACATTTAATAAACTTGCAGTACCCGTATATAAATAAGCAGTATTTATATTTATGCATATGCACTGTATATCGTGTGAGAGAAAATACAGATTCAGACAGACACATATTTATTTTGAAGGGGAACTTATATGCTGAAGCCTCAGATTCAGCACAGATAAACAAATAAGTAGCAAAGTCACTCTAACAACAATACAAGTGTCTTAGATCCCTGATATTTCTCATTGTAGATATACGCCAGCATGGCTTTATAACATCTCCTTCACTAGTCTAGTACTGATAACAATCAAAAAGGCATAAACAAATCCCACGCTGTTCTGAGTATGTAAAGCTGATGTATAATGTATTAAACATAAACAAAGTAAGGTGGTGGTGGGGGAGATTGGGTTAGGAATGGGAAATAATGGTGGGAATCTTCCTGAGGCAGGTGTATGGGATATCTTTGAAGTCATAGTGATGGGCCACCAGAGACTTGAGTACATTATGACCCTCATTTGCTTAGACTACATCCGGGGCACTTGAACATCTCTATTCTGCTGGGATCCAGGCAAGGTAAATGGTGCAAATTGAAAGAAATCTATTATAGGAAGCCTAAATCATTTCTTTAATGTAGGATCACAAGCAAAACAGTTTTAGGGTTACTCAGGTAATTTCAGTCTCTCTCTCTCTCTGCATATTAGCAATGACCGTTTGTTTGCAAAGTGTGCTGAGGCCACTCTCCCTGGAGTAACACCACGTGTGTGCCCTGGACTTTAAGTGTTTAACGAAAGGGGAAGGAGATGGGAGGAGATGGGGTAGGGGTTTGTCTTTGCTAGAGTGATAACAGTTTTGAATACTGGTACTGTGGCTGATTTACACTGTCGGGAGTTTAATTATATTGACTTGGGGAAAGTTAAAAGAAGACATTTTGATACTTCAGATCGCTCTTAATGCAAATTATATTGTTATGCATTTTTAAAAAGACATTGATGACTCATATTTAATGTATTACTTTGTATGCCCTTAAAATACATATTTACTTTTTCATTTAAACTGAGGTATGATCTCATATAGTATTTGGGTCCTACTGCGGGTGTCAGCTTCCAAGTTTTGACTTTACTTAGACTTGATTAAAACTAGTTTAGCTTGTTCCCATTGGCTGAAATTGAACAATGGCCACATGTATTTTCAGGCAAGGGTGTATGAGAACAAACATCCTTACCAGAGGATTCTGTGTCAAAACATTTCTGGTTTGAAGTGAAGTTCTATTATAGGACTGCTTTGTATTTTGGTAAGTTTCAATGAACATACATGCATTATTGGCAAGCTAACATTTTTTTCTACAAGAGTAGGGCTCCACAGGCATCTACCTTTTCTAATAGTGCAGATTTCTTGGGATCCCACACCGTACCAAACTGTCTCACAGCATCTTTGGTGTGTTTAATCATGAGTGAGATTACCATGACACCAGCACGTTCCTTTAGGATCTAGAGTTGCGTAGACAGCATAGCATTGAAACTAATGTAGCAAGAAACTCTTAAAGATTGTTTATGCACTGCCTCCTGTTTAATAAAAATGACAAATCTGGAAGAATGTGTATAAACTTGCTTTCTGTGTCCTGTAAGGGACACAGACCTGTGTTAGAGGGATGGGTAAAAGCTGAGAAATGTGTCTACTTGAAGTTATTGTTAACAAGTTCAATAATTTAACACAATCCCTTTCTCAACATTACATTGTTTCCTGCTAGAAGCAGTATTTAAAAATCCAAACGGTCAATATTCCATAGTAACCTGTTTACGACGTGGAAACCCACATGTCACTGCTGCCGTGTGAGATGAATGGACTACCACAATAAGAACGGCAGAGAAGCTGGAGACAAAGTGGCAAGTCGACGAGAAGTTGGCTTGATGGTGATGGACAAAAGACAAGTAGACCTTTAAATGGAAAGAAGCTGATTACTGAAGTGCATGGCTGACTGGCTGACTGATTGACTTCAAGACTTCATGGCTGCCTTCCTCAGGTTTTGTCAAGGCTTTGACACACAGACTGACTGAACCTTGGGATAGTATAAAAAGAGGAATACCTGTCATGCTATGTAGTGAGGCCTGCTGGAGAGGAGATGGGGTTCGGCATTTAAAAAATGATTAAAAGACACATTTTTGCATTTCTTCAAATTATGAAGAATGCATACTGTGTGACATGTTCATAATTAAAATATACAATTTCAATATCGAATGATACAGAACACACAACATGAAAATTAAACAGGTAGATCACTGAAAATGTGTATTGTATAACAATCCCCCATAACAATGGCCCTTAAAAATGATCCCTTAAAAACAAAGGAGTAAACACTGAGAGTTTTTAGGCTGATATATGGCTTTGCTTGTTTGAAAAATTGCTGTTGTTTTTTGCTCCGTCTCAACCCCCAGCCTCAGATATTATATCTTAAAAGGGCTGTGGAATGTGTAGAGGCTAGGGTGACGTTTTGGTGACCAACATTTTTGTGTCCAAGTCCAAGCACTCGGACAGGCAGAGGCAGCTCTGTGCTTTCAAACTCTTTCACTTTGCATCCCTGGCTTATTCCTTGTCATCGAAAATGCTCCTTTCTAATGTCTGCACATCAGCAAACAAAACAGATGGGACGGTGGAAAATGAATAATTAGCCTCTGCACCACTGAGTTCAAGCTAATACTCCAAACCAGGTATGACATCCAGTCATTTCCAGCGGGACCACAAATGTCATGAGTGAGATGAGAATTTTTCAGATGCCTCTTCTCAGAAGCAAACACGAGGTTTTAACGCTTCCACTAGTCTGCCGTAAGTCCCAGAGGTTGTGTTTGTTGGCTACAGAATAGAAACCTCCCATTTTCTCTTCAGTGTAGCAATGGCTGCCACCAGAAGGCCTAAGTCCCTCAGGTCTTAACGTTTTCTATCTGAAGCCTAAAGACATTTTTATTGCCGCAACACCCCCCCACCCCCCACCCCCCCCCCCCCCCCCCCGGGGCGGTGCAGGTCCCATAGTTTATTTTAGTCTGTTATGAAGAGAAATATACATGCTCACTGAAAACAAAGGGTTTTGTTCTATGATATGGAAATCTTGTCTGTTTTTTTCTTGACCTGTACAGCCTGCCAGCATCCAGTGAAACTTGTCCCCAAGGGCCTAGTTGTCCAACTGGAAGCCTTAAGACAAAATGTCTTACAAAAGCATAGAAAATTGAACCTATTTGTGTATATTATACAAAAAAAAAAAAAAAAAACTACCAGTAACCTAGTCTCTTCTATTGCAATGGCTGTCACCAGCAAAGCTCTAATCCCTCTGGTCGCCCGAGTCATTCCACCCGGGGCTGGATATTATTATTTTTCTTCTCCAGCTCTATACTTTTCCACCTGCCACAGAGAACAACACTTCAAATCATGAAGGTTGATTTGAGATCCTGTTACAATTTTCTTTTGTTCTTTGGATTTAGACCTGGATTTGACTGTTACGCTTCTAACTAAAAAATTCTTAAGGCTTATTAGAAATAAAACATCTGTGATATCCCAGCTGAATGGGAAACTCTTTTTTTTTTTTAATAAAAAAAGAACACAAGTAATGCACTTGCAGATATCTGTTTTTTTTTTTTACTGGGACAAATAAAACAAAATCTGATTGATATACTACACTTTATTACCATATTCCACTGATCCTCACCTGCTAAACAGCCTACGTGGAATAAAGACCTTGCAGATTGTGTGGCATAGATGTGGAAACATTACAGTTGACTGCCACTTAACACCTGCTACAACTTTACATTTATTACAAACAATTGACCCAGATGGAAAAGTCATACATGGTACAAACAAATTAATTTTAGTACATTTGCATTTGATTTATACACTTCAGAATTTGCTAAGGATCACTTTTTTAGTTACATATTCCTGGGCTTGTAAAAATTGAACTAAACTCAAATCTTGAACATGCATGTTAATTAGAAATGTCTCAATGATTCATGCAGGGATCAGGTGTGGTGGTTTTGCTTTTTTTTTTTTTTTTTTTTTTTTTTTTTTTTTATGTGACAGCCATGCATTTAAAAAGAGCTTTTCCACAGGAGTGTGCATTCACATAAAACCTGTGTTTTAACAAGACTCATACAATGTCACAGACGGCTTTTAAACTGGTGGTGGTTTAATGGGAATGCTACAGGATGATGCATCCCAACATCAAGTGGGAACCGAGTGAAGCAGTGCCATCCTTACTGGTATGGCTGTTTATATATCAATACAAGAACTCCATGACATCTCTGAAAGAATGCACCATGCATGTTTTTTTTTTTTTTTGCATGACTGTATAATACTAATGCATTCTGACTTTACATTATTATAGCTGAAACTTATGTCATTGAATTGACAAAGTTTATTTCAGTATTTCTAAATGTACCACCATTTAGTAATTCTATATTATTCACAACATTGTTTAGCAAAAAAATGATTTTTTCCACTTCTTGTTTATTTTTTACAGGAACAGAATTTTTTTTTTTTTTGAAGAAGTTCTTTAGGCAAGAAACAATAAGATCAAAGGCAGCTCAATACAGTAATCCCCAGTTAAATGATATATTTGAAGTAAACCCACAAGAGGTCCTACAACACATATTTTAATTAAAAAAAAAAAAATGTAATCTGCAAACCTAATTGGAAAAAACACTGTTTCTATTCCCAACTTTGCTCATTTTGTTTCCTTTTAAAGGTGTCCCAGACCGTGATGAAGCACTAGAGGCATCAATATTTATCACAGTATGAGGAGCAAAATGGAATCGGCCTCCCAAGAAAGTGAGCAGAAGAAAGTTGGCCACAAAACCAGGAGCTGGTCAATTAATGGCCGCACCCTGGGTCTTAAAATGTTACTGTCTGGAAACCCCATGGTGTGAATATTAAAGTTTTTATTGCTGTGCACGAAACATTTTCCCTCTTGTCTTCCAGTATGCTTTTCCCTCTGCTGTACAGGACCTCTGTGAGAAGCAGACTGAACATGCAGTTACTTATTCCTTCAAATCTTAAGTGAGAAACAAAATGTTAACAATGTTTCATTTAGATTTTGAATCTGACCAATTCTTTATATAATGCACACTACCTACCTAGTGATGTACATTCACTTACAAAGAAATGAACAACAAGTGATAGCTGTCAAATGGGGTTACATATTATCAATTAATATTAATAAACAAACAAACAAACAAACAAATAAATAAATAAAAAAATAAATAAATACATACATACATGCATAATACAAAATACAAATAAAGCCACACAAGCTACTAGTTCAGGTAATAGTAATAGTAACAGGTTTTATAATACAGATATGTTTCACTGTTTTGTTGAAAGATGATCGCTAATACTGCAAAAAAATACAAACGCAGTAAAATCAAGTTTATTTTATATTAAGATAAACTATACCTTATACATAACAATCACTGTCAGTCGTGTAGACAAAGAAACACCACACGCAAGTATCATTTAACTATTTTTTTCCATTGATGATGTTTAGGTACCAAACGCTGTTTGCATGCTGCATTAAGTTTGGCACTACTGGCCGTCTGTAAAGTGTTACCGGTGTTGTGCCAAAATATTTCAAGATATGCGCGTCAAAGCAGTATAAAAACATCAAAACACATCTCAAAATAATGTAAAATGTGTCATGACACTGCACTTAATACTTTTAGAGGTGTCATGAGTCAAGATTTACACACAGAGCAGCCTAAGATTTAATTACTGACAGAATGGCTAGAAAATGAACAGCCTCGAAGTGAAGTATAGATATATTTTGGTTTTGAGGTGGCTGATGATAGAATAGTAAAACAATATAACAAAGCCTTGTTTTTCTCCATGGATATTGTGAAGCAAAGCGCCAGTAAGTTATTCATATGTAAATATCTGTTAACGTCTATATGTATATATGTTTCATATTGCAATTGTGTGATTACATTTTTCATTGTTTTGGAAGACTTTGGTATTATTGATATCGATTTCAAAATTCATGCACAATATTGAAATAAAATGTTCATTCTTTCACATTGTTCTATCAGCCTAAACTGTACAAAAACAGACCTGGCGACCAATTGTAGCCCACAAGGGACCCATAAGTTGTGCCCCATTGCCCCAGTGTCATACATTTCAGTGTCCTTGCTTTAACCTATAAAATGCCTAGGAACAAAATCTATATATCCATCTGGCTGCCTCAAGTAAAGCAATAGTCTGGGTTACCTGAGGGCATGTGTTTCTGCTGTTTAACAGCCAGAGGATGAGCAAGCGGAGCAGCCTCTGAAAGCGAACTTAGATCCCAGAACACCTGGTGGTGAGAAAAAACAAAACAAAAAAACAACCTCAAACCACTGTATTACCCAAAGCAGCAGACTTAAGTGGAGAATTATGTAGCAAATTGTGTATTAATATGTGTTACTTATTATAAAGGGACCGTACTACATACCCAACAGAGGAGAGCAGCATCACAGGCTTATGGGTTCCCAGCATCCTCTGCTGTTTTTTCTTTTTCCTTTGAGTTTTCCTTTTTTTTTTTTTTTTTTTGGAAAGATGCTGACTCATTCCCTGAGCAATCAGTATTATGTTCCGTTACAAATTTGATGGTAATAGGCCTGCATCCATTATCATTAGTGCATCTCAGCATGCAGGTACACGATGGGTCCTGCCAGCGAGTTTGCTCCAGCTCAGTGAGCCAGGGGCCATGCTCCACTGCAAATGAGGATGAGGAACACCTGCTCCAGGGTTTTGAGGCAGACCAGCGCCATCCTTCACATCTCATGCAACACTTGTTTTGTCAGAATGTAGGCCTGGCCCCAGCCAAACACCCCTGACTACAGATCATATACCAATCCTCCCCTTGCCTCTGCTTTCAAATCAAGAGGGGCAACATCTCAGAGATTATACTACTGAATGTCCAAACCATAGCGGGGAGAATTGTACACCAATGGGAAGGTGTACCTGAGAAGTAAAGATCTGCTAGTAATAGCATGTAGTTATGAATATAGAATATAGACAAGGTTCCTGTAAAATTGATATTGCACTTCAATGGACTATCCTGTCCTAAATAAGTGAATAAAAAGGCAAATTTGGACAACATAAATGATCCAGCACCACAGATGTTTCACAGAGGGATTGAAAAAAGATTGCCCCTACAGGAAAGTCCAGCAACTGCTGTTGGTTTACTGGTAGCCAGCAAATGTTTGGGAATATAAACCAGATTCATTAACAGAAAAAAATAAAATTATAATAATTACCAGTAATGGGCTATTTCAACATGAATGGATATTAAACCAGTATCATATTACAATATATAATAAGCATGATCAGATAACAATTACCACAGCTAACACAGTCTAGCATTGGGGATCTCAGACAAACATAATGCATGAAACTTTCTCAACATCTCAACATCAGAAATGAAGATTCAACCATCCACTGAAAATGAAGCAGAAGTCAGTAACTACCAAATTACTGAAAAAAAATGATTTTGATGCTTTCTTCTAACAAGGTCACAAAGGGTGTGTTTTACTTTTGGGTTATGGAAACTCTTGATCTCCTTGGCAACAATACTCTATGAAGGGAAGAGTTTGAATTCTACATTGCATCTGCCCAATTTTTAAATGCAGCATGATAGGCTGAGGCATTCCATAATTGTGCCAAGGGCTTAGGCATACAATATTTAGCTTAACAATAGGACTGTCTTTGGACAGCGTTAACCTTTCTAGTTACACATATTTTTGACAGCGCACAGCTGGATTTTCCTCATAAGCATCTTCCTTGAAAGTTCAAATAATTTTCATAACTAATGGTATAGGCTTAAACGTACAGGAACTCTCTCTCTCTCTCTCTCTCTCTCTCTCTCTCTCTCTCTCTCTCTCTCTCTCTCTCTCTCTCTCTCGCTCTTATACAAATGTTTTCAAAGTGAAAGTTATCAAAAGCCTAGCAATCCTTTTAAATATCCACAGGTTTGCAAAGAAATGTGTTTCCTTTTCCATATACAGTACAGTAAAAGATTTTAGCACAGTAATAAACCAAGAAGTTGAATTCAATTTAAACTGCATCCTGTATTGCAAACTGGAGACAACATTAACAGAATTATCTAGTATGGTGCACTGTGTCACACAGCCTTCAATTTGGCAATATTTCTCAAGTAAGAGAAAGCTGTTCTGATAACAGAATGAAGACTCTTTAATAACACATAATATAACCCAAACTATAAGATTCACCATATTGACGGCATGCAACTTTAATACGGAGGAATGGAATTATATGAATAAATAGCAAGTGTTTATTAAAGATCGGGTGTTTAGTAATGAAATAATACAGACATTCTGAAGCATGTGCCGAAAGCAAAACTGAAACAGTTGTCAGTTCTGAAGCATTGTCTTTTAATTAACAGTAACTATTTAGCATTAAAACGCAAATAATGTGAACCTATTCTGTGATTTAAATTTAACAATGCTCTCGCAAAAAAATACCATGGTGAGCCTCTCTGTATATTGCAGAAAACGTGCTTCTGCTAGGTTTGATCTCTCTTAGCTTGCTTAAGTGGCAGACTTCCTAATTAGGTTGTATAGCCTGCAGTCATATTTTTGAGATTTTTTTCTGCTCTTTTCAGTGTTCAGTGAAACACCAATTAGCACTGGAAGCTTCATGAACATCATATAATGAGAACACTCAGTCCGAGTGGAAAGGAAATTCAAGGACTTTGCAATGAGTGGCTTGTTTTTCTTTTCTTTCTGCTCAAGCTAGCTGGCTCTGAAAGATGCAAAAAAAAAGAAAAAACGCCAAAAAAAAAAAAAAAACGTTATCTCTAAACATTTAAATAGCATAATATGTAAAGAACAACCATCTTTGAAATTGCATTGAACAAACATTACATTCTTTCTTACAACAGCCTACTTAACAGTTAACAAGACCTGACAAGATCTTAAAGAATTACTGGCTTGAGAAAATATGTGTTTGCTTTGATATTACATTAATTGACATTTTCTACAGAAAACATCTTGACGAACTTACATTTTGATTTGGAAAGTTATTGTCTTCAAATACAAAACTTTCAAAAAAGCATCAATAAAACTATGTCAGATCTTTGAAACCTCAAAGGGGAATGATATGCCTATAGATGTTACTTTACCATTTCCATGTAATTCACACTTTTATGACATAACAGGTTTATTCATCTATAGTCTTTGATCCGTGCCCATGTTGTTTTTTATTAGCAAACAGTTTGTGACACAACAAATAGAATCTATATAGAGAAATTAAATCATCACCCTTGCACTGTTATTGAGACATTTCATCTGTGGGTGTCCAAGAACAACCAAAGGACAGTACATTGACAAGTATAATGGCATCTCCATCACAATATCATCACTAAGACTGGCATTACATGACTTTTTTGTTGGGGTTCTCTATGAGACGTCAGTATTTGCAGTATATAGGAGGCTAGACTAGCTGTGCTTCATGGGTACAGTACAGGGGCTGTGTAGTCCCAAATGTTGTCAATACCTAACTGTTAATCAGCAATACATGAAACAAGATCTTCCTGTAGGTGGGAAAGCAATAAAAACTCTCAGGTCTGCAAAAGAAACATCGGGCGACCAAGCAGGATGTTAACCGCATTGCGTAATACAGTCTGACTGTTTTACAGCAGTGCACAAAAATCAGTATTAAAATAATGTGATACCCGGGCGCCTTTCCAGAACTTACAATCTGGTTCCAATAAATCCTGAACACTGATTGTAGGTGAAGCTGCCTTCCTGATTTGCCTTGAGCTAATAGGTGCTCACATGCTGAGGTTCTACAGCTATATCTAATATTCAGCTTGCTGGAGCCCATCTCAGTCCTGGACACACTATTTTCATTACTCCAACACTTCTGCTCCATATATGACCCTCCATAATTTGAAGAAGATGCTATGAATACTGTAGTCCCAGATTTTCTTAACATCATGAACGGGTCAGATGGGATGAATAGTCCACGCCCTCAGCTCCACTCAGGTTCATTGTTCATCAGTTTTGCGTGATGATCCTGTAGGATGAATTACTTCTGTTTATGAACCAAATGCTTCTGGGTTTGAATCATCTCTTTACAAACCTTATTATAGCAGTTTCCTAGGTGTACCACAGTAAAAGCAACTTGGGCTACAGTAAAAATTGTATGATGTAAAGATGGTATATTGTAGCACCTGCATAAAATATGCACACACTGTATTGTATGGGATTGTGTACTTCATTCTGTAAAGAATAACTTGAGCAGATATATCACCATACATATGGCAGTATATTTATATACTGCTCTATGCCGGTACCGGTACAGAGAAATGTGTTTTAAAAAGTATTTTGCTTAATGGGGATTACTGACTGAAGGAACAGTTGTGCTGTGTCTGTGTTCTTTCGTGTTTTCACTGTTTAATTGTATTCAGTACGAAGAGTCATTATCTTTATTTTTGCATTGATTGAGAAAACTGTATCTCCTTCTAAGGCTTCTATCACTCGGAGTTGACTAAATGGAAATTCAGAGTTGAAGAACATGCACAAATGATCTTCATCCCCTCAAGGGTGCCCCAGGGACTTCCTCCACTTTTAAATTGAAAGACATGGCATCAATATCAGGATCTGTGATTTATTGACCCCCCCACCACCAGTTTTAATGTCCAAAAGTGCATCATGTATGAGTTCTGAATCACAGTTATGTCCCATTTTTATTAGTATTTATTAACACTCAATAAACCTGTAAAAGATACAGTAAATAATTATTCTATTTAGATTTCTTAACTATTTATTTTCTTTTGGACCAAATGTGATGATATCTGTACTGTACTGTACGGTGTTAGTTCCTCCTAATCGAATTAGAATAAATAAATTATATTATATATATATATATATATATATATATATATATATATATATATATATATATATATTATATATATATATATACACTATACACCACATATATATATATATATATATATATATATATAAATATATGAGAAACAGATAAATCAGTCATTGTTTTGCAATACTATTGTATTGTTAATATAGAAAAAAAATAAGAGCAAAAAGCAAAGTATGTGCAAACAATATCAACAAAAAAAAAAAAAAATTATTGGATGAATAACTAACTAATAATACCGGTGAGGACTAGTATTATCAGACCCCCACCCCCTTGCTAATTCAGAAATCAAAATTCACACGTCTGGAAAAAATTGACACAGGTCTGGTCTTTCCTCGGGAACAGGAACAATGGAGAAGGGAATATGCAGAGTCTCTGGATCCCTAGTGTTGAGAGTTGAACTCCTGGCACTCGACTAAGGGTAGGCAGGGTCACTGTCCTCCACCACAGGGGCTGACCTCCAGGGGAGAGGAATCGGCTGCACCAATCTCTGCTAATCTACAGCCTGATTAGGAGCAGTGCTGGGAGGCAGTGCCCAGAGGAAGCCTAGCGCCACTCCAGCCCTCCTGATCCCAGATTGAGTTGCAGTGTCTGGCTGTGAGCAGGATGGATCATATTGCACAGGGACATCAATGAGACCTAAATTTAGGAGGACCAAATTAAAATAAATAAATAAATAAAATAAATAAACTTAAATATGTCGCTAAATAAAATTAAAAAAAAAGAACTCTCAAAGGTTAAGGTTTCTGTTGCAATGCCTGCGTTCCAACTGTATGAAATCCCAGTGGGGGCTGTAATTGCAGTCCAAATGGATCATGTGGGTTGAAGCTAGCAATCTGGGTGGTTCCCTATCCCTTTAGTAAGAGGATGGCCCCACTGTGTGGAACATAAGCTCATCGGCTCCCAGGAACTTTGTTTGGCCACGTTGCAGAAATCCTAACACAGAAACAAAGCTAATGCCTTTTTGAAATATTCATTTGCACACACATTTTCAGTGCAAGATTTCTGTAGCTTTTGATTTGTTTTGACCGCTCCACCTTAAGTTCTTAAGGTTAAACAATTCAGTTAGGATTTATTTGGATTCCAGTAATACTTAACTTTGTCCTTACTCTAAAATACAATGCCAGATTAATTTAATTTAGCCTGGGATTTAGCAACTTGAATTCTTTTTTACATCAATTGTTATGAAACAATAATATGAATAAGTTACTTAAATGTTTTTAGTTGATTTGAAGAGCACACACTACTGCAGTAAACTGAAGATAAACTGCATTGATTCTAACCTCTTTTTTCAGTCCCCTGAAACTGCTGTCTTGCTAAGTTCTGCAGTTGTGATTCAAATGTTTATCATGCAAAGGCACAGCTGGTGCAGTAGCCAAAATAAACAAAAGCTATTACATTTCAGAGCTGGGGACTGCACTGCAGGATTGGGCCACTTCACATGGGAAAATCTGTTTCTGGCCTCTGCTCAGTCCAGCTAACATGCTCATATTGAATAATGAATCCTTAATTCATATGTGGATTGTACATCTCTGCTGTAACTATCTAGATTAAAATATACACAAGAGGCTCATTTTATTACTTAGACTGATGTTTATAAAAGAACAATTGCCAGCAGAAGTCTTTGCCTATTGCAGGTTTTTTATTTTTTTTTCTCAAAAATAAGCCTTGTACTAACACACATCCTGAAATCCATTTTCAGCTGGCAGATATTCAACACAGTTGTTGGTCTTGGTTTAAAAAAGAACCCTAGTATTAACCTGTGTTACTCTGCTCAAACCCTGCTGAAGACGAGGGATGTGCCACACTTGAATTGCATACGACATTGCTCCAGAAACTGTAGATAACAGGGATTTCCATAAACCAGCCTGCTCCAAAACCCCTAATCAGTTCTAAAGATGCCAGTGTTCATTCTTCATTTCGCATAGTCAGGATTGCTAGTGCAGCTTAGCCTTTTGTCTGCATTTCTGCCCTATAATTAAGCATGAAATTGTGTTTTACCTTTTTATTTGACAATTCTACAAATGCTATGTCTCAAGTAATCCTACGTGGACCTGCTCTAATAGGAATAATATAGGATGATAATTGGAAAAATCTCTCTTGATATATATATATATATATATATATATATATATATATATATATATATATATATTATATATATTTTATATATATATAATTCTTTAGGAAATTTGCCTTGGTGAAAGGGAGGCAGATGTCGTCTTAATATCTTATTATTGTCAAGTGTCATCTCCTCTCAGCAACACCTGTTCTGCAGCAATCTGCTTTTCTACAGTTAACCTAGAGGTGATCATTTATAGCAACCTTTTTTTTTATTCCAATTCTTAAGTGCTTTTTTTTTTTTTTTTTTTTTTTTAGTTTTGCAGAAGTGGGTAATGCATTTTCTTCATTCTTTTTTTTCCCCAGTTGTTGATAATATTGCAGAAAAGGGAGAATGAGAAGAGGGGGGGTGGGGGGTTGTGGGTTTACCTATGATTTTTGCTTGACAGCTTCACCACGCACATCAGGTCCTGCCAAATGCTCTGCCATTAATTTATGATTTAAAGTAATTAACTTTTGCTGATTAAAGTAATTATTTCAAGTGCTTTGCACTCAGGCCCAAAAGATGTGCATAGCTGCTCTCCGATGTACGAGTGAACAGCATGCCAAGTGCTTTAAAGCTGCATCGGGAATCTTGCAGTGGCTTCTGCCAATCTAACAAATCTGCTATCGTTTATGGCTGACTTGTACTAACTGCTCATTTTAATGCCAACTCCTGGCAGTGCCCAGGAGCAGCCTACGCTCCCTTCCCTCGTAGTAAACAAGGTAAGCCTTCAGAAAAGTTGTCACATGGCTGTTGACAGCTGCAAAATTGTTTCAGCCTGGTCTCGCCTGTGGCTTTTCTTCAGGTTTCTCTAGTACACATTACAGATCCAGTCCATGCCAAAATGACTGCTAGGAGGCATCACTTCATCCAATATCTGCCTGTGGCTTCAGGCAGCTGCCTGGCAGAGACTTGGTTAGCTTTTTGTGGTGTTGCCTTGATCTTTCTCCAGAGCGGAATACTATCAACATGATTCTGAGTGACAGTTTTCGGAACTCACATGTTCCATGAGCTCAAGCATTTGCAGTAACTTTTTTTAAATTAATATCAATGTTTTAAATCTGTTTTTAATGTTACTCCATAGGTATATTAAACCTGCCAGAGCTAAAATCGCTTCTATCTCTAGGTTATTATAATTGTTGTAGATGTGGATTAAATTATCAATGCCTGTTATTTAAATTTAAAGACAAAGAAATTTTGTTTAGAACAAGGAAATTGGGTCACACTTTATAGGATTTGGGCAATAATGAACAGGAAATAAAAAAAGGTAATAATCACTTTTTTCTTTGCTTCCCAAGGTTTTAATGGTTAAAGGTTTACTAATCCAAGCCAATTTTTTTTTTTCTTGTTTAAATAAGGAAAAATATTTTTTAATAAAGGAAAATAACTTTTTTTTTTAATTAAATTAAATATCTTATAACAATCATTATTACTGGCAAATATTTCCAATTTCATATTTCAAGTGCCATTAACAAGGAATGACAGTTTATTACACTTTTATTACAAAGTAATTATACAGTTATTAATTATATTTTATTAATATACTATTATTATTTGTATTATTATTATTATTATTATTATTATTGTTATTATTATTATTATTATTATTATTATTATTATTATTATTATTATTATTATATTATAGTTATTATAGTCTAATGTTCTTTTTGACAACGTTTATAACATATTTATTAACACAATGCAATTTCTTTTATAGCAGGAAAATATATATTATGCATTTCGATTCCTTTAGCCATGTATGTGCTACAGAGGAACATGATGTACAATTAACTGATAGAACAACAGTGGCATTTGTCCAGGTTTTGCCTCCAGCCTCATCATGGTCACAATCATTCATGGAGTGTATTGATTGGTCCCATTCAGACCAATCAATACACACCTACCCTTTCAATGGTGAGATGAAAAGCACGCCCCCTCACAACATCGTTAAAGATGTTCTTTCTTTCTCAAATTGTTTCATTGTGTGGGCTGATGTTATAAAAAATGTTTATAAAACTATATATTTTATATCAGCATCTGAGATTAAAACGAATTAAATAACCACCATCAAGCACTGTATGAATACACTGCTTGAACAAAAAGACAATACATGCATATCGAATGTGATCTGTTTACTGTAAGATACAGTAGTTGCGTGAGTTAACAGTTATGTGGATTAAACATATTGACCCATATTCTTCTATACTCAGTTTATTCAGATAATAGCAGCAGATTTATCACTGCCAAACACAGCAGGGAAGCAATTTCCCATAGTTGTCCTTTTTTAAACTGCTATGCCACAGTTCATAACAAAAAAAAAAAAAAAAAAAAACAGGATTGTGTGCATTTGTTTAAATTAGCTTTTGGAAAAGCAGGATACAGAGGGCACAACAATGGCCTTACAGGCCTAGGTGACTTGTCGGCCCTAGAGAGCTCGCTGGGTTTAAGTATCTCCATTTTGTGGAAGCAGATTTTGCGCTAACTGAAAATAATAAAATATGAGCCCATTTTGCACTTGACTGGGGCCTGCAGTCTACTGGAGATATTAGAGGCAATTTGCAGCCAACGTGCAGGTCTGTTCTATCTAAAATATTATCAATGAGCTTGTCAGCCAGAGCCCTAACCTCCTTTTGTTATTTTCAGCTGCACTCTCCTCAGGTGCTTCTCTCCGTACCCTCGGCCCCTGAAGACTAGCAACAGGATGTCATACACCTGTTTTGCTTAAGGCTGGGACTTGGAGCCCTGTGTGCCGGTGTGCCAGCACTGGCTCACTAGCTGCCTTGCTCAACGTATATGTCAGGATGTCAGATGATAGTTGTTGTATCTGCAGCTGTTGCATAAGAACAGTGCCAGCGGCGTGCGTTTCCTGCGGTGAGCTTTAATTTGCTCTCGCCTCTCCCTGAAGAGCTCCCATCCCATCACCTTGCTGATGCTGCTGCAGATGTAGCAGGCACAGTCCTTGTGTAGCTGAGACTCAGCCGAGTGTCAGGAACAGTGGGGGGATGGGGGGAGGGTCTAGGACAAAACTTTAACTCTCCCTGAGAGGCAGTAGGTAGGCAGGTTGGGAGTGGGGGGGCTACCGTTTAACCTTGCGACCCTCACCATCTGAGTTCTGTAAGCACTAGAGCCACACTGGTTAAATTGCGGTCGGACATCTTAAAAGAAAAAAAAAAGAAGAATGGACTACACGTTGTGGCTCGCAATTCTTTTTTTTTTTTTTTTTTTTTTTTGTAAATTAACCTTGTCTCCCACCCTCCTGTTTTGCTAAATTTAAAAATTGGCAGTGGCTGATCTGTGGTTAGACTTTTTAAAGGCCTAGTGCTTTAAAGTCTATATACCCCTTAGGTCAGTTGTGTCTGACCGTCTAGAACACATCTTTGTGTTAGCATTCTGTGAAAAAGTTAGATATATTTCCTGCTGTGCTAAAATGACTTCTGTGTTGTGTATAGTAAGAGTTAATGTTGGAAACTGAAATGCATTTGGTTAACAATTCTGAGATATAGGTGAAAAATATCTGCATGTTTGGTAGCAGAAATAACAAACTGAAGCTTGAGAAAGAACATAAAAAAAAACCCATTACAAACCATGACATTTTTCTAGACAAATAAAATGTTACTTAGGTTGTGTACACGTATGGTTTAACATGGCATTTCCTCAGTTTAACACAAATATATAGTTTAATATGTGTAGTATGTTTATGGCAGAACTGGGGAAATTAGCCCAAACCAGACCATGTTCTTGTGAAAAAAATATTGCTGCTGTTTTTGCACACAGTATTCCTAAACTGTTTAGGAATACTGTTTCCCAGACCACTACACCAAACATCTGCTTTAAATACACAATAGTTGCAAATCATTTTGTGGAGAAAAAAGATATTTTGCTTAAAAGGCAGAATGGCAAAATGCTGTACAGAGAAATGGAATAAGAGAGCAATGTTGTGTTGGCAGGGAGGTTGGAATAGACTTCCTGTACATTTTCCATTTTGGAGTCATTTCTCTACAATGTGCCAGTAGTCTGTGTGTGTGTGTGTGTGTGTGTGTGTGTGTGTGTGTGTGTGTGTGTGTGTGTGTGTGTGTGTGTGTGTGTGTGTGGGTGTGGGAGTGGGTCTCCTGTACAGTTTCAGCTGTTCACAGATGGATAAGAATGGAATACAGTGCAAACTTCATGTGTTACACTATGACTGGCTTGTAGGAAGACCTGTAGAGATGGGGGGAAAAAAAACAACAACCCTATTCTGAATCCTAGAGTGCGCTCTGACACCGTTGTGTGTCTCGGCAAGAGGTCGTTCCATTTTTAAAAGCTAACAGATCGTGGCTTGAATCCCTTTGGGCATCCATCCTGTTAAACTTTTAGAGCCGCCTTATCAGTATACAAAAGCAGGTTTTGGAAAACTGTTCCGATGATTTGTCTTTTCCCTTGGTTCCGGTCAGTTTTTGAAAGATTAGTATCAGGAAATGGTGACGGTGGTTAAGTAGGGGCAAGCAGATCTCAACCAATATCCTGGCATGGTGAGAAGAGGCACTGTGTTGTGGGATGACAATTTAAACCAGTTTCCTGTATAATTCAAATCAGTTTTCTTTCGCAAAACAAGCTGCTACATCTAAACACCTGAAACAAAACAAATTACCAGACTGAAGCCATAACCAACCCCAGTGTTCATTTTTGCTCTATTTTGTTGGTGCTGTATACATGGATTAAGGTAGCTGTGTGCAATAAAGTTGATCCTCTACTGTATATGCCATCTTAACAGCAATTTATTACTTATGCTATACTTGCATAAATGAGGTAAAATCTTAGCTATTAATCAATTAAGAATTCATTCTACAGCAAGAAGTTGACGAATGACATATTCTTGGCTAAAAGTGTCTACAAAAGTAATTACATTGTGGCTTTTTATGACCTAAATCAAAAGCGAGTGTTGGCATTTCACTTCCGTAATCATACATACAAAATGTACTTACTGGTAAGCATTTAAGATACTGCAAAAGGTCACTTATTCTCAGTGGTATTTAACTCAAAACACACTACAGGAGGCATTTTGTGAAAGTGTCTTCCATGCATCTAATCAATAATGTGTGTTGTTAAATAACCTTACTGTTGGAACTTTAACAACTGAGAGCAGAACTCTGTGGATCAAAAATGTATGCATTGGAAGAAAAAAGTACCTTTCTTTACATTAGAAAGGGGTACTTCAGTCAAGCTATCAAATTAAAAATTCAGACAGTATAGTGAAGAGTATTGGAACCACTATACTTTGTGGTATTTTTTATTTTATTGCAATAACAATGCTAGGCCTAAAAGATTTATATTGTGGCACACACATACACCCACACACACAGATGTCAAAATACAACCCCAGTAGCAACTACAAGCCTAAATCAATGTTAACCAAAAAAAGAGATGCTTTTTTGACCTAATAGCTTTTTTCTGTAATTAAACTTTATTCAATTCTTGCAAAATACTTATTTGTTTTATAAATGTGTTATTATCAGCATAGCTTGACACTCTCCTGCAAAGCAATTATTGTACTGCAGTGAAAAATAAAGAACATTATTATTATTATTATTATTATATTATTATTATTATTATTATTATTATATTATTATTATTATTATTTCTTAGCAGATGCCCGTATCCAGGGTGACTTACAATTGTTAAAAAAAATCACAGTATTGCATTATAAAATATTACAATAGAGAATATATGGATATTCCTTGTATGGATGTTTCTTGAGCTTTTAGTGGTACAGTAAGTGTAGAATTACTGCACAATTGTTGCACTAAAAGTCACAGCTGTACCACTAGGTTATTATTCAGTGAATTTGGATCTCAGTACAATGTGAGCAGGAGGGCTGTGGCACGCATGCCTTTTTATAGCAAAACCTGAGCTTTTCACATCGATGCACAACTTAATTGAGAATCATTAAGTGGCTGTACTAAAACTAACAACGCAGTGACTGTGCTTATAGAGACACCCTCCTTTAAAGAACCAATGAACGATCGAAGTATGAATCAGGACACTGCATAACTTCATAAGAAACAGCACCTATTCTTGATGCATCCACTAAGGTGAGCTTTCTATACAAGAAAGAAAGAGCAACAATTACAAAGTACAGCAATACACTTCTTATTATTAAGAAGAAGAAGAAGAAGAAGAAGAAGAAGAAGAAGAAGAAGAAGAAGAAGAAGAAGAAGAAGAAGAAGACACACAAAACATACACACACATACATCAAGTGTTTTTCGTTTTGCTCTAATAGTACACTACTATTACAGGCAATAAAGCTATGTAATCACTTTAGTGGTGAGCCATAGTAGTTATTAACAATTTGTAATTGTAACGCATACTTATTGGAGCTAACTGAACAACAATGTCATGTATAATAAGACATCCTATCTTGTACTATTGTAACAATCCCCACTTTCTCACTAGAAATGAATGATTTGCTCATTCTAATTTTACAATACCCATAATACATGCCTCTCTTTTCTCACAAACAAACAAGTGAGGTTTAAAGGTGAGTAAGACAAAGCAAAGCAAACTTCTAAGCCACACTCTACTAAAGCGATTCAATTTTCACCTTTCTTGTGTCTTGTTCAGTTGTATGCATTTCCTACACTGACAGCTGCCTTTGATGTTTGCAACTAATACACAAGAATAAAAAATGTAGTTTGCAGGGAATTGACACATAAAGCAGAGCAAAGCACCATTACTCAACAATCCTGGGTCTGCATAATTAGAGTACCTTACCGCTCCACAGACCACAGTTTGGTTGAACTATCCAGGTCTCATCCAAGGTGTGTGTTGTTTGACAGGTTTACAGGTCAAGCAGTACATTTCCATAATGTCTTTGCTGTGAAGCACTAGGGAAGAGGATTTGATGAAAACATTACTGAGAACTTTTTTTCTGAAACAACAAAGAACATATGAGAAGAGTAAACAATGCATAGAGTCAAGCTGAGCAAATTACAAATTACAATGTGCTAGCAGTATTCCATTCACTTATACTGTACTGGAGTTAATTAAAATAAACACACTTGCCTATGTTGTTTAATTTGATTGTGACAAAATAAAATAGATTCTGAGAAGCTTATAATTTATTCTGCAATGATAAGTCTCACTGATCAAAAATATTACAATGCATAAAGTTAAAATTATATTTTTGTTGGACAATGTTACTCTATATTGCAAAATATTGTACATTAGGAGATCCAAGCAAGTCAAAGGGGGTTATAGTGAATTATTTTTCAAAATTGTGTTTTAAATTATACAGGGTATAAAATGCTAAACATGGTATACTTATTGAATATATTATGGCAGAGCTAGCTTTCATGTTAAGCTGATTAATTAAATACAATGCACTTCAGTAACTGAGCAATGGGAGGAGTTAGGTTGATGTCCTCATCACAAACAACACTTTACTAGGCTGGACTATTCTGACTTTGCCCTTTAATTCCTTTAATTAATTAATTGAACAATATGTACATAGCTCCTAATAATAATAATAATAATAATAATAATAATAATAATAATAATAATAATAATAATAATAATAATAATAAATACACATGTAGAAAAAAACTGTTTTAACCTAATAAATATGCTGGCACACTTAAACAGGTGTTAAGAGACACATTGTGCTAATTAAACTCATTAGGGTCAATTGAATAATCAATTAAGATATTTTAAAGGCACATTTTACAATAATGACCACTACAAATGCAAAGCCATTTACTCCAGATCATCACTTGCACATTTATTTTTTCCTGAAAATACCAAATTTGAAAATGAATGAAAAACAATCTGAGACCTAATTTCAAAGTGTTTAGCTCGGTTAGTGTATTTGTTTTGCATTTCTGAATTTTTTTTTTAGCAAATGACAATTTGGAGTCAAGAGCTTTTAGAATCGAACTCTTATGCAGCACAAACCTACATTTATTTTTCTGTCAAATTACGTTTTTACTCGGTCTGTCTGCTCCCTGGTCCATTAAGGGCATTTTGTTATTATTTACTGGCAAGACTGTGGTGCACCATGGCAACTAATCTCACAGTGACTGAGTCGATTATACCGGATTATATTGTTACCCGCCAATGAACAAATCAGCAAAGGTTATTGTGCACCTTAATCACTGGAGATGGAAACCGCCTTACCAAAACAACGCTGTATGAGTTTCTAAGGGAAGATAGGGTTAAGCAAATTCCCTTTTTTGTAACCTGCAGTGGTGCCTGGCTCTGGTTCTTTATGTGGTACTAAATAGAAGAGGCATTATAACACCCTAGATAGGATGCTGTGTAGCAGCAACCAAGAGCTAAACTGAAAAATGGTTTTAAAGCGAGGAACAGGTGTGTCACACTGTGGGGGGTTGGGCATGGGCCTTGCAATGGCCCAATCGGCATCCCTTGCTATCATTATCTGCTTTGTAATTAGGCCACAGCTTTGATAGAACTTAACTCAAGCCATATGGGCTAATATAGCAGTGAAAGAGACCCCCTATGCAGGTGACAGTCTGTCAAAGCAAAGGCCTGTTAACATTAAACTGGCAATACCACAGCTTTAATATCTACATGAGAAGAGGCACAAATCCCTAGAAAAGAAGTTTACTTTGATCCGTGTCACCATCAGGCTGCTACTACCTACAGAGAAGTAGCAAGCTAGGAGAAATTTGATTAGGAAGGTTGATTGTTAAAGGGGAAAGAATAGTGGTGGGGTTCAGAATTATGTGAAAGAGCCTTATCACTGGTACAGTATAATGTTTTTTATACAATGATTATTACATATAATTTTTGCTACACTATTGAGCTGCCCTATATATATATAATATGCTAAATATCCTGTTATAGCACAAAACAATTAGGCTTTGGTGGAGTTTTTGCAGACGTTTTATCATTCTTAACATGGTATTGCACCTTTGCAGAGTACGTACTTCACCATACAGTACAAGACTTGTTATTTATTTGAATTTGGAATGTTTATCACCTTGTACACAACAGGTAAAAATAAATGATTGGTGCTGGATGCTGATTCTATTCTTTTAAAGTATGATGCTGCTCTTGTATAATAATGGAAGACTTTTTTAATTGATGTAGTACAAGTCTGGCATGTGTGTGTGTGCAGAGCACTCTTTAACTTACAATTTTAGCACTGCTTTATACCTCTGGGTTTGGTGTGAAGGAAAGAAAATGAGAAAATGCAACAGCGCACACAATAAAAAGGCCCTCTGGATGTAAACACAACAGCAGTGCCTATGATTTGAACAGCCCTCTCTCCCATACAGCTGAGCCGTTGCTTTGCTAATTTATTTGTATTCGGCTAAAGGCGGAAAAAAAAAAAAAAAAAACAGTACTGCCATTCAGCAACCAATTGTGCAGCAAGTTAGCTCTGATTGAGCCCAACATCTGTTATTATGAGGCCAGAACACACCAGTAGCTTACACTGGAGCCCAGTTTCAGTTTGCAAAATATTTGTGGGGTCGTTCTAATGTGTGACTTATGCCTAGACAAATCTCCTTATGGCAATGTTAAAGGAAGTTTATTCGTTTTTTTTTCACAGTTTACGATTATCATATCAATAAAAATGTGGAATTAAAATCTCCTGAAATGTGATAACGCATTCAGCGTCAAATAGTGTGTGTTGATAATTCTAGTTGCCAGGAATCCAGCACTGGAATATTCAATAGGTTTCTTTCCTGAAATGTATTCACTCCTGATTTGATGAATGTATCATTAAGGCAGGCCTATGCACCAGCCGGCTAATGTTTTAAAGAATGCATAGAAATAATTAACTTGCACTTAACTGGCACTGTTTTCCCCATATGAGTCAACAATCTTTAAATCAGATAACTATTTATTTTCTTAACAATGTAACCCCTTAAATTGGAATGTTTGTCTAAAACGTCAGGGTGAATAAATTCAATTACCATTTGAATAACTGTCAGGATTTTCTCAGTAGCTATTTATGTTTTGTATGTATTTGCATGCTACTTAGTGTTACTTCTGCAAATGTTCGATAATTTGTATTTGTTAAAAGAAAGAAAGTATACTTCCTACAGTATTTTCTGGAAAACTGGAACACAAATAAAATTGTGTAATTAAAATATTCCGCCACCGATGGTGCTATGCAGAAACTCATAATAAAGCCTAAAGAGCACATTATATTGTGTACAATGCTCTCATTTTGTACAACATGTATAGGCTTCTCATGATAATGCAACCCCATGAGTAGTCAATGCCCTTTTACTCTTTTTTTTAAGATTTTGATGCAAATGCTCTGAAGATAGCTGCAACATGCTTTGTGATAGTCAATCTGATATTCATTTCAAACTATCTCTACCACCTCAGGAGGATATTTTGGCTCCTTGCGTGGCACTTGTACCCTTTACAACATTCAATATTTCTGATCCATGCGATTTCCAATAGGAATGAACACAACAAAGCTCACAACCCAAATGTGCGCTGAAGCAGTTTTTGGCAAAGCCAAAGTTACAAGTTTCTTGAGACAAGGGCTGCCTCAGTGAATGTCTTTGAATAAATAACATGAAAAACAACATCAAAGAGGAAGCGTTACAGAGCTGCAGCACGGATGCCAGACTCAAACATCAAGCTTGTGTTGAAATACATACTAACACTGGTACTGACAGAACCAATGTGACGATTTAACAACACATTAAAGAAAAGCATAGGGAATGGTTTGAAAAAGTAGGCATGCATAATTTTAAAAGGTGGAAGGTCAGACATTTGGCAGAAAGATCTTTCATGCAATAAATTGTAACACAATGATATAACATTTTTAAAGCACACAAGATTGTAAGGTCTTTTTTAGATGTATAATACAACTGTCTAGAACAGATTTAAATATTCCTATTGAGATTACTATGTATGCACTATAATGTTGCATTATCACAAAATTATTTATGACCTTACTATGAGACTCCTGTTTTACTTAAGAGTTTGTAATTCATCTATAGTCCTGTCCCTATTCAGAGATATTCTATCACATCACCCTACAATACAATACAATAGTACTAATGTGTCTTTCATAATCAGTACAAGTAGAGTATACTGATGGCATTTATCCATTTTATGTAATTAAAGAGCACATGGTGAATAATCTATTGTATAGTTTCATAAATTAACAAATTATATCCACCCTAACATTTCGGTTGATTTAAGGTGGAGTAAATCTAAAATTGAATTCTTAGACACCTTGGTTAAACTTGATCAAGGGATCTATTATGACAGATCTTTACTTGAAACCTACTGATATGCATCAGTACCTACATATGCCATCTGCACTTTCTATCCATGCAGAAAGAGCCATTTCTAAAGGACTGGGTAGAAAGATAAAAATAATCTGTTCTGATGAAAATGACGACAAAAAACAGAAAGGAATTAAAAATAAACCTTAAGAAAAGAGTATATAAAGAACAAATCATTGAGAGAGAATTGAGAAAAGTTCAATAGGAATAAGCTACTTTATTATAAGAAAAAATATGGTATATTTTGCATAAAATGTAATAAAATATACAGGAGAGTCACATACATCATTATATAAAAGAATACAGAACCAATTATCAAATATAAGAAATAAAAAAGAAAATGAACCAATAGTTCAGCACTTTAAAAGGAACAAACACACCATGGATGACCTAAAGTTTGTGGTTTTATTAAAAAAAAAAAAAAAAGAAAGAAAAAAATTGATAATGTACAATATAGAAGAACAAATGAAAACAAATGGATAGACTAGATACTATGATGCATGGAGGTTTAAATAGAAAGAAACATTAGATAGTTACATCATTAGCTATATAGTGAATGACATCACAAAGACATTAGATTTAAAGAGAAATAAATGTGTGGTTACCATGGCATCAAAAAGCCTATAAATACCTCCAATGTTTGTTTTCAAACACACTTTCCCTTGACAAATGTATGTTAAACATACTGAAACGTTGGGAAGTTGGCTCTTTGAACAAAAACTTAAAATATAAAATATAATCTTCTATATAACATTTCTTTAATAGTATTTTTTTTTTTTGTTTGGTTTTTGCTGCACAGGCTCTAATAATTATTTAGAACATGAATCAACTATGTGTGTTGTGTGAAGAATTTCACAGCTCCATCTGCTGTTGACTGTAGATATTACAAACAAATAAAAGGTTTTTCAGTCCTGCCTGGGATTTATCCTATGCTGAACGCCAGAGGGAGTGTGTCTCCAGTGCTATTAATTACACACCTTTCACGAGCATGCTATTCAACACCAAAAATATACTCCAGAAACAGAAAAAAAGGCCAAAACAATGTAATCTTCATGGTCATTGAGCCTGACTCAACCACTATGTATGTACATGAAAAACGTCAGAATTTGCTCCAATTTAATTCTCCGTTTAGTTTTCCGCATTTATAAATCTGGGATTCCAGAGGTCTATATGTATGAAAGATTACTACGAATGGATAATACATTGCAGTTATGATTTATTTATTTATTTATTTAAAATTACAAATAATTAATCTAATTTAGACCTGGATTAAATATTAATTTAAAAATGACAGTGTTAACATTGCAAGGCAATAGTACACCAATTATAACACACTTACTGCATGACTAAATATAACATTCAATGCAAGAAAAGAATGTACCTACTATTTGAAACTTTACGTAAATTTACTGTGAAAATCAAGTTCAACGGCAGAAAGTAAAACACTTCTTACTGCTCTGCTTGGTGCGTAGTGCAAGTGTCCTCCGATAAGTCACGCAGCGCCTTGCAAGCAGAACCACAATTCTGTCAATAACACACTAGTGTCTTCAGAAAAATAGAAATAGCATAACAAACAGCGTACCTTGTGGATCCCCTCCAATTTACTTCTGCCCAATTTCAACACATATTAAAAATCACGAGGTAATTGAAACCGAATGTTCACATCAAAGATTTGCATCTATTTTTTAAGTCTCTGTTTAATCCCAGTAGAACACCAGCTGGTACCAGTACAACTCCAGTTCAACCAGTTGCACAAAGTTCACATATTTCACTTAATTGGTTCCCAAGGCAAGAATTAAATATTTACTTTAAAGCCTTTTAAAATGCAATTGATTTTGATCTGACAGCTGAGTCTCACGTGGAACGAATGCAGCCGGTCTCAGCTGAATCCCCGGCGTGCAAGTGTACACATCATACACCGCCATGAATCACTACCGTTTCTAGCGTTTATTTAAAAGAGGCCTGGGTTGAAGAAGAGTTGAGATTGAATTAACCTCTAACCTTCAAATCTGGTTGCTTATTGAGGAGGAACTGCAGTGGCATGGCATTTCATTGACCAAGGGTTAAGTAGTCTAAAAAACCTTTGAGAAGGCACATTACTGTTACTGAAATAAAGAATGAATGGGATATACATGATTCAAATAGTTCAAACTATAACAACACCAAAGCAATGCTCTCCGTTGTGGGTGAAAAGCCTTGAATAAGCCACATTGGGCCATGTTTTCATTGAGTTTACTCAAGTCTTTAATGAACTCCTATTTTTTGAAAGAAGTAAAAACGTCTGTTAATTTTACAAAACTAGAACCAAACCGCTAACGTATATATATTTCAAATCCTCTGAAGCAATTTTGCTGTATTTTGTTTTCTACTTTGTAACATTAACCAGATTTTTTTATCCTTTAAAGAAATAGGACTTAGTCAAATAATAAGAACATAAGAAAGTTTACAAACGAGAGGAGGCCATTCGGCCCATCTTGCTCGTTTGGTTGTTAGTAGCTTATTGATCCCAAAATCTCATCAAGCAGCTTCTTGAAGGATCCCAGGGTGTCAGCTTCAACAACATTACTGGGGAGTTGATTCCAGACCCTCACAATTCTCTGTGTAAAAAAGTGTCTCCTATTTTCTGTTCTGAATGCCCCTTTTTCTAAACTCCATTTGTGACCCCTGGTCCTTGTTTCTTTTTTCAGGCTGAAAAAGTCCCTTGGGTCGACACTGTCAATACCTTTTAGAATTTTGAATGCTTGAATTAGGTCGCCACGTAGTCTTCTTTGTTCAAGACTGAACAGATTCAATTCTTTTAGCCTGTCTGCATATGACATGCCTTTTAAGCCCGGAATAATTCTGGTCGCTCTTCTTTGCACTCTTTCTAGAGCAGCAATATCTTTTTTATAGCGAGGTGACCAGAACTGCACACAATATTCAAGATGAGGTCTTACTAGTGCATTGTACAGTTTTAACATTACTTCCCTTGATTTAAATTCAACACTTTTCAAAACGTATCCGAGCATCTTGTTAGCCTTTTTTATAGCTTCCCCACATTGTCTAGATGAAGACATTTCTGAGTCAACAAAAACTCCTAGGTCTTTCCTTCTCCAATTTCAATATCTCCCATATGATATTTATAATGTACATTTTTATTTCCTGCGTGCAGTACCTTACACTTTTCTCTATTAAATGTCATTTGCCATGTGTCTGCCCAGTTCTGAATCTTGTCTAGATCATTTTGAATGACCTTTGCTGCTGCAACAGTGTTTGCCACTCCTCCTACTTTTGTGTCGTCTGCAAATTTAACAAGTTTGCTTACTATACCAGAATCTAAATCATTAATGTAGATTAAGAATAGCAGAGGACCTAATACTGATCCCTGTGGTACACCGCTGGTTACCACACTCCATTCTGAGGTTTTTCCTCTAATCAGTACTTTCTGTTTTCTACATGTTAACCACTCCCTAATCCATGTACATGTGTTTCCTTGAATCCCAACTGCGTTCAGTTTGAGAATTAATCTTTTGTGCGGGACTTTGTCAAAAGCTTTCTGGAAATCTAAATAAACCATGTCATATGCTTTGCAATTATCCATTATCGATGTTGCATCCTCAAAAAAATCAAGCAAGTTAGTTAGACACGATCTCCCTTTCCTAAAACCATGTTGACTATCTCCCAGTACCCTGTTACCATATAGGTAATTTTCCATTTTGGATCTTATTATAGTTTCCATAAGTTTGCATATAATAGAAGTCAGGCTTACTGGTCTGTAGTTACCTGGTTCAGTTTTGTTTCCCTTTTTGTGGATCGGTATTACGTTTGCAATTTTCCAGTCTGTCGGTACCACCCCTGTGTCAAGAGACTGCTGCATGATCTTGGTTAGCGGTTTGTAAATTACTTCTTTCATTTCTTTGAGTACTACTGGGAGGATCTCATCCGGCCCAGGGGATTTGTTTATTTTAAGAGCTCCTAGTCCCTTTAACACTTCTGCCTCAGTTATGCTAAAGTTATTTAAAACTGGATAGGAACTGGATGACATGTGGGGCATGTTGTCAGTATCTTCCTTTGTAAAAACTTGTGAAAAGTAATCATTTAACATATTTGCTATTTTTTTTTCTTCCTCTACGATTTTGCCATTTGTATCTCTTAAACATTTAATCTCCTCTTTGAATGTTCTCTTGCTGTTGTAATATTGGAAAAACATTTTGGAATTGGTTTTAGCTCCCTTAGCAATGTTTATTTCTATTTCTCTCTTGGCCTTTCTAACTTCCTTTTTGACTTGCGTTTGCAGTTCTGTGTACTCTTTCTGCGTACTTTCTTTTTGGTCCTTTTTTAATGCTCTGTAAAGTGCCTTTTTTCGCTGAATATTTTTTTTAATTGATCTATTAAACCATTTTGGCAATTTAGTTTTACATTTAGATTTGTCTACTTTAGGGATATAATTGTTTTGCGCCTCTAGTACTACATTTTTGAAGAACAACCATCCTTCTTCTGTGGGTGTTTTCTCTATTTTACTCCAATCTACTTCTGTTAGTCTCTGTTTCATACCTTCATAGTTTGCTTTTCTAAAATTGTAAACCTTAGCTTTAGTCTTTACTTTTGGGGATTTAAAAAACACTTCAAATGAGACCATGTTGTGGTCTGAGTTTGCCAGTGGTTCTCTGACCTCTGTTTTAGTTATTCTATCTTCGTTATTTGAAAAGACTAAATCAAGGCATGCCTCCCCTCTAGTCGGTGCCTTCACAAATTGTGTTAGGAAGCAGTCATTTGTCATTTCCACCATTTCTATTTCATCCTTTGCGCTACCCACCGGGTTTTCCCATTTTATTTGGGGGAAGTTGAAATCCCCCATTAGTATGGCTTCTCCTTTGCTACACACATTTCTAATGTCATTGTATAACAGATTATTGTGCTCACCGTCTGAATCTGGCGGTCTATAGCATGCTCCTATTATTATGCCTTTTGAATTTTTGTCTGTTATTCTGACCCATATTGATTCGGTTTTATTTTCTTTGTCCAGGTTTAACACCTGGGCTTCAAGACTGTTTCTTATGTATAGCGCTACCCCTCCTCCTCTTCTGTCCTGCCTGTCTTTCCTATACAGTGTATACCCACAAATATTATATTCGTCCCCATCACTCTCAGATAACCACGTTTCTGTAACACCTATCACATCATAGTTACCTGTTAGTGCAGTAGCTTCAAGCTCTAGAATTTTGTTTCTGATACTTCTAGAATTTAGATAAATACATTTAATGGTTGTCTTACCTGAGTTGTTGTTCTTGTTTTGATGCGGTCTCCCTTCTGTTTTTTTGTTGATTTCTCCTGTTGATTCTTACAAGGGATATATATATATATATATATATATATATATATATATATATATATATATATATATATATATATATATACTCTATTTATAAGAATCACATCTGTCACAGGTGATTTGATTCTTATAAGCAGTTGATTCTTAAAAGCAGACCGATATGATTACAATTAGCAAAAGCATGCCTCCGCATAAATACGGTATACAAATGTCAATGGTGCTCAATCAGTGAGGACAATACATCAAAACAATCTAAACAAGTACTTGTGTGTAAGCAGCTTGTTATATGATCATGATTATGTTTATTCAAGGCTGCAGACTAGTAATCCTATTTTACTACAGTAGGCTTGAGAAGCAATCATCTCGTGAGGCTGCCTAGTTACATGCAATGGCGTTTGAATTAAAATGACATTACAGTACAGTATTTGACTGTCAGGAGTATTGCATTTAAGCATCTGTGACTTTTTTTCAACTGCGATGCAAATGCTCTGCAACCCAACCCCTCCCCCCAGCACGTCGCTCTGCAATGCCCTTTCCTATACATGCATATCACACAAAAACACTGCTGTATTCAGTATGTATCCAATCAATGTGTATTCACTTTATTAAAACACATTTTCACTAACAACAGTAAACACAAACAACCTGCACAATGCAGTCGTGTGACTTTCTTTTTCCTGCCATGTCGACACACATAAACTGCGGATCAGAGATTATAATGCATACACTGTGTACGTACCCAATCATGCAAGATGTGATCAATTCAAATTAAAAAACAGCTTTATTGGTTGTACACATCATTGTACTTACAAGCTATTTTAGCATGATCAGTACAGGAATGATTTTGTCCCAGTGGTTTTGATCAGTATATGCGGTTGATTCTTATATCAGTAATTCTTAGAAACGGAGTGCACTATATATATGAAGAAACATTTAGAATGCAATGCAGTTCATTAGTGTCACAACAGTGTCCGTTTCCCCCCCCCCCCCCCCCCCCCCCCCCCCCCTGTTACTTGGTGAGATTACCAGCAGTGGAAGGTGTAAAAACATTTAGTCCATGGTGGCCTACATTAGAGACACACAAGGTATATATACAGTCTCCCACGTATCACTGTCGGCTTCAAACACAAAGTGACCCATCTGTGGGAATTCGCACCTTCCCTGAAACCTTTTCCTCCCTTCTCTCCAGTGGAGGGTTGGGACAGCCTGAGGGGGTATCAATCACAACAGGCGCAAATGCATTAAAATGTCAGGTCGAATGTGAGCATCCTCTTCACTTGAGGACCCAATGTAGATGAGAAGGGATTTTGTCATATTCTGCATGTCGCCATGGGTTCCTTGTTTAGAGCAACAAAAGCGCTTCACTGGAGAGATAAGCTGCCGGAGATGATTCTGATGGTGCAAATAAAATACATTAATCTCTGCATGCATCCATAAATCTTAAAAGAATCATACAAGAAAACTGTTCTCAATATGCACTTTTAAACCCATTTGAAAAGAAAACATACAGGCACACACACACACACACACATATATATATATATATGCACACAGTAGGTGACGCTTATTAACAACCTCTCTGTTCCCAGCAAAAAGTTGTCATTAACCGAAAGTTGCCAATAACGAAAAGCCCCAATTTTTAAGTGTATTTATATGGAACAATGATATATACTGTAGTTGTACAAATATGAAACCGAAAGTTGTCTTTATCAGGGTTACTAATAATCGGCATGTATTGTGTTTGTGTGTGTGTGTGTGTGTGTGTGTGTGTGTGTGTGTGTGTGTGTGTGTGTGTGTGTGTGTCTATATATATATATATATATGAGTGTATATGTATATATTTCCCTTATTGACAAATCACTGGCAAATTGTCCCATTTGTTGTAAATGTAATACATACGCAATTTGTCCACAATGGAAAATCAGGCCCAAAATGTGCATGTCTTGTGGTTTGCACTTCAAATCACATTAAATGTTACATCACATTCTTATCTATACTGTTCTTAATTTAGTCCTTGAGAACCAGTCTGAGCCTCAGTTATTGTTACCTTGTTCTTCACTACTTGAGGATCTTCCATTAAATCTCCACTTCACAAACCCGGTCGTTCTACATCCAGACCCACTGCTGCAAAAGCAGGAACTGTACTCAGCAAGCTAAAGAAGCAGCTCACACTGTATATACCCTGCAGTTGTGAACGAGATTACAAAAGTCAAAAACTTTGGTTGAAGTTATTCCCGTAGAAATTAAGTATAATAAGAGTTTATTTATTTTAAAGCGTCTTTTTTTCTTTTCTTTTGTGATGAACAAGTGATTGTTCTGGACTGGCGGCACCAGCGTCTGTTTATTCACAGAGCAGGGTTAGAACAAGCCATGCCAATGTAAGATTGTCCCAAGGGCATGCCTCAAGCCAGCCCCGGAGGGACCACCCTCTGAGAGGCGGAGGGAGAAGTTCAGTATACATTTCTAAGCTTTCATTTTTTGAGATGATCTGCACCAGTTATGTTATGCCAAATTATGTCCAATTGTGTGGTGCTTTTATGTTTTATTAAGTGTTAAGTCGAGACTCAAATACTGTATACTTTTCTAGACACCAAATAATCTACAATGGGACTGTACCAATCACATAGATACATGTACTAACCAATACACATACACTATACACTACTATTAGTGCCAGTGGGCTAACATACCAGGGTCACTATTCAATATTTGTTCCAAACCCTCTGTGTTACCTTTACTGGTAAGGTTGTGGACTGCTAATGATGTGGTTAAGGTTTCTTCAGGGAAATACTCTGCTAATGGCTTGAATTCTTCTGAAAGGCCTAGGGACTGGGCTGATGGCTCATTGTTGTACCCCTGCTTCTCTCACTCTAGGAAGCAAGTACCATGTTTAAAAGACATTCCCCCCTGAACACAAGCTTCTTTAATGGGGGATCTTTCCACTGGCACAGCATCTTACTAATTGCAGGACTTTTTTAATTGCAGAATATTTTTTGCAGATTACTTGTTAAACTGTAGAAAGAGACGATGCAAAGTAAGCTTAAAATCACTCTGAACTGACTGCTGTCCAAATGTATAAATCTTCATGTTGATCTTGAAAGAATGCAGGGGGCTTAAATGACATTTCATTACTCATTATTTCTCTACCAGATATTACCCCATGTTCATTTCCAGGGTACAGGAGCTATTAATTGTAATAGGAGATTTTTATTTAGGACGTACATGCTCTTGGAAATACAGACATCCCTTGTAAAAATGTTTAATAGTATGTTTTCATAATTGTAACTTTTAAGAAGCCTTCTGTAAAAAAAAAAAAAAAAAAAGTCAGGTGTGTAATTCTTCATGTGTACATAACTTGTTCCTAGGAGACTGTTACATTACTGTTACATTAAAGAGTTAATGCCATGAAAAAAGTCACATGTTTTTAATTTCTGAAATTGCTCTTAGTTTCTGCTGTCTGTCAAACTTTAACATACATTCACTGCTGCTGTGTAAATTCAAATTGCTCAGGCATTGCAAGGGAGGGTGTGGAATTTCAACTATTTACCTGACGTTCTATACAGAATAGGACAGGTGGAGCCAATTAATACAGCCAATATATTCAAAGAAAAGTTACTGGTTCACATGGCTTTCTGGAATGAAAAAATCAAAGATGGATACATTATTTACCCTTTAACCTAGTTGAGCATATACTGTAAGTACACACTGCCTAAATCATCTTGGGATGTTAACATACTAAAACAACACCTTGTGCAAACATACCTAATATGATGTCATCATCATCATATCAGCCCAACTAAGTCCCAGTATACATGTGATTATGTGCACAGAAAAATATGGAGATCAGGTATTATTGATGAAAAGCTGATCAGATTGGAAGTGGAAAGTGAGACCAATTTTTGCCAGCTGCACATTTAGATCTACTAGATGCCCAGGAATTCTGGGTCACAATGCCCCTGCAGATTGTTTGTGATCCAGGTTTGATCTGGACCCATACAGTCCTGATTTACTCTGATTAAAGAAGAAAGCAGGGTTGGAAAAAAAAAAATCAATAAATCCCATTTACTGTGAAGAACAATGCCAAATGTTAATCCGTTTTTTGAATTAGCCTGTACTCTCATCGAAGAAGAAGTACAATTTTCTATTAATACCAATTATCTTTTTTTTAAATGAAAACTGCAATAATAAGGAATTGTAGTACATTTCACTTACTTCTGTTGTTCATTCACTGATTTATTCATTGCTATTCACGTGAATAACAACAACAATAAAGAGAGGCCCAATAGACATAAACTCTTTTGGCTGCTTTCACAGTTTAGAACTAATCTTGGCCTACCTTGCCAAAAGTATCATTAGGTAGGCCATGATTAGTGCTGTTCTTGGTCTGTGAAACCAGCCATCTGTATGTCAGCCTCAATGCCACGCTATGCAGGAGAGGAACTGTGATCATGGGAGTGAGGTCTGACCAATGAGTCGATCTTCAGCACAGCATGATACAGGGTATCTGGAAGCAGCAACATGTATGTTATGAAGTGATTTGTAAGTTAATTAAACAGTTAACAGTACTAGACTTCCAAGTCCAACATTCATATCCAGGCCCATGTACTGAAATGATAAAACACAGACTTGATTTGGTGCTCTGTCTTATAGACATATAGTCGCCACGATAAAAGATGGGCTCAGTCTTGCTGTAGGATATCCATCTATCTATCTATCTATCTATCTATCTATCTATCTATCTATATATATATATATATATATATATATATATATATATATATATATATATATATATATATATATATATACATACATACATACTTTAGACTACAAAACCACAGAAACTTTGAAGCATGCATGATATGCCCATGTCTATATGTGGCGTGCTTTTTTAAATGAGTTTTGAAGTGGTTGTGGTCAAGCCTTTGCTGAATTCTTTACAGCATCATCACATACTGAAGTGCCACTCTGGGTGTCCAGATGAGTGTTTTAAGACCTGGTTAGCTGCAGTTGAAAGGTGAATAGGAGTGTGCTGGGTTATTATGAGGTTTGCTTTAAACCTTTGGTCTACTTTCAACCTGTGTTTAAAAGAAAAAGCACATGCATAAGGAATAACAATAAACTTAACATTGTGAATGTTGCGACTAAGACAACAACACCTTCTATGTGATTTTGACTGAAAATTAGCAGTATCTTATTGTTATTTAAAAATAATTTCAGTATTTCTCTTAATTAGAAAAAAAAAAAATGTTATACTTTATCTACAGTATATACAAAATATATTTTCACTGGATAAATTAAGAAATGTTCTTTGCAGATTTGGCATTAATGCATAATATTAACATAATAAAATAATTAAATAAGTGCTTACTGAACTGTACATTTAAAAAAAAAAAAGTGATGTGTCTATATAAAATATTGTTAAAATAACATGCAGAACTGATGTTACAGTTTCTTTCACCGCCCCATTCTCCATCTAATTTAAATAACCTGGCATGCTCCTTTGTTTTACTTTTTTCTGTTGTTGTTTGTTTTACAATTTAATAATTTCCTGTCGACCTGCATTGAATTAGCTTGCAACTATCATAATTGGGTTATGCAAATCACAACTGTAGTCATGGCACAACTCAATAAAAAGGAATTGAAGAAACACAGAAATACAAATCTTGAGGCTTCACTTCATGTAATATTACTTGCTGATGTTAATTACATTTAAATGGAAGAGGACTATTTTGGTATCATTCATATGACCACAAAAGTGCTTCCCAGTTTATCATACCTGTCAAACCCACAGCATCACAGGCTAATACTTTATTAAGAAAAACTCATTAGGGAACTGCTGATCCCATTTAAGTACATTGGGCGGAATGTAAGACTAATTAAAAAGCATATTTTTACATTATTAATTTCTGAGTTTCACACTTAATGAATGTGAAATGTCAGGGCTACTATTTTTATATACATGCACTCAAGGCTCTGTAACTTGGGGAATTGGATTCTAAAACATTTTTGAAAAGGCACCGTTGTGGAAAGACTTGGTTGAGCTTTTATAAAATGTTGTCAAAAGAACTGACACTGGTTTGGGCAGTTTAATATGACTGCCTTTGACACCAAACTCCTTAGCTTAAGACAAAGCTGGAAATAATTCTCGCTAAAATAAAAAAAATCGAAACATAGATGTATTAATTCGCTTTTTAAATTGTAGAATTGGGACGGCATTTTCTATTTGGTTTACTGTCTACTTTGCTGATCTGTTTAGTCGTATAAACCATGTCAACTACACAATATAAATATTAAATCTCCTTGCCACGTTGTGCTTTTGTTGCTTGTACATTCCATAAAAAAGGAGGTACATTATTCTTTTTTTTTTTTAGTGTTCATGGTTATTTTACACTGGTCTGTGAAGCTTCAAAATAAATACATAACAAATGAAGAGAATACAATATCAGGGGGTCATGCATGGTAAATTTAGCACCTACTAAGCCCACCATCTCAATACATCATTAGTCTCTTCTGAATGCGAGTAGCATAGCGTTGGTGGTACCGATGACTGTTAATCAAAAGCATTGACAAAAACCTTGTCCAATTCAGCAAGATGCATTTGGCCCCTGATGAGGATCAGGTGCCCACCTGTAGTCATTTATATTATGGCCTTTATTGACTTTTCCTGATTCGTAATGAACAAACACAATTTAATAGAATTAATATAGAGCACATAACAGTTTGGTTATCTTCATGTATTACCTTTAGAAGGTCTGTATTTCGTTGTGTTCCTAAGCCTCAGAATTCACATTGGAGGTAATGCTTACATGCTGAGTCTTTCCGCTTGTAAATATTAGAAAATGACTTGCATTGGAACTGCAGATCTTTGTAAATGAAGGCTTGAGCAGCTCCAAAAAAAATTAATTAGGATAGTCTTTGCCCTATATTAAACATGAACATTGTTTATTTACTTAAAGTATTAATTTGTCAACAGCATTCCTGCCTCACACTGACTTATTGGAAAAGCACTGATAGGAAGACACACGCACTCTTTAACACTGTGCCTTGTGGTTCACTGTTTATAGATAATCACTGTGTAATGACGCTCAATTTTTCATTGTTTATTTTTATTACAAAACTCTACTATCAGATAGCTGGGACCTGAACTTGCTTCAGTGTTCGTCTTTAATCAGGTATTAATAAAATTGATTTGAGAAAGTTTGGACAAAGCCCCAGACAACCACCTTGGTTATAAATAAAACATTTAACTTTATTATTGTAATGGAATCACAGATGGGACCCGAGGAAAACTGAGTCAGAATTAAACTCCTGGAGTTCTGTCTCACTTTAAAGAAGTTGATCTTAATAAATACACAAAGAGTGCTTTGAATCAAATGTTGTTTTTATTCATTTATTTATTAATTTTAGTTTCAGAGTATTTTCAACTAGAAAATGCCTTCAAAACTATTTTAGAAAACCATGTTTTAAATAGAGCAATGATCATATAAAACTGGGGAACAGTATCCCACAACACCATATTATTATTATTATTATTATTATTATTGTTAGTAAGTAGTAATCATAGTGATACTATGACTACTACTACTACTACTACTACTAATGCTCATATACTACATATACAATATATTACAAAGAAGAAACTTGCAAATATGTTTTCTTCTTTTATACTAGATTGCTGTTTGTTTAATTTATTTTTTATATAAAGTGTACTATATATACTGCAAATATGTTTGCTGATATTCAGTTTATAATGTTATGTTATATTTTTCTACCAGTATCAATAAACACATTTTTATTACATACAACCTACTTAATGTACAACACAGTTCTGGTTTCATGCATTTTTTTTTTTGGGGGGGGGGTAATAATTATAATAAAAATGTATGCTGATCTACCACAGGTAATAAAACATATCTTAAAATCTATATAAAACTCTGGCTACACTTTGTCAGAGAACTGTCATTTGAATAGCGCAGGGCACAATGGTATTGTCAATTTCAGAACTGAGGCTGGTGTCAAGTATTAATCAATGTGTTTTGTGACTCAGTTAGGCAGGCTTTATGAAAGTATTGTGCCTCTAGTTAATACAGTCAAGCACAAGGAAAGTGTTTTGGACATGTACACAACATGTGGTTTACTGTTATCATTAAATGAGCTGAACTTGGATGCCATACATATGGATTTTGAATTGCGTAAATTAAGATTGATATCATTTGTGAACCAATGCTCTGAAAACCTGGATATGTGTGAAAAATGATACACAAGCTCATAGTAACTATCAGAAATGAGAGGGGCAGCTGTTTTTCAAATTGATTAAACTTATCATCAATACATATTTTTGAATAATGGTAAAAAAAGAGAGCTAGAAGATGCTGACTTCTCCTTGACAATAACACGTTTCAAAACTGGAACTGGTCCCAGGAGTGACCAGCCCTCCTACAGTAGCCATGGCCATGGACTGCTCTTTTATTTCTTTTTTTTAACTGTTTTTTTAACATTAAGTCACCACTGTGGACAAGCAGCCAGAAAAATAATATTCACAGATCCAGGAAACACTTGAGAGGTAAAAGCAACATCCTGAGGCAGGAGACAGGCCAGCTTTTGACACCAGGTTAGGCCTGTGAGACCTGGTGGAACCTTCAGACAGGAAGTGCCTGCCAGTGGGGTCAAGGCTTAAGGGAATGTGCATTAAGAAGAAGAAGAACAAAATAAGCCTACAGTGAAACCAACATATTATTTCAGTAGGAAATTAGCTACAAAGTTACTGAATTGAGTTAAAGGTCTCTGAAACGGTCCATTCTGAAATCAGACAGCAGCTTTAAAAAAACACAATAACAACTGCTATTACTAGTACTAATAATGACAACTGATCTTTAAGCAATTTTAGCTTATAGAGCATTTTATGTGTTTAAAAAAAAAAAAAAAAGAAAACCTCACAAAACAAAATTATTTTTTTAACTCAATTATATTAGCATTAATGTGAAATATAGGACTGGCATATTATTATTATTATTATTATTATTATTATTATTATTATTATTATTATTATTATTATTATTATTTAATAAATTAATTTATTAACAGGCGCCCTTATCCAGTGTGAATTTACAGTTCTTACAAAATATCACATTACAGATAAGAGCAGTTATAAAATACAATACACTCAGTAGTATGATGCAAGTACCGATACAAACGGGTAATATATAGTCAAATATAGTGAGTTCTAAACTTTTTGTTTTGAGTTTGGAGGATTTTTTTTTTTTTTTTTTTTGTTGCAAAAGTACGGTGTTGTTTTGTAGTTAGTCTTTCAACCAAGGAGAAGATCCGTGTTCCCAACAACAGGAATGCGCTGCGCATAATCTTTCCTAATCGTTCATATATTATAAATCCATGATATTGTGGATTTATACTTTATGAACAAAAGACAATGCCTCTGCTATGGAAAATAAAATAACCGGATGACTGTGTCTATAAATCAAGTATTACAAAAAAAAAAAAAAAAAAAAAAAAAAAAAAAAAAGGTTTCTGCACATTTTCAAAAATGAGCAGTGCTACTCTCAAAGGTCCTTTTCATTTTAACCAAACCAGGGGAAACTTGTCCTCGCTACGGTGAGGCAGATGGAACAATAAATCACAGGAACCACTGACTGCCCGCAATGCTCTCTCCGCAGCTGTCACTTTTTTTTGTCTCTTTGGTTTTAGCTGTCATGGTTTTGGAGGTCCACTGTGCACCAATCTGGACTTTTTTGTACAGTCATATCCATCAAAACGACGAGTAGCCATCAACCTACTGCAGCGATCGATTTGTGTGCTTACTCTCACCCATATCCAATGTTCGACTCGCGAGGTGAGATTTGAGAGAAGCACCCCATTTTAGCTCTTGCGCCTCGAACTACAGCTGTGATTTTCAGCGATCTTGACCAACGTTATGATGGATACTGAGGAATCCACATCTTGATGTTTTTAAAGTGAAGAGGTTTTTAAAAAAGAAAAAAGAAACACCAAGCATGGTTGTATATGTTGCAAAACAGACAAGACGATATTTCTGAACGAATTGCTTATTCTGCAAAGTCAATAAGCTGAATTTTCTGTGCATAACCTTATCTGTCTCATAAAAGGTCAGCTCTGAAATGCAAAATTTATTTTCGGTCGATTGGTGGCGCTCTAATGTCAGTGATCACACGCATGCAAGCTTCAAAATAGGTGTGCACACTTTTTTTTTTTTTTTTTAAAGGTTGAATTAAAGACAGAAATAATGTGTTGCTACTGTATACTATATAACATGATACATTACAGTGCAACAATATATATATATATATATATATATATATATATATATATTATTCTATATATATTAATATATATATATATTATATATATATATATATATAACAAATACCGTTTATGGCAATATATATTTAAAAACATTTGTATCCACCATGAAAATATGTATGTGTGTGTGTGTGTGTGTGTGTGTGTGTGTGTGTATATATATATATATATATATATATATATATATATATATATATATATATATATATATATATATATAATTTTCATTGTTTTGTAACATGTTTATCCTATATTTTGTTGTTGGTAGACATTCAAATTTTTACAGAACCTAAATATTGCACATTAAAAAGACAGAAAGTATATGAGAAACATGCAATTGTGCTTGCTGAAAAAATGACTGCATTGTTATTAGTTGTGTTAGCATATTGTAATACATTTTCTTAACAGGTAATTGAAGGCTGAATTCTCCACAATAAAATATGAGTGTAAAATAAAACACCTGCATGTAACATTTAATATTTACTTTTCATTCAATATAATAATTCAAAATTAAAATAAACATTACAATGCCACCAATAATAAAAATTGTGTTGTTCAAAAAAATAAAAGTTATACTTCAATTAAATGAGACATACCTTCTCCGGAAAAGAGTGAATACAAGAAAATCAGTCGGGCTGTGTATTTCCTTTGACCGTGGTTTCTCAAGTGTTTATCCTTCTATAGATGAATACATTCAGCAAATTTAATGCATTATTTCAGAATATGTTCACAAATGTACTGAAGTATAAAAAATAAATTAAACATACAATGGGTTCTTGTTATACACAGAGAACAACTACAGTAGCCTTTCTTTTTTTTAATACCAAAGATGTAGAAATATAAAGAATAACCATCATTTCTGTATGAATTTTGACCCTGTTTTATATTTATTATAGCAAAAACCTGAAAATGAGATATACCACTGACTTCTCACCAATCCAGTTTATAAAGGCAGCATTCAATTTAGAAGTGGTTCAGCCTCAGTGGATTATTTCCTAAATTACACCAGTATCACCAGCTGATATTAAAAAAGATTACATGAAACATAAAAAAAAAAAAAAAAACAACAACTAGAAAGTGTTATTTTCTGAAAATAAAAACTGCGATCCAAGCACAGTGCCTCATTCTCAGGGCATTTCTAGTGTTAATTAGCTTGTATCCTGTCCAGTTTTTTTTTTTTTTTAATTTAAATGCAGACTTTTGCCTTTTCCCTGAACCAAACTTTTTGAGGAATGAAATCATATTATCTCTGGGTGACATCAATAACAGTTGAAATTTAATGGAAGTAATTATATGTGGTATTTATACCAGATTTTTTTTTTTTTTTTTGAGCTTCAAATGATGTGCTGTATGTTTTAAACACTACACTGTACAATTATAATAGGCACACAGCTTTTGATAAGGCTTAGTTCTCCTGTGTTAAACACAACTACAAATGTTTGCATTGTCTTTCTGGTGATGTCACTTTGACTGTCATTATGTTAACATTTATGGTGAAACAACAGTGGAAGTCTTTTTAAACTAGACATTGAAAGTTTGTTTTCTTGTCTTTCGACACAAGTTTATATATATATATATATATATATAGATATATCATATATATATATATATTATATATATATATATATCCCCAGGGGTCCTACTATTTTTTATGAGGACAGTTGCATTATGCCCATATAAACTGTCATGCTTGCTCATCATTTAATGTGAGGACTGGGACTCACAGTTAGCATATACTTCAAATTTCTAATTTATTTGAAACATTCCTATTTTATTAAAATAAACCCTAGACATATAAAAAAAGATATATTATAAAATGCAACGTCCTGTATTATTGGGTTTTTTTTTCATCATATAGACATCCTTGTATTTAAAAATGACATTTTCAATATAAGGAATACCAAATGAGTTTTAGACAAACACATCCTCAGTTTGGATGAATGAAAGAGTTAAAGTTTATTCATGTATTGAAATATTTCTTTCTCTCTATTGTGGACCTTTTTGGATTAGTATTTCCAACTTTTTTTTTTTTTTTTTTAAATATGTAGAAAGACCCTTTCAACCATCTTGCACGCTTATGAAATACTGTAAATGTGTACGTTACTGCACACATTGCAAAACATACTTTCAGAAACATCCTGGAGTAAGACAATATAAAGCTATAGCTGTGCCATAGAGAGAAAGGTGTAATCCATCCTTAACTCTGGAGCTGATCTCTGTGCTGTTTTTGTGCCAAAACCAGAAACAAATCTGTGAAATAGTGTGTACGGGTCAAACTGTTGCTTCATTAGCACCAGCTGGGGATTTGTATTAATTAATCCCTACTATAACAAATTGGGAATCTGGAATTCTGCTCTTTATAACCAAAGAGAGTGGCCAAATGTCCACCCCTCACTGCTGCCTGCATGCTGTTCTTTTTTAAATACCACAACAGATTCATATTCCTTTCTTTGGTTGAGATTTGTATAAATAAAGAAGTAGCTTTACAGTTTGGGTTTGTAGATGTACTTAAAGGAAACTGATACAGTTCCATGACAAACATTGCGGCAAGAATTATTTTTCAACGTCTTCATATAAGAAATACAGATTCAACAATCAAATATTAGATGAACTGTTATGATGTAGTCTACCAATTTTCACAAGTCCTTGTTTCGAAGTGGAACAGCTTATTATCTTGCACCTACAACAAGTGGTGTTGACGTGCAATAAAACTACATAGCCTACTGTACTTCACTCCATTGTCAGTGCTTCCGAAGGAAGTAACAAAAACATTGAGTGAACGCATTTGTTTCCAATTGTGTGATGAATGCTGTGAGTACATATGTTATCTGTGAATTGCATAAACTGTAAATTCTTAAAGAAAAAGTAATAACAGTCTTTGTTTTGTCATTGGAAACAACTGCAAGAAAACCTACTATAAATTGTAATCTAGGACCTGACAGTGTGTGGAATAACAAGTTCATATCCCAATATTATGAACTAGTTTTCGGTCTCTTGAGTTTCCCTTGATACAATACGCTTTATATTTATATATCAAAAAATTAGAATCGCAAGTACTGCATTCTTATAACTGTTTACTGCTGTGTTGCATTGCAAAATAATAAAAAAGTGTAGTAAGGCAGAGTAAATGAAAGTAAATCACAAATATGAATGTTAAGCATTGTAACAAAACATGGTTTAACCTGGTAAAGCACTTTAATAAGCATGGGACAAAAATGTATAGAGAAAATTTTCACTGGTAAACTTCTATAAGGGTACCCAAGTGTGACAAAGAAAAAACCTGAAATATTTACTTTTCATAATTAATGAGAGTAATATAAGTGAAAATGTTCTTCTGTGGATTGCCCTTGTCTATAGAACACACCTGGTTATGCATCTCTGAGGAAGCTAAGTGTACACCAAGTGAAACTGCCTGCACAATAAAACGACGGTTTAAATGCCCCAAGTCAAACTGCTTCACTTACACAAACTACAGCTGCTTAATGTTAGAACAAATGCTGCCTTTTAATGAGGGGAACTTTCACAGCCATCGGCACTGCTCGGGAAAGTTTTGTCTTTTAGTGTGTCTCGGGCTCTCAGCATCAAAGTTGTTCAGAGTCTCACAAGTAGCAAGTTGCTTTGAGCTAAAACAGAAACTTGTCAGCCGTGCAGGTAACACTTTTTTTTCAGCAAACAAGGAAATCACAACTCAGGGAAGTGTTGCATTTTATGCCAACAACAATATGACAGTTCTGTGTGTGTAAAAAAAAAAAAAAAAAAAACGTGACACATTTCCAAATATCAGAAGATGCCTCTGCTGCTCAAGGGATTCCTTTACTGTCACAGAACTGGAAGGTCACAGGCGCAGCTCGTATTTTTGAAAGTCTTGAAATGTTGCTGTGGAGCGTTTGCACACTAAATGCTGTAGGCTGGGGGGAATCATTCTCTTCATCTTTTGAAAAGGAATGACAAGAGGAAAAAGGTCTGCCCGTGACAGCTCTAAGCTTCTGGTTCAAAGGTTCTGCTCCTGGTAACACTACCTATGTAAATCTGTAGCCATTGTTATATTTCACAGAAGAAAACAAAACAAAATCAGTCATGGTCTCCATCTACCTAGAAAATCCTACTCCAGAGGACCAATATTATATCGATGCAAGTGTTTTTATTTCATATTTATTTGTTTATTTATTTGGTCGAAATAAATAATTAAATTTCATCTTTTAAAGAGGACCTTTTCAAATACCATATCTGCATAGTGTGAAATCCAACAGGATCACAGGGATTGTAGTCAGTTAATTAGTGGTGAACAGATGAGAGCACATTCATAACTAGGCAGCAGCCAGGAAGATAAATGTCGCTCCCCAGCATGTAACAGCTACAAGGATCCTGGGAAGACAGGCGGGGTGCGATAACATGGCAGGAAGCAGCAGAGTGATTCATTCCTTCAAAGTCTGCCCCGTGTTCCATGGATCAGTGACCTGTCCCAAAGTCTCATAAACGACTAGTCAAAGATGACATTGTTCAGCTTTGCCATAAATCTTTTGTGAGCAAGGGAGAATAGAGGAGAGAGAGTTTGAAACTTTTTTTTTTTTAGGACAGTGATTTAAAACTTATCTAGACAGGGTTTAGTACAGTGGTGCAGTGTGCTTTACTTTTTTGTATTTATGTGGTACTGCTGTGTCATCAAATCCAGGTGTTTAAATGGAAACTTTCTTTATGAATAGGAATTTGAATTTTGCAATGTGGCTTCAATTTTGCTGGTTAAAACAAATATACAACCCAAATACTGTACAATGAGCCACACTTATTAAGACCATGATACTTTTATTAGGTGGTTCCTCGACAATTCATACTAACTAAATGTGTCAGAATTCTAAGCAGTAGTTAAATCCCATTTGGCTATACAAGAAATCAGCTTTGCCACTAAAGTTAGCCATACTTGTACTGGAGACTCGATCCATAAACTAAGACCATGAATATACTTTTTGTAATCCCTGCTGCACATCCCAAACAAATGAACGGAGATGTTTCATATCATCGACATTTACTGAACTCTTAAATGTTCCGCGAAGTGTAACCTTCACCATCAAACAAATACTAATCTACCTAATCTTTTTTTTTGGACATGGGAGTGGAAAATAAATTAATAAAAACTGTAGGTGTTACACTGTTTCAGTTCAAACAGGATTCTTATTTCCTTCTCAGCATTCTAGCTGGCACGACTTCAGATGCCTAAAAACTATTGTGCATCCCACTTGGGTAGTGGGGAAGCTTTTAGCCATGTGGTCCATTGAAACAGCCAGGAATTAGCCTTTATCAGCAATTCCATACTGTATCAATGGGCCCTATTTTGAATCAGAGTCAAGTTTGCCTGCTCTGGATTAGAGATGGACAGGAGTTTGTGGGTTTCTAGTCCAAAATTAGAGCCCACTGAGTCTGTTGTGCTTTTGAAACTACAATAACTACCACATGCATCAAAATAAGTATAATTATTTTGATGTATATATATATATATGAACTATTGGAGAACTTACTTGACAGCACTAACTCTATAAGTAACTCAGTTAATATAAAAACTAAAAATATATAAAACTGCTGTATTATATAACGAGAACATAAGAAGGCATGGACGCCAAGACACTGTTATTTTCTAAACATTGCCATCTCCAAAATATTATTATTATTATTATTATTATTATTATTATTATTATTATTATTATTATTATTATTATTATTATTCTCCCTGGTTGCACCAAGTGCTATTTTTTTTTTTTGTTTGATGTGGAATGCTAACTAGCTGCCTAATCCGATTGGTTTCCTCATTCCATAAATGCATGTAAAGATATGACTTTAAAATTGTGTTGATTCGACTATACTAGGTGGGGCAAACATAGTTTGGAAAGGTCACAGCCTTAATGATTACAAGTCAACATTGCTGAATCAGAACTCGGATATGTTGCCCTGCAAAATGTGTCTGTTTCCCTGTGCAACGGGATGTCTTCCCAACTTAACTTACATCATTCTTTTTACATCATGCTGTGCTTTAGTACCCATGAAAAAGGGTCTATCAATCACAGTGTAGCTTTGGTGTGCTAATGCTTACAGAAGAATCTTGCTCTTTTAATGCATGGTAATACCCCGCTTACTTTACAATGTGAATGATTTGTATTGACATGTGGCAATCCCTGCATGAAATACATATCAATGCAAATCCCTTCTATTGCAAATGTATTGTGTTCAGCAAGTAACCGATTACAATAAATGGCATAGTCCTGTAAATTACATAATCCATATGTGGGCTGATTTAGATTAATTTTGACAAAATGAGTAACAATCGACACAAGTCAATGTCATGTAGATTCACACAATGAAAAAAAAACCCTCATGCGTTTATTTCTTAAAAAGTGGCAGGTAATATAATGAAAGCACCAGCTGTCATTTCTGCCACACTGGAGTTGCCCTTTTGTAGATTAGGACCTCGTTTTATACTTTTTATATATGTTATCTCTCACAGCATTCAAATGGATATTTCAGCTTCTAAATACCAGCTGTCTTTTTTTCTGTCTTTCTTGCATCACCCACCTTCATTCAACAAGCCCTGTGTCACTTCAGCATGTCTCTGTAACTTGTCCTATTATTCTGAACTGAGCTGAGGCATTGTTTCAAGCAGGAGGTGACATGTTAATAGCTTAATAGTATAATCTTGCAACTAATAATACACTGTCACATTGTCTGAGGCAAAATGTTTACAAGAGGAGCGGTAATGTATGATGACAGTAATTTGAATAAAAATGAGTTTACTGCTGTTGTCTCATTTGCAGTAAATTTTTTCACATCTTTCATGCACAACTGGTGCTCCATGACCTCCTCATTACTGCGTTCACTGACGTGGCTGCTTGAATTAAAGTGGAAGGGAGGAAAGCAGATCACAAACATGCAGCTTTTTCTCTTTTTATGGAGCCAATTTCAGTCGCCAGAAAAAAAGAAAAAAAAAAGCAGAAAAAAAAAAAGCTTCACACTGTGGTTTCGGAAAATCTCACTTAATTTGTTCGGCAAGGCAGATGTGGCGACAACCCAACTGTTTAATTAATATGAGCTGGAGGTGCCGATTGAAATGCAGGCGTGATCTGATATGATTATGTATTTACAATTTACAAAATGATTGTCATTAAAATGTGTCAAGGCACCAGCGCTTGCGTGGAATACATGAAGGAATTGGAAATGTCTGGGCCGACAAGTTAAAGTTTGCACGGTCGCCTGTGGCACAACTTGGGAAAGCAATGTACTGTAAATTGTGTTTTATGAAGGAAAAGGCCGCTTGATCTTAAAGCTAGAACTATTCAATAATGGCTGATGTATGTGATAAGCAAAGGTGGCTACGTGTTGTGGGGATGGCACTGTTGAAGCCTGTGAAAACTAGCATTTTTAACTTTAGGTCCCAAACAATGTAAAAACATAACACTTGACCAGATAATGAATCAAATGCCTATATTCTCTTGTGCACCATAATGTGGGTTTTCTAGTTATGTGGCCAAGTGTCAAAGTAAAACTAGGCTTGGGTTTGTGTTACCTGGTGTGTCAGATGCTACTGTTTGTACAGTATAGGCAGCAGAGCAATCAAACAAATATCCAGTGGTATTTGCCATGAATATCCTTGTTTAGTAAATGGCCATTACAGCTACTTCTCTAGTTATTTAAACAATTTGAATATGAAGTTTAATTGGGATATTTCTTTTCCTTTGAAATCGTTTGTGTATTTATCGCTGAATCTTTATTATGTTGAGTGTAACAGAAGAAATTACAATAAATTAAGTGATTTTAGACTAAACATAATTTGTATTAAATGTCTAATGTAGGTTTGTACTGTATACAATATGCATTTTAATTAAATCAGATTCATATTGAGCCACATGTTCATTTCCGTTGTAAACACTTTTCCATGAGTGTTGCATTCCTCACTAATAATATGCATGTTTTTTTCCTCTGGTATTATGACAACACCCTGCAGAATCTAGACTTAGTGAGCAGAACAGTCAGCAACAATTAGAATAAACTATATGCAGAGTTTCAGATTTAATACCCACTATGTATTGCTTAAATACATATTTCCGTTTTCATACCCCCCCACAATGAAAAACAATGTTTACATGCATTATGCATTAAATACTGTATAATGTATGTCATACTTTCACAAATTTGAAGCACTTTATTGAATAGTATAAGGGTCACTAGCAAAGTCAGCCACAGTTATGGCTTGTTGTTGAAATATGTTTACAATTTAAAAAAATAAAAATGTAAAAGGCGCTGGTCATGGGTATTCTGAATAATGGATGTGCTCAGCTCCCCCATATCCCTCCTTTCTCTGATTCAGAACCATCGACTAGCAATAACATCTAGTTATCTGTGAGGTGATTAGGGTGTTGTGACAGGCACCAACATAGATTCTGTTTACAAAAACACAACTGATTGGGGAAATCAGAATGGATCATGTTATCGATGAAACTGCTTGCTTCAATCAAAGGAGAGAGACTGACATGCACAATGCACAAGGCTCAGCACATCAGCTTAATTTGCAGTTGCAAGAATAGAACCACTGAGCAGATACAGGATGAGGCCTTAATCATGCATCTGGTGTTTTTAAGCAAAATAATTTTTAATCATCGGGTAAGGGACATGCCATTCTATACCAGAGGGGTTTTCACCCCTATTCATTTGGTATTGTCGATTCTTATTTTATTTTCTCTGAGGTAAAACAAGATATAAACAGTTCAGTAAAGCATTAACATCATTATTACAGGTTGGTTCCCCATATCTGTGTTACTTTAATTGTATTATTCAGACCTATGTGGACAGTACAGGTACATTTGTCTTTATTATAATGCAGAATGCCCCCCCCCCCAATTATTGGGGGAAAAAAAGTTAATACAAATGAATAATGATCTCAGTTTCATTGTAGTCCTTTAGAGAAAAAAATACCTTTATATATATATATATATATATATATATATATATATATATATATATATATATATATATATATATATATATAATTAATGATGGATTCATGGAAGTACCTAGTACTAGAAGTAGGCTTTCCTTAAAGCAACCCTAATTTCTTTCAGAGTTATATTTTCCAGTGGAAATTGCTTTTTTAATATATATTGCTCTATATATTATTCAGCAGCTGCTAACCATTTTTCCGGTTTCCATTCCAATCAGGGTACAGCAACACTGTAAGTACTGTACATACTCAAAGCGATATCACACAGAAAATACGACAATTTGTAAAGCAACAAATTTCAAGCCAATAACAACTCAATTTTTGTGTGAATCTAGAAAACAGATCCTTTAATAAAGAGGATAAAGGCTTACTGTTAAAGCAAGCGGAACTCAGATTATATCAGAATAATACCAATTCGCTGCCTCATGTCTATAAAAGAGTGGAAACACACAAACTTCTTTCCAAAGAAACATTGGTTCTGCGAGGCTAGAATGTTCTGCGGACTGTTTCTGACTTTAAATTTGTGGAATTTGAATGGGGAGGTCCCACAGTTAGCATTGAAATACTGAAACTGTCAAAATAAAATATCTGGTTTATTACTTCTATATTGTTATTAAATGAATTATATATTTTTTCTAATACTAACACGATTATAGAAATATCTAGAATGTGACTTGTGCAGACGTGTGTGTCTTTTTAGTTCAATGTTTTGTTGCTGCTACTACTGTAAGTGTTAATTCATGTGTTCCAGTAATGACAATGTATTCTTAAATTAAAAGTGTAAATTTATATATATATAACTTCATGACATAATTTTATTGTTGTTGTTGGTTAGCTATGCAGTTACAGCTCTCTCATGGCAATACTGTACATTATGGTGCATTGGTAGATAATCTGGGATTTGAAGGCAGGATATATAGGTATTTACTTCTCCAACCACACTTCCCTCCCACTGTATATTAAAAAATAAAAAGGTATAAAAAAAAATTAATGAACAACAACAAAAAACAGAATGAAATTCCATGCAGCTGAAAGCCAAGCTTGGAAACTAGAGTCTGGTCTGGCCCCAGAGTAACTGGAAATGCTAGTTGGGACAGAAAATTGCTGTTACGGTCGTCACGATGTTTGGTGGCTTTTTCCCCAGTGATATGTGGGATAGCCCGAGGTTCCCACCATGGCTATGACTTCACTGCCAGCAGAGCTCCAGTGTCAACCTAGTAGATGCCAGCAATGGAGATGCCTATAATTTTTCTAAAGTAGCTTGGCTTGCCTAATAGGAGTCTCCAAAGATCTAGAAGGCATGATAGTAAATATGAAGGCGAAAAAAAAACAACAATAGTTTAGATCCAAATTTCCTAAACTGCCTGTGCTTCAGGCGGGCCAATCCTGAAACCCATGTCTACAGTCAGCACTCCCAGTCAAAAGAGAGCTCTGGTTTGAGCCTTACTCCAGCAGATTACATCCTAATGTCACATATTCAAAACATGAAGTGGAAATCATTAGTAGCTGGCTTGCGGAGACACACTTTGTGCCTGCATCTGGCCCCTGAATATTCACAATATTCACGTCTCTTCGAGGCATTAATAGCCGTGCCATTGTCGAGGAGTCTTTAGGGAAACCAACTATCAGAAACAGATTATTTAAAGCTGCCTCTGAAAAAAAGAGAGAGACAGAGAGTCTGTCTTTTCTAAAGCTGTGTTTCCAAGGATGAAATCTTACTTGCAAAAATCCTTATTACCACGCGCTCATGCCCCTGAGCTGCTGAGACACCATGGCTTACAGGTGGCCTCACAAATACAAGAGAAAGCACCAAAGCCCTGAAGTCTTCAGTCACTGCAATCATCTTCAACTCCCAAATTGTCCTGGAAAGAGAATAGCATTGGATTTGTCTTCGGCTGTTTTGTCCAAACTAGGGCACAGATGGGATAATGACTTTTACAAACAGCATTTTGATGAGAGGAGGGGAGAAGGAATCATATGTAAAATGCACAAAGGCTGCATAAACACATTGAGGCCTGCAGCTGGAACAAACTAAAAAGATGTTTAATAATTTAGAACCAAGCAGGCAGGGCCTGTGCAGCTGTTGTGTGCAAGGGAGCATGAAAGGCTTCCATTTGACAGCTGGCTCCATCTTTTCCCTTGGTTGCTGTGTGGCAAGAAGACGGCAGATTTGGGATTAGCCAATCCCAGCTACCCTCGCCCATCTGCTACCAAGACCCTGGCTTTTGACTCCATCGTACAGCAAAAAACCACAGAGAGGGGGAGAGAGAGAGAGAGAGAGAGAGAGAGAGAGAGAGAGAGAGAGAGAGAGAGAGAGAGAGAGAGAGAGAGAGAGAGAGAGAGAGAGAGAGAGAGAGAGAGAGAGAGAGAGAGAACATGCACATGTGCACACAAACATATGCACGCATAAGGATCGGCCGTCAGCCATTGCGTGAGTTTATTGACACACCGCCAGTACTTGGCTGCTGTCGTTTTGTTGCTGGAGGGCACATTTTGCACTTCACACATTTGCAGAAATACAAAATGTTGCTGGATGCAAACAATGCTGGAGCCTAATTGGCTGAATTAGTTCAGTGTTGCCTCGTGTCCCCCATCTGATTAACATAGCTCAGCTGAGGGCTGGATGGAAGGAGCAGAGGGGGATTTGGAGGGGGCAGGTGAAGCTATGTTTGCCCATGAAAAAAAGAGAGACCCTTAGCAAGGTCCCTGCTGAGCTCACTCTTGCCTGTGCCAAGCAGATAGCTGTTAGCAATAAGGGTGGATTTGTACTGCTGTTAGCATTCTTTCACAAGCCTCCCACAGTACATAATATGCATCTTGCAATCGACTCTTATTATATTAGATACAGGAATGCAACAAATCTTTGTCTTGGAAGTCATTAATAGCAACATTTAAAAAAGGTCAATATGATTATTATTAATAAAGTAGGTGTCACATCTGCTTAAATAAAAAATGTTTGTATTTACTCTTAATAGTTTTTAATAAATGAATAAATAAATGCATACTATATCATTTTAACTGTCATTGTGGATGAGCCATTTCTAAATTAATTGATAAAGTTTTAGAAATAAAAAAATTGTAATGTATTCATAACAACATCCGTATACTACACTATAATGGTTCAGAAAACAATATGTTATTGTATCAAAAAATGATGACAAAGACTATGCAGCAGTCAAATAACCCCCCCCCCCCCCCCCCCCCCCCCCCCCCCCCCCATGGCCTCTGTGGATGTGGACACATTGTGTAACACCCCATGGGGAACCCCCTGTTTGGGGGGGGGGGGGGGCAATTGGTATTATTATGTAACTTCTCCTCCACCACTCCCTCTGCCTCACCACTGGGGAAAGGTGGGAATATTTGTGGGTATTTAGAAATACAGTTTGTCCCATGCTGCGTGGGGTGTTTGAGAATTTTTGAATCCCTACTATTCCCCAAGGTGGGTGTGTGGTTTCTTTGCCTGCTGCATTATTGCAATGATATTATTGCATCTTACAGATGTAGCGATACAGCACATGCTGCTTCTGTAATAATATCAAACCCAGGTATCCACATATTGTCACTACATGAGATTTGAACAACAAGCATGCTGAATATGTCTCACTCAATTTTCTATTACAAAATGAGACTTGATCATTTAAGCATTCCGAACACAGAAGCTAATAAGTTGGCTATCTCAAAAGCAAATTATTCTTAAATAACTCCAGCTACTTAATAGCATGTAACCTGCTACTCTCTGCCCCTTCACTCTGACATGATGGAGGCATTATAAAAATGTCAAAGGAGTACAGTTATTCACATTTAATCTTGACGTGACCACAGACTGACCCTCTAGGAATGAATCTAGGGCCTAGTGTTTAAATAATATTTCTTGCAATAACAAACCAGGCCATTTGTAGAGATATGACTTAAGACACGTTTGCAAAGCAAAGCCAAATTTTGAGTAGGAATGCAACCTGGGCAGTTGGTATTTGTCTGAAACAGAGACAGGAACGTAGCACTTTTGTGCCGCCACTTTTCCCATTTCTGTGATGATGTGCTTAGCTTCCTTTTTCTGTAGTCTTGTAATTACCGTGCCAATAATGATTAACCATTTCTTTCCACATGATAAAAACACGGCCTTGCTAATTTTCAGTAGTGGCACACTGAAATAGCTGGCTGAGTGGTGACGTCAGAACCAGGAAATGAACAACAGCGATCGGATGGGTGAAATGGTAAATGCGCTTGCCCGCGTCGGTTTATTGCAAATAAAAAGGTTGAACAAAACAAAACACGCAAAACAAATGGTGCGTTGGCCAAACAAACAGACAAACAAGGTAGACATGGGTGAACCAAACCAGTGTCATGCAAGTCCTCTCGCATGAGTAGCATTTTATATATTTTTTTAGATTTAAATCACCTAACCACCCGTTCTCCACACCCGAACACACAACCCCGAGTGAGTGCTTTGTGCATCTATATATGCAATTGTGCTGGGATTCAATTACCATTTAATTATTCATTTGAATCCCAGCACATGAATTAATCTGTGCACTCCCGTGCTCATATATCAATACCCTTTGACTTTGCACGTGAAGTGATTTGTGCCACCCTTGTGTCTAAATACAATTAGAAATTTTTAGAACCCTCATTATATCCGGTGAACCATCATATCCACATATAACTGACAACATGAAACACAAAAATAGCACAGGGGCGGGGCACTTTGCCACACACACATAAAAGAAATGTGTTTTCAATGTATTAGCTCAACTTGATAAAGAACAGGATTGTAATTTACCACACTGTATTGTAGCTGGAAGCTGTGGTATGGAAGAAGGCTTAATACTATGAAACTGTTAAACTTTAATACAAAATATATAACACATTTCAGATTTGAGGAGGCTAGAATATAAGTGTTTTATATCCCCTTCACTCACTGCATGTATAATTGTATCATGCTAAGTTTTCTATCTAGCTATTTTATAATGTATAATGTGTTTTAACTCCATTAAGTTCACACAAATTGTTTGAACATTTCTAAAAATGTTCTTAACAAATTGTGATTGAAGTGCATATATAGGTGAAATGTATTGTAACATGAAATTTAAGTTAAAAAAAAAAAAATATATATATGAATATAATATATTATATATATTATATATATCTATATATATAGTAAGAGTATTATAGATATTTAATACATATGAAGATGAGGCCTACTCTAAAAGGATTACGGATTAGATTTTCCAGTTGGCACACATCCCTTAACATAAACAAAATCCGCTCTGAGTTGCTGTGGAACATCAACAGGCTGGATGAAAAAAAAAAAAAAAAAAAAAGATAATAAGTTGATCTAAATTCATAATAAGAGTTTATTAATGAGGTATAAATAGAATACCGTTTGAAAATGAGTGCTACCCTAATTAAGTTAATATACAATACCTTTTCAAACCAGCGGGGAAGTATGGACTCCCATGGGGTTCGCCCAGCTTCCCATTTACTCCTCTCCTTTTACACACATGCATGCAGACAAGTGTGAGCGTTTCAAGGAGGCGAGCTGGAACTCTGACCTGAGAATACTAGTCAAGCACAAGTAAAGTGCAATCCCTGAAGGGTGCGAGGGTAGCAGCCTGAAACATTCAGGCTAATTCAGTTAATAGGGCACTTTAATAGGAGAGAGCAGACTTCTATCCTCCAGCCAGTTAACCAAGATTTTCAAATACATGTTCTTTACCTCTTGTTAATATTAGCAATACATAATTCCCTTTATTGTTGTGTGACTATCTTTTCCTATTAATTGAATTAGATATATGCAGATTTTTCAAACACAACACTAGAACATGACTGTAAGCCATTACCGTTTGAGATCACCTCTCTCACTGTCCTCTTTTGTAGGTTACATCCATCATACAGTAAAGTGTATGCATATATAGGATGTCATTCCCACAAATTGTTTTTTTTTTTTTTTAAAATGCACAGCAATCTATTTATTTAACTTCCTTTTAAAGACTGTTAAATGGAAAATTATTATTATTTTTATTATTATTGTTATTATTTTATTTTATTTTATTTTCGGGGGTAAGCTTAAACTGTTAGGATAATGGGAGTGATTAAAAAAATGACCCCCGGTGCTGTTTTCAGGGCGTTACAGTAGCAGCAGGCTTAGTCAATACATTTCACTAGTCATGTGGAACGTTGTGTTATCTTATTCTTTTTTATATATACAATAGAGGTCACTTTTATGCATTTGTTTAATAGTAATGCAGAAACGCCCTGTTCACTTCAATTAGATTATTAAAGGCTTCCAAACTTCATTTCAGATTTATATAAATAATACATGTGTTATCCAGTGTTTGGTCACATTTATCATCATTAAAATTGATAAATGGTATTATTTTGGTTGCTAAAGAAAATATTATGACACATGGTTGAATAAATTAAGATAATTTATATAGTCATTGTGAGGCTCAGTTTCATTTTTTTAATTGCACACAGGCGTACTTTAATAGCAGTTTGTATTGAAAATAGTGAAACGTTTAAGGTTGACTGAACTGTGTGTTTCTACTTGGTATTAATTTCCTAATATAAAAATGAGTTGTTGGAAATATTTTAATTATATTGGATTAGAAACAAATGTATTTGAATATTAAAGAGTACATTTTGTTTTAACTATTCAGCTGAAAAAGATAGCATGATACAACAAAGAGAAATGCTTAAGAATTATTATTCTGATTTCATAAAACTTATATTTAATGGTTCAGTTCAATGCATTACATTTAGCAATGGGTGAAATTAATACTTAATGATTTAGTGGATAGCTAAATGTCTTTGTGGTTCATAAATATATAAACATATAGCATAATAGCTTATGAAGACCTTTTCTCTCACATAAATATTTTACAATCATATAGACTGGTAGATGTACAAAGTGGTACAGTATAGTCCAACACAGTCCAAACCAGTAGGAGCCAGATGCTACTGCAAGCCTGTGGAAAGCATGCATGGTAAACCATGATAATTAACATATTACAAAATTGCTGAGCCAGAAAACCCAACAGTCCGTCAAGTTGTCCAGTAGCCCAGCTCAATTTAGACAGCCATAACTAAGCAGAACTATTGTTTACATCCGCATTAATGCAATAGTAATACAATATAAAACATTTACAACACCGGCATTCTATCTTAAACTCACATGAAAAGACTAACACAGGCTGCACCAATAGCCTTGAGCACAGGTTCAGTAATATCGTCCAAATACTTAAATACTGCATATAAAATAAATATCAGGGAAATATAGTATTCCCATACACAGGGCCGGGGCAAGGCTGGGAGTGGTATGTTTTGCATTGAGCCGACCTGCAGTCACAAACAGTATTACTAAAATTCGCTTTTTGTCATCATGAATGCATGTCTAAAAAAATGTAATGCATGTTTTAAAGTTAACATTTCCTTATATAGAATGAAAACTGTATTCTAGACACCCCTATTTTGCCATTGTTTTGCTCAGTTTTTTTTCCCATTCTTGAGCTTGTCATGTTTTGTTTTTTTTAATTGGCATAGGAAAAAATGGCAGAAAGGAAAAAGATGAAATGCCAAATGTGCAAGAAATTCTTGGATATAATCAAACGATGTCTCTGATAGTGAAACATCTAAAAATTTACCTCAAGGGAAACATTGGGCAGGGTCCATCGGTACCGGTATGTTTATTAGTGTTTACATTCAAATGTGTAACATTGCTTCCTTATGTACTATTAATAATGATACCTTCATTTATTTTTTATTTTCAATTATTTTCTGTTTTGTATTTGTAATTAATTTAGAACAATTTGTAGATTTTATTTTTCACTTTGACATTATGGATTTTTTTGTGTTCATCAGTGGCAAAAAAACTCCTAATGAAATCCATTTTGTTTCCATGTTGTAACACAATAAAATGTGGAAAAGTTCAAGGAGGGTGAATACTTTTGAGAGCCACTGTACATATGATATTATTCAATTCATTCTTTAATTGAATAATAGTTTCAATTTCAATAGTTTCACTTTTTAAATTATAAGCTGCAGAACACATAATGTGTGTTTTATTTCCCTAGCAGAATCATAGCATATTTATGACACAAATTAAAAAAAAAAAAAAATCACTTAACAATAATATTGTTTATTTGCATTGCTAACATTAGAATGGGACCGCATACAGTAAGCTGAGAGCATCTCTGTTTTTAATGTATACATATACTATGGAACACTTAAATGCCAAATGGCTCAATAAGCTACTTCTTTAGTTTATGCCCACTGCAATGTTTGCCAATACCACTGTACACTCAGTGGCTGTGTACATCCCTTCCAATAGGACAGTGTAATACAGTGGATCTCATAGCAGTGGATCCTGTATTGTGGATAACGTATGCAGATTGCCCAGTTCCCCCTCACTGATATTTTAACCAGCAAAAACATCTAATATCAATCTCATACACCTCTGTTACCTGTTTGAAAACAAGTACTGGGCTCATAGAGCTACATTCGATTCAGATTTCAGAGGAATCAATTGAGTTAAGTTCAATTGAAATGGGAATATATTTCTATTTGTGTACTTTTATGTTGATGGGGACTCACGGGTGCCTACTTGTACAGTAAGAAGTAGGGTAGTGAGTGTTTAAATGAATTATGATAATGTCTTAATTCTTTCCTGCTATTTTGAGTTAATTGAAGCGTTGCTCAGTCCTCATGCTTACATTGAAATACAATCACTTGTGTATACATTTATAGTGCTTAAGCAATTCTACTCAAGTAAGTAAGCAGTTACTTTTTTTCAGCCTGGATCATTTGCCTAATATACCAATGTATGTCTATGTGGAATCTTTATCGGACTATCTAAACAATTGCTAATCTGGGATTCACAGAATCTACTGTATAGATTGTAACAAAACACAGCAGTGTCATTTTGTTGCTGCACTTTGGATTGATATTTTGGACATGCCAGTGTTTAATTAGGTTTTCCCATTTCACATAGACCCAGGAATTTCAAACAATGAATGTGTGTCTGTGGGTTCCGATTGGGTCTTCGGACTGTGCCAGCAAGTGTTGTGACTCTCTGGATTTGAAATACCTGAGGGGGAATAGCAATTATAAAAACATGACTTCCCCAGATCAGCTTTCAGCCCTGCCATGTCTCTGTTTTATTGATGAAAGATTGGAGGAAGATTTAAATCTCCTGTACAAAAGTGTCCAAATCATTTTCACCCTGTATAAAAACTACCTTTAAAAAATGAGAAAAATAATTGTCTTTTTCCTCTTACTCTTCAGTTTGAGCTTTGTTAAGGTATGCAAACTTCATTCAAATGAAGACCCACTATAAAAAATGCACACATTATGGAAACTGTTCAAACATAGCCAATAAATTACAATATTTGCATACATAATTATTGCCACACCATCACATTAAAATAGATTAACTTTTGGTTTTTGAACAGGTCTTTTATTAGAACATTTTAAAATAAAACACAAACCTGAAATAATTTCAAAAGTATTGTCCTCAGCAAACTTTAAGGTTGATTTTTCTTGATTTATCGTCCTGCCTTCATTAATGTACATTCTAGGTGTTTGTAATTGGATATTCCTATTTTAATAAAAATTACATGTTCAACATACTGTGAAACATTAACTTATTAATAATTGCAAAAATAACTGTATTTGCTGTTGCAGAAGGGTTCAAACCTATACATTGCAATTCTTGAAGTTTACTTATTTCTGGGTGTTTATACTAGCTCAAGAAAAAGAAATAACAGCTGTCATTATTATTATTATTTTTATTTTTTTGGTAAAGCCTTAAAAAAAAAACATCTTACACATACAACTGCCTGCAACAGGCAATTGTACCACAACAAGGGAGCAATAACCTAAAATACCCCTAATATAAACTATTACAAAAACTATAAAGCTATACGTTTGTGGAAGAAGCGTTAGACCTTTAAAGGTGTAAAAATGTCATAAGAGGACTCACTATGCTTTGAGAAAAATCTTAATACAGTGTGTTTTATATGTCTTGTAATAATCCTTGTAAATAATCCTACTTGCATTCATGGTGTCCAGATGATAGCAAAAAGACAAACACTTTTCTAGTTTTCAATAACTCACGACCCTACAACTTGGAATTGATCTGTAAAGCAAGCAGCCAATGTTGATATAGTTGTCTGAATTAATCATCACTGTGTACATTACCCTACAAATACAATAATGATGTATTTTTTTTAAATTTCTTAAACTGCAAATGGATAAGAAGAACATTAAAATGTAGTACATTATTCAACAATATTGTAAACCCAGAGATCTTTTTGTTGGCACCCTTGGGTATTTGTGGTTGTCAAGAAAGGGATTCATGGCTTTATGGCGTAACCCTTTCGAGTCTCAAGTAAAAGGTGCTTCTGTAGAGTCTTGCCCAAGTACTAAATCAGAATGACATGGCTTTACTTCATGATGCAGCAATAATAATACTGTACAGTGCCTTCCTTTAATAAGGCACACTTTACATGAAATCCACCTAACCATGAAAGCTTTTTTTTTTTGGTTCTTATTCAAAACAGCATGCAAAGTTTTGAAGAAAGTCTATTTTTGGTTTGAAGTGCAATCTGCTTTATTGAGTGCTTAAATGTCGCTACTTTTAAAATGACGAATTTGATGTTAAAATATATTATATCAAATCTTTGTATCTCTTTCTTCCTCTAAGCATTCACATCTGCCAAACACCAATCCATAGAGGAAATGTATGATTCTGAAGTTAATGACCAACTGTTACATTGGACACACTGAATCCTTGCAGAAAATTACTGCCATTGCAGTGAAATAAATTAGGAAATGCTTTGCAGGGAATATTTTGTTCTGGGAAGAGAAATTAAATAAAAAAATAAAGATATGACCAAGTTTTTCACTTTACTGTGCCATACTTTGATACAGTAGTACTGTTATGCTACAATGGCCACTGTATAAACAACACTAATATCACAAAGGTCATCCACATGCTTTCAGGTAAAGGTGTCCATTTTTAAAATTAGTCTGTAAAATAAATTCCTTTATTTTACTTAGATGATATGAAAGCAACAGCAAGTAATACATACTGTCACTTGGCAGGTTGTTTCCAAGTTAATCTTAAACACATCAACTAAAATGGGAAACCTTTATAAATAACTCATGGGATTAAGATTTATTCCATTACTTAGATCTTGATCATTAAAAGTATCATTGTGCCTTTAAGAGTTTTTAAAGTTCCTTTGTGGAGCAGAGTGATGGAGTGGAATAGAATATGTTTTTGTTCTTTAGTTTTTTTTCATGGGAACCTGATGCAGGTAGAGGTTGGGGAATATTTGTCATTTCCTTCTTAGCTGAATTAAAACCCAAGTACAGAAAGTGAAAGCTTTTATTACAGTACAAAATCTTGGGTATTCACATTTACCACTTTGATAGTTTTCCCCAAATAACTCTGGATTTTAAAGCGCTACTTCACCTCTAATCATGGCGCCCTTTGAAAGGGAACTACAGGTAAATGTGTACTGTAAAAGCAGGTACCCTGTGCAGGCTGTAGGAAAAGCACAGAGCAGTTCCTCTAAAAAGACATGATACGAGACTGATCCATAATCAAATGCTGTAAAAACTAAACTCTTGTGCATGAAAAGTTTATTATTTTGGGTATGGAAAATAACAATAAAGAGTAACATTGAATATTGAAAAAACACTTCAAAAAGAAAAATATATCAGCCAACGCCAAGAATGTAATGAAGAAGACTTCTTAAAACCTTGATCCATGAAACTTATTTTTTCTTAAATAAGATGAAGAGATTATTTAAAATAAAATGACTGGCAATGTTTTTGACTGGCACAGTTTTTATTTATTTATATACTGTAAAGCTGCTCATCTGAAAACTGATCAAGACATGAAGGTAGATATATAGTAAAACTACCACAATTCTATATGTTTTAATGCAGAATATACAAAAGGAACTTTCAAGAATCTATTTAATGTCAAACTTGAAATGTCGTGATGATGTTCTTGGTCCTTTCATCCTGCCGTTGCTTAAAAGGAAAAGAGAAAAAGTAGGTTTTCAATGAGGCCTGGGGTGACATCAGTGCTGGCTTTTAATCAGAGAGAATTTGTAAAAAATTTGATCAGAATACAATGTTATTTTGTTTCTACTGGAACAGTATTCTAAACCTACACATCTCCTGAAAATGATATTAACTTTAAAGCGTTGCTATAATTTGCAAATAGGATAATAATAGGCAACAATTCTTATCTTATAATTAAAAGGAGTTGTGTTTAATATTATCCTAAAATAGTATTTGGATTTGTTATCTCTTTTATTATATAAGTAGCTTTAAAATGCTGAACTGCTAGGTCATAATGTTGCAAAACATGAGAAGTCAGCTTTTTACCAGTCCAATAAATGTTTGATTTGTTTATTTATTTATTTATTTATTTTCAGGAATTTGCTTTTAAATGCATTCAAGTTTATGGGTTTGATTTTTTGAAGACATTTATACCGAATAGCCTATTAAACATGCATGGTTGTTTATAAAGCAGGCTGTGTCCTGTGGACAGATAAGGAAGTGATGGTGCATTTGGGAATTGTACAAGGACACGGAACTCAATAGCCCTGCTCATCACTGACAGGGGCTTTGGGATATTTAACACCCAGTAAGCCCAGATCACTTTGATTTAACACCTCATTCAAATCAAGATTGAACATAAGGCTTTATGAACGACGATCCACAGCGATGGGGTTGACAGATCCCCTTCAAACATCAAAATGGTCACCTGAGGTAAGTTTTGTAAAGTACAGAAAAAAAAAAAAACAGAAAAAAATTAAAACAAGGCAAAGCACAGCAAATGTATAGTATATTCATAAAAAAGCATTGTAACCTGCAGAATAACAGTGCATATTTACAATGGTAACCTTTTAAAATATTTTTATTTTAGGCACTAGCAGTACCACTGCCAAGCCAAACTAAACAATGCATGTTAATTTCCTATAACTTTTAGCATGTTGTCTGGTATAAAAGATACATTTAGGTATAATTTGGCAAATCTCTTTATAGCAGCATTTTTGTTACTGTTGTATTAAAAGAGTATTAACCAATACTTTTAAATCCATTTCTTTTTAGCATTAGCAACAATGTCCATTTATGTAGATTTTTTTAACTGTCAACTTCATAGGTGTTGTGTAGTGCCATGGAGACACACACAAAACAGGAGTACCTTGGTTTGTTTTAGTTCTGTATTTACCAGTCCCTGTGCCAAATAGTACAAATATTTCAATTCTATTCATATGGCTAAAGTCTCATTCCCTGTGAAGTCATTTCAGTCTAATTAATTTGTTGAATAAGTTGAAGAGTGGGGCACTTTCCATGTCACTGCATTATTTGCCCAATGGAGTTCTGGTAATAAAGTGTACAATTGACAGGGTAATTGTTAGCTGATACTTGCATTGCCCCTTTAGCACAAGCACTTGAACTAGCTGTTTATGGCCCTTGGGGTTCAGGAGTGAGGGAGTGGGTGTTATTGCATTATTCATTTCATAAGCTACAAGCAGAGGAATACAGAAACAAGGAGCGCTCCCTGTCTGAAGTTAAGCAAAGTGAAATTACAAGCTGGACTTCTTCACACTGACTAATAGCCGAAAGGCACACTCAAATATAGACAAATGGATATTTAAATTGCATTTACTTTGCAAATTCTACTGCGATACTTTTCATTAGATATGTAATCAGAGTGTTGGCACAAGTATTCCATGAATAATGAAATACACTGCTTTGTTTAAAACAGCTAATAAAAAAAAGAACGAAACCTTGAACGAATAATTTAAAAAAATAAAAACAGGAAATGCATAAAATCATATAGACATGCAACGCTGTTACCATATACTTTTCAAATGTAAATATATTCAAGACAATAGTATAAATATTATACAGTTGTCTCCGGCTAAGAGGACACCCCTCGGGAAGCATGTAAAGTGTTCTCTAAGACAGAGTTGACCACCAGACACAATATGAATCAATAAAAAAATACATATGTATTACTTGTCATGGCGCACGTGCATCAACATATGAAATGACGTTAATAAACTAATTGTCATATACTAAATTAACATAGCACCCCTACACACATTAAAGAATACATCAGCAGCTCTAGATGAATTATGAAGTACAGGAGCAATATTCAAGACATGCACATAATTATTTAACAGAATGGTGAAGCAACTCACCAGAATGGCAGACTTGTGTCAGATTCAGGTTTTTTTCAAGCGCTGGAACAATTTCCAACATTTTGTAGCAAGAGAAACAACAGCCCATTTCGCCATTTGTTTAAATACCATTTTGTAGCAATGAGGTGCACTTGTGGAAATCAATACAAAACGAGACAATGATAGTGGTTCTGGAAAAGTTGAATAAACCAGTCAGTGTGCCTCAAGTGTGACTCTCAAGATGGCAAGTCACTTTTGAAAAGATTGAACAAACCATTTGAATTTAAGTTTGATGATGATGAGATATAAGATTACAAAACAGTACTGTATCATTTGTGAACGAATCGCTATCGGTGCCAAAAAGGTATTCTCAAAATTGGTTTCACGCAAGTGCCTCTTCCCGTTGCGTGAATTTTACCTTAGAAAAAAATCAAAGTTTGTTCCACAATTGTTTATGTTCTCGGTTTCACAAAAAGTAATCCTCCACAAGGATTATCAGTATACAGTGGAGACGACTGTAATAGAAATAAAATTAATTTTTTATATGACTGTTCACATGTCGTCCCCAAAACAGATTCTAAACACACACCTGTGTGTGTGTGTATATATATATATATATATATATATATATATATATATATATATATATATATTGTAAACGATCCTCGCACTCACGGAGTTCGTTGCCCCTTTAAGATAGACCCAGGACACAAAAATTGATTTTTTACGGCGCTGACGCGCACTTTTTAATAAACACAGAAATGAAAACAAAACAAACGCCTAGCTCCCTCTTGGAGCTCTGACTAAACATAGACTGGTTCCTCACTAAACCACAGGACGGCTAAGCCGTTTACCTGACAAACACCAAAACGGGCTTCTCTCAGCACTCTCTTCAATACGACTGGACACACACGCAGTCGGGCTCTTCACTCAGCAGCCCCGATCAGTCTGGCTGCCTCCCCAAATACCCTGCACCTGTCTCTAATTTATAATTACGATCAGGTGCCGAGGATTAACTAAATCATTAAAACAATTACAATTAAACCCCATAACACCCAAATGTGCATTCTCACAAGGTTTTTAGCAGGGAAGGATTTTAACCCCCTCCCTGGTACCTTACACATCCTCCCCCTCAAGTGTGAAACACTGATCGGCCATACCAAGGCCACCCCCTCCCCTAAAACACAACCACCCACACTCAAGTCCCGAAATGTCCATTTCCGCCCTCTTCCACGGGCGGACTTGAGGGTGGGTCGAACCTTCCGGCACTTCCGGGAAGGGACCCTGAACCGGCGACAAGGGACCCCACCGGGATGACAGGGCCGACCGAAGTGACGACCGGGGAACAGGAGGATGCAGCAGTGGACAGAGATCTTCCACTGGGGACCGGCGCAGCGATGTCCGATCACCCAGGGGGAGCGAAGCAGCGAACAGGGGGAGCAACAGCGACGTCTGGCAGCAGCCCAGCGACGTCTGGGTGCTCGGGAAGAGCGGAGCAGGGAACCAGGGGAAAAGCTGTGGCCAATGTTGCAGACTCCTGGGCTCCAGGTCCAGCGCAGGAAGGTCTAGGAAGACCGGCAGGGTGTCCAGGAGCAAGGGGCAAGGGACCGCAACTGGCAGTGCCGGACTGGTTCGCTGGGGTGATGGAGGTGGGCACCTCACCTCCTCTTTGTTCATCGCTTCTCCCTCTCTGGGCTCTGGGAGCGGCGGCTCCTCTTCTCTGGGCTCTGGGAGCGGCGGCTCCTCTTCTCTGGGCTCTGGGAGCGGCGGCTCCTCTTCTCTGGGCTCTGGGAGCGGCGGCTCCCCCTCTCTGGGCTCTGGGAGCGGCGGCTCCCCCTCTCTGGGCTCTGGGAGCGGCGGCTCCCCTTCTCTGGGCTCTGGGAGCGGCGGCTCCCCTTCTCTGGGCTCTGGGAGCGGCGGCTCCCCTTCTCTGGGCTCTGGGAGCGGCGGCTCCCCCTCTCTGGGCTCTGGGAGCGGCGGCTCCCCCTCTCTGGGCTCTGGGAGCGGCGGCTCCTCCTTCTCTGGGCTCTGGGAGCGGCGGCTCCTCTTCTCTGGGCTCTGGGAGCGGCGGCTGGGCTTGTCTTGCCTGCTCCCATTTTTGGAGCAGCAGATCCAGCTCCGTCGGCTCTGGCTCTGGCAATCCAAGTTCCAATCTCCATCTCTTATTCTGCTCAATCTGAGCAGCCGTGTTTCTTTTGATTATAGCGATCAATTCCTTTAAGCTTTCCATTTTTACTGGGTCATAGGGCCGCCCACACACACTTCTGGTACCATATGTAAACGATCCTCGCACTCACGGAGTTCGTTGCCCCTTTAAGATAGACCCAGGACACAAAAATTGATTTTTTACGGCGCTGACGCGCACTTTTTAATAAACACAGAAATGAAAACAAAACAAACGCCTAGCTCCCTCTTGGAGCTCTGACTAAACATAGACTGGTTCCTCACTAAACCACAGGACGGCTAAGCCGTTTACCTGACAAACACCAAAACGGGCTTCTCTCAGCACTCTCTTCAATACGACTGGACACACACGCAGTCGGGCTCTTCACTCAGCAGCCCCGATCAGTCTGGCTGCCTCCCAAATACCCTGCACCTGTCTCTAATTTATAATTACGACCAGGTGCCGAGGATTAACTAAATCATTAAAACAATTACAATTAAACCCCATAACACCCAAATGTGCATTCTCACAAGGTTTTTAGCAGGGAAGGATTTTAACCCCCTCCCTGGTACCTTATATAATATATATATATATATATATATATATTATATAGGACTGGATATATATATATATATTTATATATATATATATATATATATATAATATATGTAGAAATGTACATCATTTATATACATAATTTAATACAAAAAGATTTAAAAATAAAAGCATTCAATAAACATACAAATAGTATATTAATAATATGAACACAACTTATATATTTGTGTGATTATTTGTTCACTGCTTGTGTTCCTCAATTGACAACAATAGACCAAGTTCGGCACCAGCACTTCTTGAGCAAAACCATCACTCTGTTGGACTCTAAACCATTCAAGTTTACGAAACTCCCTGCAAGTATGCCTGTGCTCAAAACTATTTTGCTTGCTGTGCTAGATCTTTACCATTGCCATGGCGAGCCCATTCAAAATGCCTTGATTTATAAAAATGAGAAGTGCAATAGAAATGTAAATACATTTTTTTAAATTTATTTCTTGAATAATTACCCCACCACTGTGCATACAATCTAAGTAGTGAAACTTGTCCCTCTGAACACCCATTCCTCAGTCACGCTTAGATATTTGATGATGATTTTATAATGTGTGAGCACCTAGGTTAGATATGCATTAAACATTCCTTCTTATATATAGAGTAAACTGACTCTTACAAATTGGGATAAAACAGGAAGCTATGGACAGGACTCCACTAGAATATGGTAGTGTACACTTAATACAAATATGCACCATTCTTTTTTTGTAGGGTTTGTTGTGTCTTTTTACCCCTGAAGACTAATTTAAACGTGTCTCTTTCGTTAAACACTGGAAACATTTTCATAATCTTAGAAAATTACAGCACCTCATTTGCACAGTAAAGGCTACTCCTTTGGTTTACAAGTGATCTCAAGACTGTAGTAAGAGTGATTTATGCTTTTGACCTGCTGTTTGGAATTGAAGATCTGGGTTTTGAGATATGAGGTTGAAGCCCCTTTGTTTGCTCTTTGACCAGTAAAAGTCAGCTGTAAAACTGAAGGTCTCTTCTTCAATAGAATGGTGGACAAATAGCAAATTCAGAGAAAAGTGTCTCTTTGGAAGGGAAAATATGTTAAGGTTAGATTTACCTCTAGTTAAGGTTGCTTTTAATTAACCTTGCATTGCAAACAATATCACCAGGTTGTAATTGTGGCAATGGTATATTTATAAACAGTACAAAAAAAACTAATGTTTTTAAAAACCCATCAGAATTAACCTAGTCCTGTACTATAAGGCCAATCAGCACCTGACATGAAAAAATCATGCGTTCGATTCAGGTTTGTTTGACATTATGAAGTTCTGGCACTTCATTCCAGGTCACGCTGATTGGCCCTTAGGGCCCAGGGATCTAAGTGGTTACCGCAAAAAGGCTTAAATACACAGGCATCATACTATCCTAATTAAGAATAAATTGGGTTCAGCTAAAGAGCACCAAAATATAATGCCCGGAATGTTCCCTCATTTTAAAATCTGTGAGCCATTTTGTAGGGCTTCAATGCCTGAGGATTATTTAGTCAAAAGAGAAAACTATTTTTAAAATACATGTTGTCCAATAAAGCCTAAAAGCATTATCAGAAGCCCTGTATTGCAAAAAAAATCAGCTGGATAAATACAGTTCATGGGTAAGAAAACAAGTTCTGAAGCATTGTAGTTCAAAACACAAATTACATTTCTACAACAGTCTAGCAGTTTTGTAAACTGCTGTTTCTCTTTTTCTTCTATTTTCCCCTCCACTGCTGTTTCAGGATCTTTCATTGATATTATTTATTTATTTGTTAGCATTCTGATTCCACTGCATTATTAAAACATTAAGTACCATATGTGTCATTAATATTCCAAAACATAATGAGCATATTTAATCAAAAACAATTAAGAACAAACACTTCTTCCCTTTTAAGTAATAAAATATTTATGACTGGAATAAACAAATTGAGAACCAAAAGCACTTTCAGGCATTGATTTGTCTTAGAAAAAAAGAAAAGAAAAAGTTTTTTTTGAAGGGTTGTAAGCTCCCTCTGGTGGTTTCTCGTCCTGTTTTCCTCCAGGGATCTTAAATTGTTATTGTGAAATTCTAAAGAAAAAAATGTCATTGCTTTTTATCACAATTCTCTAATAAAAGAAAATACATTGACTTGCTGGAGTTAAGTAATTTCCACCTCAGACTAAGCCTTGTCTGCAGAATTTTTTTTTCAGAGCTATAAAATGTGTACATGTTGAATTAACCCTTGGGAATCTGGTGAGCATAGGTGAGCCTTTTGATTTAGAAAACTGAATTGACTGGACACTCAGTTAATTAGGCATTTAAATGCACCATTTTTCAGTTCAGCTTTGTTAAGCAGCATTGGAAAAAGCGTCTTTTTTATGGTCAGGCGCTATATCAAAAGCCTTACTAAGCATTGAGAAAAAAATGCTCTTTTACATGGATCGACTGAAAATGTAGAGTGAAAAGACAGGCAGGATTTGAAATATTTCCACATAAGAAGGTATTAAATAGGGCTCAGAATCTCTGAAAGGAAATGGAGTCTGCTATATAGAAAACACAGCTCTCGCAATCCTAGACAATACTTTGTTCAAACAGTTTTACATCATTTTGTTTCTGTCAAATACGAACACTGAGCTGGCTACTCATCACATTATATATATATATATATATATATATATATATATATATATATATATATATATATATATATATATATATATATATATATATATATATATATATATATATATATATCAGATTTTCTTGGCCCTCACCTCCTTCTTCAAAGCCAATACATTACTGTCTGGAAAATAAATACTGGGGCCTGCATTTGTCTGTTCGTCTAAACCTGTTCCACATGGTGGTGTTTAGATGCGTTTTACAGAATGTTCAAGGTTTTTTGTGACTACTGACATTGTCTCTTCTTTTCATTTAATACAAGCTGCAAACTTAAGCACTGGACAAGTCTGTAGCCTGCCCACAGATGACATGTGCTGCCTGCATCAAAAATCGGTGGGAACATTCAGCTGGCTTGAATAATAAGCATTGCTACACCACCACGTGACTATCATGAGGAAGTGAGCTTCATATCATATAAAGCTCCCACTCCAATACAGTGCTCAAAAGACATTTAGGTTACTGATGTCGATTCACCTTAAAATAACCATCACAACGTCAGAAAGCCCTGAATGGGTTGGACTATGAAAAATATACTACACTGTTATTGGAGTGGTATTGACCACATATTCAGTATGCCATTGAGAAATGCAAGTTACTAAATGCCTAACAGTCTACTGCTGGGTTAGGATTACTAGTCATAGAATTACTAGTCAATAGTCAAAACAGCTATGTAACTTGTCCTCGCCTTAGCAAATTCACCTTGCACCCACCAAATGGAGCCGTGATACATTGATATGACAGAGAGCAAATGAATCTGAGTCAACAATCTCCCTCCTGATCTGTGAGGGCACTGTATAATCAGAGCAGAGCACCCCATAATGGATGGTTTGGCAGTTCATTCCAGGGTCATTCAGAGACCGGCCAACCAGAAGTCATTGTCTTAATGAGGTAGGCGATGTGTCAGTCACGGATTGGAGGAGATGTGAATGGGCGCGCCACCAAAACAGGACGTGACAGAGGGTATTTAGAGGAAGTGGCCCCAGCAATCTGTTCCTTTTGATATGGTTACCACTAGGACCGACAAAGGAAGTGATCAATTTGTAAATTGTGAGTGAAGTGTTTTATTTGTTTTGTGTAACTGTGTATATTTGTCTTTGCCAGAAGGCTAATACGAATAGCAATAAACCCAGACTGCATTGCACCTGTGTTCAAACAAACACCACTGGCTAATCACTACACCTGCACCTAGAGCACTCTGTCAATACTCATAGTTTGGTAGAGCCAGCATTATTATTTCAACAGTCAAGCTGAACACTAAAGAAAAGAAAATAACTTGAACCATGAACATTGTGTTTACTGCTGTCTGGAGCACCTGCATCAACCCTACACCTATGCACTGCAACCCGCATGTTCACAATTGAGCAACTTTTTTGTTTTTTTGGGGGGGGGGGGGGGGGGGGGCGTGACAGGTACCAATATTGATGGTGTTACATGGTAGGGCTCATTTATGGAAGAAAAAAAATATAACAGTAAAGAATTACACACAATTGTGCACTCCATGCACTTAAGGTTTGCCCCAGCCTCTTGCACACATGCATGATAGCGCGTGTACTTGGAGGTACTGTCTTTCAGACAAGACATAAAACCGAGGTCTCATAATTATGAGAGGTTGTTAAAGATCTAATTATTATCATATTAATGTGTAATATCATCAGGAGCTGTTCTGCCACTTGAAAGCAGCCCTCCCTATTATGGGAGAGCTAATGATCTTTTTGAACAGACGTTACTTTTTGTACAGTTTTAATTGTGGATAGCATCTGAGTGTCAAGATGTATTAATAATGGCTTACGAGTGAGTGGAGTGTTAATTTAACATCAAGATGCAAAAATATTAGTGAATAGGGCCTGTAGTCTCAAGTTAGGTTCTGTAAAGCTAGTTTTATTGAGGAAGGACATTTTTCATCTTGTGGTTATTATATGCAAAATAATGTCATCTTTAGGGCAAATTTATTTCCACTAATAAAACAAAATAGATAGAAAACCATGCATTCCAAGTGCACAATGTTTAAACAGTGTGCATGTAGTGTTTAACCAATTTAAATATGAATCATAATGATACATTTTTTTTTTCTTTCAAATGTGAAAATGTAATGTAATGTAAAGCAATATTCATAGCTATTTGACCTAAGGAGTAAAATAAAAGGTACATTTTAAGTGATCATTTACATTTTAAAATGACAAATAGATTAATGCTGTGCAATTATTTGAGGTATTACATTATTTTTATTATTTTATGTTGATGAATGCTTCTTTCTTGTTTTATGAAGATGAATGTTTCTTTTTTGTGTAATCATCGCTTTGATATAAATACAGATTTTTTTATTATATTTTGTACTGGCTTTTGAGAAGTTGCTTATGTGTATGCAGTTTACTTACTATTTTCATAGTTTTATTAAAATTCTATAATGTTTTTAATATATCTGAATGAATACGGTAATGTCCCTGTGAAACTCTAATGTATCGATATCAAAGGATCTCTACCAGTTGCAAGAATACATTGTTTTTTAAAGTTTCTTAATAAAGCTTAAAATACTTTGACACCAGAATGAATCTCAATCTTTATACTGTAACTAGCATTGTTATGTGCCTAGCTTTGCTAAAAGCAGATTCTACTGTCGCGAACAAGTGGTTACACTGGAACTTTCCGATTGGTGGGTCACTGGTTCGATCCCTTGCCGGTTCTGTCTGAACCTGGACATAGGTATAACATCAGGACTCGGGCAGGCTGACCACCTATAACGACTGTAGGGGAATCCTACTTAGCTGGAGGAAGTGGCCATGGGGACTGCTCTTAGCTCCTGTCTCATACATACAGCACTGCCATCATGGTCTGTAAACCCATGAAATAAACTATTGGGAAAAAGAGAATGGACATGAGCTAGGGAAAGAGGTGCAGCCTGTTTAATCTAGGAGTAATATAAAATATTTACTTTAAACATGCTATCTGTAGCAGTATTCTCAAAACAGAATTTAAGCATGAGAATGAATGACCTGTATTAAAAAAGCATGCTGGGAATACATATGGTAGACTATATTCTGTGACTAGGCTTAACAGGATGTTTTCTTGATTAGGGAGAATGAAAATGCAGTGGGCTGCAATACATTTACTGGCATGCAAATGTATTGAATACAAATCATCTTTATGAATACAAATCATACAATCTGAAGAACCTCACAATACACTTTAATGTTGGTGAGGCAGGGTCTAGTTTGATATAAGATTACCATCCACACAACTTCAGCATCCCAAAACAAGGGCCATCTGCTACCAAGACCCCAACCATGTGCAAGGCAAACATGTGAAATAACGGGTTATTAAAAAGCCATTTTTGCAGATTAAATACAGCATAGTAGGAAGAATGAAGAAGTTTCTGTGATGAAAAACACACTGTGCGTTTCGTTCCCTTAATGAAGATTCTGATTTATTAGTTTAATCAGCACTTGCTGCCTATTTGCTTCTTATTAACCTGTTGTTTAGGTCCAAGATGTTACTACTGCAATTTTTTTTTAAATTAAGTATATAAATCTCTTTCTACTACCTAAATAACAGTACACAAGAGAACTAAAATTATTTCTGACGGAATGTTGATCAAAAATTACCCACAGACCCAATAATGAATGTGATTCTCTTATGTGGGACCTTCATTGTGCAGTCAGCAGTTAATCACAAGCCAAACAAGTTTTATCTGATAATTGCATTCCATTGATAATTGATTGATTAACCCATTTACTTTTTGTTATGTATATAAAATTGCAAAATTGTATTGAAAAACTCAATCAATCAAGTGTCATTATCTTAAATAGGTAGCTAATAACCTAAACACTTAAATTAACTAAAGAGCTACAAAGTGAAGTTCTACCACTTTATTTTCAGAAAGGCAAAAGTCTTTTTTTTTCGTGATAAAAAAATTCAACAGATAAAGTATATGTGCTAATCTCACCCTCACTGATGTGGTACAAAAGTATTCACAGAAATGCATTCCAAATCTGCAGCCACCACCAGGTCTGCTTAAAAAAAAAAAAAAAAAAAAAAAAAAACCAGTAGTAAAGTAGTGGTAGCTCAGGGATACCACTGGGCAGTTGCATTCAAAAAGAGCATACAAATTTGGGAAAGGTGCCTTTCTTTTTAATCAGTCACCAGAATTTCTTATAAGTAGGGCTTCTGTTTTTGCAGTTTTTATTAATTGTATTTTTTTGTGCTTATTTTTAGCTATTTTGGGGTTTTATGAAAATCTTTTTTTTATTTTTATTGGGTTGGCGGGGGGTTCGCTTTAGATATACTGTTTGAAATTTATGTTTTTGGTTACTTTCCAAAAGCTTTTTTCTTTTTTTTTATGTCAAAATATGTATAGTAGTAACTTCATAGTCCTTGCACACTTAAATTGTACCTTTTTTCCTTTGCTGTCTTCCACAATGAAATCCCTATGGTCATAGGTATATTCTTCTGGGGTTTATATGTGGAGGCATTTTTGTACATTTCACCACAATTCTGTTTTAAATCCTCCATATCTTAACTGTAATACAGCTTTAAATCCAAACTAACAAGCCCCCATTCCTGATTGTAATCTCGTTTTAAATCTCACAAGCGGAGTCTCCAATGGAAATGTAGGAATTTGTTGACACTCAGTAGTTGGGGCGGGTTTAAAGTATTTAGAATGAATCAATGAAAGATACAAGTCAGGAAGGCGGGACATTGTCCAGCAGCAATGGGAAATGTATTTATTATTATTTTTGCAGTAGGTTTTATTTTTTAATGGAAAAATGGTAAAGTCAAAGAGAATTGATTAACCATTTCCACAGTTTTTCCGGTGTTTTCCGGTATTTATTGCAGCTCCACCCATTTCATTTTTTTTTATATCGAGGTGTTTTATTGGGTTTAATCGGTTAAAACCAAAAATCAGAAGCCCTACTGATAAGGAGCCTTAAACAGGTTCAATTGCTAACCTCTTTTCTGTTAGCCATGCATCGATCCAGAATACAGAAGGAGTGTGACAAAGTACGCCACCAGAGACTTTAAAGTCTACTTACACAGGGTTCCTAGGATTTTACATGTTCTTAAGAAAAATATCCCTTTGAAATCCCTGAGCTGCACATTTTAATCTAATTTGTGGATGTGAGTGATGCTGAGACAGGGCCAAGGAGTGCGGCAAACACTTTTTTTTGTTGCATAATTTCATTTGTCAGGAGAATCTTGCTGCTGACATCGGAAGAGTGATTTAATTGGTTTTAATCATACACCTGAGGTTGGACTCGATGTCCTGAAAGATAATTCCAGCTGTCAGGGAGAATACCTCACTCTTAGTTAATGGGCTTCACTTTGTTGTGCTTTTATAAAGAGAACTTTTGGAAAACACAGATCAAAAAATAATTTGCATAGCTAATTGCAGGGATGTCTGTTTTTTTTTTTTTTTTGCAACACATTTTTACTTTACAAGCTTGCTGGCAATGCTTTGTGACAACATCCACAAAATCGTTTTCAGTTTTAAATGCTATTACAATTATTAATCTTTCCCTTCACTTTCCCGACATTCTAATTTCAAGGCTTTTTGTGTCTATCTATCTATAGATCCATAAAGTATATATTTTAACTGATCTCATCAAAAACATTGTACTGCAGTACATTTGCAGGAAGCTTTAAAATATTAAACTTATTTTTGTTTTGTTTCTAGTGTTAAAATGCATGGTAATGTTATGGAATATTCTACAGCTATTTGATCCTAAGAAGTAAAATAGCATTTTAAGTGAAAATTTACATTTTAAAATGACAAATAGATTAACGCCGTGATTTTTTTTTTTATTCTTCAACAGTCTAGATATCAAACTTAAATTTATTAATAAAAACAGACTTTTTAAAAATAACTGTAGAATATATGCATGCACCACATGAGACTCTGTCCTTGAATTAAAGCAAATCATAGCTAAATCATGGAAACTAAACAATAAATAAGAAAAAAAAAGTTATTATAAATTAAATTTAAATGGGTGAAATTTAGAGGGAACTGTTATGGGCACACCTGCAATTTAGGAATGTGATCTTTAATCAAGATGGCATGAACCAGAGCAACTGTGTGAAAAGAAAATGATTTTAGGGAATCCAGAGTGGACCTTTCTAGCCTGTATTTGCTTGGTTCCTAAATATTTAAGATCAGTCATTACCTTGCCTCGCTGAGGTACTCTAACTAGTGACCTATAGAGAGTTTGATGCTCTTAGAAGTGTAGCCTTGAATATCCCCCACAGCTGAGTAAGTAATAACTGACTGAAATATGAAGAGTATCAAAGAGTGAGATAATAACGAATGGGTTCTATTGAATTGACAATACTGTTAGGTACATTGAGAAACAGGCAGCCTGGCTATTTAAGTTTTCAGATACAGTACAGGTTTAAAATATATATTTTTTAATCTTCTGTATTTATGCAATACAATTCAGTATTCCTAACACTGTGTATGAGTGATTATCTTCCAGTCCTGTGTAGATGTAAATGTACCAAGAGGCAGTGTGGTCTAGTGGTCAAAGTCCAGGGCTTGTAACCAGACGGACACCGCTTCAAATCCTTCGCCTGCCACTAACTGACTCACTGTGTGTGACCTTGATCAAGTCATTTAACCTCCTTGTGCTCCATCCTGCAGATGAGATGTTAAATCAATGTCCTATTGTAAGTGATTGCATATAATGCACAGTTCACAGCCTACCTGTGTAATGTGCTAATCAGTATGGATGAGAACAATCTATTTGTTTCATACATCAAATAGTATGAAGAAATAAAGAAATCCCCAATCTAACAACGCTGAGTACATTTAAGCTGAAGTCTGCAGAGCAAGTTTCTACAATAGGTGGGTCAGGAAGTAGTTGAACTAATTTATGTATTAATGATAATGAGTAGGGTTCAACATAAGAGCCTGTCTGCACTTGTGTGGCCCATCTAGAGTATGTCATGTAAAATATCCTCTGCGGGAGAGGGATTTGCAGTGCTATAGTGACATTAAATACCATGTGGTCTGCTAAACTAAACAGCAGCAGATTGAAACACCTTTGCTGTAACTAGAGTCCTCCCTGGTATTTTACAACAAACCCTGCAAGTGTGAAATACTTTTAAAATGCCTAGTATAATAAAGAGACTCCCATGCACTGGCTGAGAATCAGAGGTGTCTGTAATCTTGGTGCTTCATATCATACAAATATGTTTTTTTCTCCTTCAAAGTAAGGTTCTCATTCTTAGTTACAATATTTTTTCACATCTCTCATGCAAAAGACACACAAAAGTTCTGTACCCTTAAGTCTCCTCATGCACTCATGTAGTTTGGCCTTTAGCTCTCTTCTAGCTTAAATTCACTTGCTTACATTGCAGATTATCTCCTTGAGATTTGATCTGTGATTCACAGTTCACTTGACCTGCTCACCTATGTGCTTTTGGTGTTACCTTCCAGGGATTTGGAAGCATAAGGAAAAGCTTGTTTTGAAAAATTTCCTTGAGGGAGTCATACTCAAATTCTTCCTACAAGAATGTAAAAGAATGGCAATAATGAATCATTCCGTCTGTTTTTGCTGCTTATGATAACTGTACAGTAACTTAGAAGGAAATTTGAAAAGTACTACAGAAAATATCAGTAAAATAGTGTTTTAGAATGCCAGTAGGAAAGCTACTTCAGACAAGAAAAAATGTAATCTACTTAAAGAGGTGAGGAAATGATAAAATAATGCTGATAATTAATAACATGCATATGGTTATGAAGAGTGGGGGAATATTTGTTATCACTCAACAAGACGTCACAATTATAAATTGGCATCTTGAGCTAATATTCCTTTAACAAGGTAAAGATATCCACAGTAAATGTCTCCTCAATATTTTAAGGATCCTCACTGTGTGAAATATCCAAAAGCATAGCTTGACTGAAGGGTAGAAATTTCTAAACATCTATTACAGGAAGTTAAGCAATCCTCACTCCCTTCAAAGTAAATTGCAATGTCCAATGAAAATGAGAAGCAGCACAGTGCAGTGCAATTGGAAAGGAAACCCAAGTTGTAACAAGCCATTAGCCAGTACACAAAAATAACTAAACATGGGATACGGCCTGGAGAGAACATGTTCATATTTAGTGTACTAACTTTTCATTTCGTTTCTTTGCAGGGGAATAACTATTTAGTTGCAGCATTCTTAGATCATAACCAGAAATATATAATGAATCATGCCTGCCTGAATGCTCCCCTGAAAAAGTTAAATTATGTAGTTTTTTGTGGAAATTACATATCCCATAATTATTGATAATCTTGTGTCCAGTTTGTATTTATATATTTACTGCTCCTTGTAAATGCAAGAAATATCACGTTGCCATTTAACGATTTTACAACTGTCAAAACAGAGGAAAAAGGAAGTAATCACATTATGATAAAAAAAACCTCTCAGTTACACATACACTGCAACTTCACAAATCTTTTTACCTGTTTTTATAAAAGCTTTTACTACACTTTACAATGCTTCATTGTTCTTTTACTCTGCTTTACTACACTTTGTTTTTATCAAGCATACTGCATATAAATGTGAATGAGTAACTAACAGATAATTAAAGTATCAGTACTAATTGTATAGAATTGGTAGATTTGATATCTACTATTTACAGAACAAAATCATTTACAACTTAATATTGTTACAGAGGGCATCCTCTAGTGTTGTCCTCATTTAAGGCTTATAGGATATAAAGGGGCATCTTTCCGTCAGATGAATGGACATCAAGTTACACTCTGGCCCATCAAACCCTACTATATGTCAACGACATTCACCATTGGATAATTTTGAGAATTTTAGATTTTGCAGTATTTCACTTGTATGATAGGTTAGGCTTGACAAAGGTTTGCTGTCATTGTTATACTTTCTAATGAACTGCACAGCTGCTTTCCTTATGTTATGTGGCCTGAAATATTCCCATACATCAAGACTGTGTTTTAATCAAAAGACCTCCAAAATGAAATTCCGATTTGAGCCCTAAGAAAATACTTAATTTTTTAATATTTTTGTTTTGTTTTCTTAAACCCTAAATGCACCGACGTAATCATTTGTGGAGAGGCATTCAATATTTTAATGATTCTGTGGAAATACAAACTAGAAGAAGCATTTTATTTGCTCCCAGTGGGCTTCGCTTAAAAGGTTTGACATTTTTACATACTGTTCTTCTCCATTTCAGGCCATCTGGTCTCTTGTGAACTATGAACTAATGTCTCTTGATATGTATTTTTTGCATACATCTGTAAGTTGCCCTAAGGGTGTCTGCTAAGAAATAAATAATAATAATAATAATAATAATAATAATAATAATAATAATAATAATAATAATAGTGAACTTCAATGAATGAAGGATGGGCTGAAGACTGCAAAACATCTCTTTTGCAGTTACATTACAAAACAGTTTCATTGCAGTTGTATGGCTTTTCCAATTCCATACTTGTGCTATAAGTTACAATGCAGTGCAACTAAGGTTAAAAATTACAAAGTAATAAATAGATACATGAAAAATGTATTCTAAAAGTGAAGGTTTCTAACCTAGAAAAAATGACAGAGGGTCACTAAGGAGGATCCCTGCCACCTAAAAACCGTTGACCAATCACAAATTGGATCCCTGCCACTTATAAAACCATTGACCAATCAGGAATTAATATTTTTGTGATTGGTGGTCCCATTTAAAATAAAGATGATTAGGAAAATCAATCCAGTGGTGACCTTTATGGTGTTTATTGGAGAATACTATTGGTATAACCATGTGCTTGCCTCCCCCTCGATGCTTACCTGGGCATTACCATGCTTTCGGTTTGACCACAGCAAACCTTTAAAAAAAAGTTTTTTTAAAAGCCTATTCAAAAGCCCTGCCATGCCCACCGGTACTTTAAAAAGTTTGCAGTCAGATTGATAAAAGTATGTTAGTGTCTTCACAGGTGCCTTGTCAATTATGAAAGAATCCCTTCCACTTGTTTATTCAAACACTATCGAAACACTCCCAAATGGACCTTGCAGGAAAGGAATTCTCATTCCCTTGCTTTCCCCGATGCATATTAAAAAATGGTATGCCAGGCCTCATTTAATTTTCTGATTTTACATTCGGATCACTTTCTCTTTTACAGCTATTTTTACTGGGCTTCATTAATCTTGGTTGAATACAATGGCATACATCTTTAATGTGGCTGCTGTCAAGTCGTATTTCAGTTAGAGCAGCAAACTGAATGACAGCAAGCAATATTAATAAATTTAGCATAGACTATATCAATTTTTAACGCAATAAGAATAGGAAGCTCACTTTTTTTTCTCTTCAAATTGTTGGATTTATGGCTTGCTCAATAGACGCATTTCCTCAAACTTGAGGGGATCAGTATAAATAGATTTACATCTCATTAATAAGTAAATTAGGAAAATGCCTTTCAAGTACAGACAAGTACATAAGTGTAATCTCCATATTAAAGGAGTAGCCTTTGATAAACCATGGAGGAATAACAGCAGTCGGCTATGTGTCATGTTGCTAGTGCCTGAACCCTACACATTCCCACCTTTAATTACAGTGGCTTATCATTACAGAGTAAGTGTCTCACGAGTTAAGGCTCTATAAATGAACAGCATGCCAGGTCCATCCTAATAATTATACAGAAACTATGAAAAGGTGGTAACAGTTACGAAAACGAATTATCACCCTCTCTTTAATTTTTTCCTCCTCCTATAATAACATTAAAATATTAAGATTAATTCCTTCAATGCTCGCAAAAAAAAAAAAAAAAAAAAAAAGATGACGATTAAGGATGCTATTTCAAATTATAAAAATTACTGCTGTGATTTTAGCTTTTCTTGTCAAATCCCAGCAGAGATAATTTGCTGTAAATGTAAACCCAGTGAGAACTCTCCTGTCTGTGTTAAATAAGAAAGTTACGGTTGATATGAGACATGTTTTTGCAGTAGCTTTAGCGATTACAGGAAATTATATGCAAAGCCGGAGTTCTGATCCGAAGTTATTTTATAATTGTGTAAAACTTATTAATTAGCAATGTTGTTATTAGAGGAGCACAAAGGACAAAGGATTTATGTTTAGCCAACAACTAGTCAGGGAAACATTTCCTCAGGCCCACGTTCAATGTTATTTGATGGCTTTTTTTTTCAAATTAAATGGCAAGTCCACCAAAATTCAGTATGGGCTCACTATTGTGTAGTGCTTATTCATTTACCTTTATAATCCAGGTACGTTTAATTGAGATATTCAAACCTCTTCTCTATGTGAAATCCGTATGACATAATAGAATCCAATCACACATGTCACAATATCACAAATACTTCACTTTATGAAGAGACACTGATGGGGGTAAGATCTTAAACTCAACTGCATTTCATTAAAATATCCTATAAATATGCAAACAAATATGTGTTCCCTGTAGACACTATTTTGAGCCGTGTTTAACTTTAAGTAGTCATAATAACCCTGTGACTAGTGTACTATTATGAAATGATGACACTGTTATGGTTAACTATTTCAATGTGACTATTTTAATAATGGTAACATAGACATATTAAACAGTAGCCTATAGTGTTTCAAGAAACAGCCCCAGTTTAGCCATGTCCAGTTAAACCATGGTTACCTATACTCTTTCTGCACCCTACTGTTTAGTGAATCAGTTAAGTGCTTTTTAACTTTCTCTAGAAGAATAGGAACCTCACGATTTAGCTTAGCTCCTGAACAGCTGTGATCTTGGCAACTGGGTGCAATATAGTGGTTCACCTACTATAAGCAGTACCACGTGGAGTGAAGAGTGTCATGCAGACATGGATTGGAATCCTGTTTGTGCCAAGTTGCTGATCTTGATTGTTGTTAGTTATTGGGCTTCAATAACCCTTATTTGTCAGGTTTCTGCTGAGTCGAGTCATAGCCTAGATAGGCTATGCCTCATCTTGATATTTCAGGGCTGTAGCTTCAGTTGAAAATAGGAGTTTTGTTTGACAGCAGGAACAGAGGTTGCTCTTTGATCTTAAGTCGTCCTAATCAGTGAGACGGCTGCAGGTGTGTGATCACATTGGGCATTTCAAATTGATAAACACCATAAACCATCTCCAGTAAACTAATTGGCACCATTTAAGATGGAGTTCTAAAAAGCATGTGGCTAATTTGCATAGAACACCATATTAAGCACACACTAACTGCTGGTTTTACTTGAATCAAACATTCTGCAAACATACAGGTAACCTACACAAACAAACAAAGAATACAAATACATTTATTAATATTATTATACATCTTGTCATGGTTGGTTGTACTCTCATAAACAAGGAAGGCAATTTACATTCCCACATAAGCGACATTAATCAGGAAATTTAGTCCAGTCAAGTGCATTGTGGATACTGTAGATTCTTAACAGGGACTTATAAACTGGTGCTGGCGTAGCAAATATGTAAAGCACATGAATGTTTGCGTTAAACAGGGATGGGTTCTATAATAATAGACCGGAATGTTATTGACTCATTGCCACTGATGCAGTTGCAAAGCAATGAAAAAAAAAAAATCTTCATTGATACAAACACTTCAGCTTTAAAGGTGTCCATCTTATTCCTAACACAGAGTAGAGTATTTGGCCCACCTTAACACAGGTGGGCCAAATACATACAAAATAATAATTATCAAGTTGTAGATATCAGTAACAATGGAGCTCACTCAAATCGTAAATAATGCCCTCAACCTTTGATTTTAGGTTTTCAAGACTCAAAGTACTTTAATGTTTCTTAACCAAGCACAAATCCTGTACTTTTTATGAACCAATTATTACAAAATGCTCAAATGTTAATGCCATGAAAAACAAGATGCATTTAATTACTGAATAAATGCTGCCAATTTAATTGCAAAGCGATGGCTTTTCAATTGAATTTGGGTTATACAACTAGGGTTCCACTTGTAATTTATTTATTTATTTAAAAGATGTGACATTTATGCAGGATAAATCCCACGGGGATTAAGTCCTGTTATCAGAGTTGGCCTGCTGGCAGCTGATGAGCAGCGTTCTTTAAGACGAGTGTTACATAGATTAAAAACTATTACACAACATGCCATGGACAACAATAAAGACAGGGAAAAAAATACAATGCAGGCAGCAGGACTGGAGAATGAACATTCAAATCTGCCCGACCACCACGATGTTCTGTAGGTCTTATTACGTGTCTATAATTTAGGTGGCTGTGTGGCCCAGTGGTTAAAGAAACAGGCTTGTACCCAGTTCAAATCCCAGCTCAGCCACTGACTCATTGTGTGACCCTGAACAAGTCATTTAACCTCCTTGTTTTTCGGGTGAGATGTTATTGTAAGTAACTCTGCATGCTAATGCATTGTTCACACAAGCTAGTCTCGTATCTTGTAAAGTGCTTTGTGATGGTGGTCCACTATGAAAGGCGCTATATAAAAATACAGATTATTATTAATTTGGCTTCCACCAACCCGTATCATAAGAGCTGCTTCACTGTTGTTTTTACAAGTACTTGAAGAAATCAATGACAAAGTAATGGCACATAGTTAACAAAAGGGTGGACAGCTTAACGATAATAGCTTTTGGCTGTGCATATTTCACTAAACACACTTGTGCAAGCCCAGTGTCACAAAAGAATAGTGTCTCAATAAAATTAATACAATACTGGATATGTATTGCACATGTATCTATATAGTTTCTTACACTATTCAGACCTACACTATCAGCAATGTATCTATATTTATATCTCTGTAAATATATTCATTTATAGTGAAGGAGTCTATATAAAAATACTTTGGATCTGCTCAAAAGAAATTTACTCTCAAAGGAAACATATCCTCAAAGAAGTATAAGAAATCTGGAATTCTTTTTAATGTCTGGATAGGATGTAAAGCCGAGTTCTGGCTGTGGCTTAGCCATATTAACGTCTGACCTGGATTATTTACTGCTGTCAAGCCAGACCTTCACTATATTCTATAAGGACAGACAAGTGAATGCCTAATTGTGTCAGAATGAGGTGCTGTATAATTACGAAATCAATTTGAGCTCTTTGTTATTGAATCACAGGGATTTCCCTTCACACAGACTGGAGTAGCTCACTTCCAGAAAATGTCCACCGAAATGTTTGTAGGGCTATTTACTTCGGTATGTGTTTTTTCTTGTCATTGTGTCAGTACTTCATATAGTTGTATGTTTGTCTATTTACTACATATATTTCTCCCCAGCTTTGCAGTTTAACCCTTTGTTGCATATCTGAATTGCATAGTCTTTCGGTACATGTAATGCAGTAATGAATTTGAACTTAACAGTGCAGTTGTAAGCAATAGAAATATGTTTATTTGTGCACAGTATGCAAATAGGACAGGAGCCATTTCCCTAAATGAGAAATCTAACATCAGTAACATCACTTGATCTTCAAGTTCAAATGACACAGCTGAACCATCCTTTGATAAAAATTAATAAGAAATAAATACACAGAATTGTCTTTTTGAGTAGCAGACACAAATCGCTTATATTAACATGCCCAATCCGCATACCTAATACAGTCGTCATAGAAACTGCTAACCAGGCTGAAAAACTGTTAGAATCTGGGAAATCATCACTTAAAAGCACTTTTTCTAATTTTTGCCAACAGCCTATCCAGTTTAGAAACTTTTTTATTCTTGATCCATGGTACCTGCAGCCTGCAGATCTTACAAATCCTATTAATCTTGAAATAATAGACACTTAAAGGAAACAGAATGTTATGCTTCCCCCTGCTAGTCTCCTTTGTACTATTATGTGGCTTTAATTCATGTCAAAATCAGGAAAAAAGAGATACGTCTAAATTACCACTGAATGAAATATTTTTAGATAAGGTGGTTTGGGGGCTATTAACAGTTCCTAAAATACCAGTCACTACTGTTATAAAAAAAAAAAAAATAGTAAAAAAAAAAAAAAAATAATAATAATAATAATAATAATAATAATAATAATAATTTATTGAAAGATGATATGGGAAAAAGCTCAGGACAAATCTTTTGAAATGTTCATGTTCACTCTGCTGTTTGAGTTATGCTATTCTCTCTAAAACTGCACTTAAGTATTATGTCAAGTATATTGCTTTTTTTGCAGGCAATTCTACCAGGTAGTCCTCTTGATGTCTTGAAGATTAACAACCCCAATATACGATGAGAGTGGACAAGTCTAAAAAAGACATGGATTTATTAGCACACAGCATTTAAATGTAAGAAATATTCTTAGGTAATGATCACATTTGAATTAAATTAAATTATTTCAGTTTGAAATCTCACAATCCATTTTCTATTAAAAAGGAACCAATGGAGCTGGACCCACATGCTGTTTAGAGTCAGGGTAATTGACTTTTTCTTAGAGTTATTCATATCAGAACTGGCAAGTGCACTGAAGGCCATATCAAGCCAGATGTTCTGGTATGAGGTCAAACACACAAACAATCCCCCCCCCCCCCCCAAAAAAAAAAAAACCACCTCAGATTATAAGAACTGGACTGTTGTAAAATGTAGTAGCACAATCTAAGTAAATGCTAAATTCACAACAAGTGCACTGAGCACCATGCACACCAAGCGCACAGAGGCACCGTGCCCACCAAGTGCACAGAGGCACCGAAGTACCACATGCTGACCGTGTACCGGGCTATCAAAGCACCGGGGGGCAGCTGAAGCAGCGGTACCTACCCTAACCACGTTTAGTCACACACCTGGTCAGCGCGCAATGTATACCAGGAGACAAACAGGCCGAAGACGTGGTAGGCGAATCTGTGGACAGAGTACAATAAACAATGCAAACTATAAACAATAATAGTGGGAACACACTACTGTTGTTGTTGTTAGATTTTTTTTTTTTTTAAGGCCCAACAGACAAAGGTGGGCGGACCAAAGCAGCCGACGCAGTCTGCTGTACTGCAGAGCTAATAAAAATACAAGCCCTTGGAGGACAAGGTCCGCTGTTGTTGTTTTGTTTAGTTTTTTTCACCTAGCTATAGCACAACACAGGCATGCAGGTGTACCGCGTGTGCACTGCAGATGTGCCAGCAAGTTAGGCTTTTTTTGTTTGTTTGTTTGTTTTTACCTAGCTGCTGCAACATAGGCAAGCTGGTGTACCATGTCCGCACTGCAGTTGTTCCAGCAAAAGTCAACAACAATAACAAATATATATATATGGCAAAGCCTAGTCCCTGTGGAGGACATGCTCCCACACGAAGTGAAGGCTTTCAGATTGTAGTACGGCCTTGAATTCACAAATTGAGGAATTTTGTAAGTTTACATTTGTTTTTATGAGTGTAATGTTGTAATGTCACTGTACATATATAGAATAATAAGTTACAGGTCTTGTATCATAACACTAATTGCATTGACTGTTGCCGTACTCAATTTTCTAGCTGGAAATGACCACTATTTTGTATACCGAAAAAATAAAAAATAAATAAATAGACATCTCAAAATCACATAGTTACCTACTAAGAGGAATATCTGTCCTTTATGCAGCTGAGTGAATGTAACTACTGTAAAGGGAGAGTAATAATGTATAAGGTAGTTTGTAACAATTCAGCATGTACTGTACATATCTGAAGGGGCCTCTGTTGAAGTGCGTTAGCTTTCTAGGATTCTAGAACAGCTCCCTGACAACTAAAGTTAGTTGTCAACAGGCTTGAACAATCTAGATGAATTTAATTCTAGTGTATATTATGTATTTCCTACATAATATTTCAAAATGAAGAAATACTAAGGTTAAAAAAACTTGTGTCTTTAAATATCAACTTTTCTAAGTATGGTATTAACTTTTAAAATGCGTCGATAAAGGTCACAGGGAAAGAAATTTAACTAGGTGCCATAACTTGGCAATAGAAATAAAAATTAATGGCAGAAATAAATTGTCATTAGAGGAGCCAAGTTCTGATTTATTGTGATATTGTACAAATTTTGGAGGGGATTAAGAGTCCCCTAAAAAAGAACATTAAACAAGTCACATAAAAAACTGAATTAAAACCAGGAGCATAATGTGCATGGGGTATAAAGAATCATGGCAGAAATAAAGTGATACACGAATGATTCTATTTAAATAAACTGATACACAAATGATACTATTTAAGTTTTATTCTGTCAAACTGCCTTAGCTGGAGGATCACATTTTAATTTTCAAGGTTCGGATCTGTTTTTGGAGTTTATTAAAGACCCTCGTTAACGGGTCTTGTAAAAGATTTAAGAAATTAGCAGCCATATTATAAAGAAGAACTGAGGCAACAATAATGACAGAAATAAATTGACAGAGGGATGATAAACTTAATGCTTCTGACTGGCTCTATTAGGAGGCGGCTGGAGCAAATGCCAATCATATTTTAGCCACAGTATATCGCTAATTAGGCCTGGCTTTCTGCACTTGAATTACATTTCAGGATTTCCCCTCACCTTTGGAACAAAATCATTTGAATTTGAAAGAAAAGAGCTTGTGACAGGAAAGACAAAAAAAAAAAAACATTCTTCTTGGGTCTTTATAATGAGATAAAATTCCCGCTTCCCCCATTTTCCTACCATAATTGCTGATTATGTTGTTACACACTAGCAGCTCTCTGCTCTCCCCTCCCAATCATTATAATTTAGGCTGGCATATCATGTGCTTCAAAGGCAGTCTGAAGTGCTTGGATTTTGTACTTCTTTAGGCCACAGGTATGAACCAAGGTAAAGACTGAATGGATATGGTTAATTACCCCTTAGGCCTTGCCAGACCAGCTCTGTTCCATCTAAACCCTATGATAATAAAGCTTAGGGGCATATTGTATTTCTTTTTACAGATTAATAAGAAATTCAGCTGTAAAGGCACAAATCAACTCCACCATGAATATTTAAATAGACCGACAAAAAAAAAAAAAAAATCATGAAAGGGCTGCTGAACTACATGACAGACAGGGGATATTAGGCAAGTGATTCTAATCAATAATCTCTTGATCTCTTACATATTAATACACTGCCTGCTGTTATTAAGCTCCATAATAAGGAAGGGGGGAGAGAAAGTTAGTGTAGCTCTGCTGTAGGCCTTGCTAGGCCCCTGTGGATACACTAACTGACTGAGAAAATTCACAGAGGAACCAAACCTCAGCCTCTTCAATCTAATCCAATCTTAAGGACTGGCAGCTCTGGGCATCACTGACTGGATAATTATTGGCCCTGACAAGGTGAAGGCGTTTGCAGGCAAATGAGATAGGAAGGGGGATAAGTCCCCAGACCACCCAACTCTGGGGCTGGCTTTAGAACCGACGACACGCTGCTGTTCAGGCTTGTATCTGCCCTAACAGGAGATTTGGGAATCACAGTGCTTTTGAGCGATGTTGAAGGGTCAGTGACAGTCGATCGCTGGGAGCTTGTTGTTACTGTTCTTAGTGTTAACTTTAACACCAAGTCAGCTGGATTTACCCAAGATCCCACCGCTTGCCTCCTAGAATACCAAGGCCATGGAATGAATAAAACAGCACAGTGGCTACAAGCACTGTGGTATTTTACATTTATAATACCCTGGGAAGAAAAAAAAAAAACTGCAAGACTTACTCATGTGGAGAAATGGAAAAACTGTTGTTTTTGAAACAGTTAGGTCTATCTGGGGATACATGGTCCGGACATTTAAATTGTTTGACAGGGTGGGATTTTTCGTTGCCCCGTAGACTCAAACACGGAGGCATAATGAGGTGTAATAAAACGTCTGTCTAAAGATCCTTTTGCTGAAATGTTAGGAGGTACAGGGAACACATTATTATGACTGCTTTGCAAGACACAGAGACTGAGAGTTTTTAAATAATTGCCTAAAGGGCTCTGTACAGTGTGTCTTGTCAGTTTTGAGAGGCATACCACAAGTACCACTTATTTGTTAATTTCTCATGTTCCTCAACAGATGTAAAATGGTACTGGAACAACTGGAAACATAACCACTGCAACAACAGTAATGCATGCCATCATTAATCTGTTAAAAAAAAAAAATCTATATTCTGATAATTGATTCTAGATACATTTCCAGTAGGTAGAGTCTTCCCAGGCTTAGATTGCTGTGGTGAGACGAAATTCAAGCTGGGCGTTTCAAACTTGGTAGAAAAACACTCTGTTCAAATTGTTGGGATTTAATGTGTTAAAAAACTGTGGGGTGGAATAACAGAACTTACAACAGTCAGTATTCATGAGGAACATGTTTTGTCTCTTCACTTTAGCAAGTTCAAGTCTCCAGCAAGTTAAAACAAGTTATGCCCATGCTGAATTCCCTCATGTACAGAAAGCGAGTGAGAGTGAGTTAGAGAGAGATAGCTTTTTTGTTTATACTCTCCTGAAACGCACATGTCCAAAATTGTAAGTCTCATCCATCAGAATTTGCGTTTCAATATTAATCAGTTATTTGTACAAACGGCAAGCCTAACTAATACAGGCTAATAATGCTATATACACATTAGCAGATGTGTTTATATTTCTAACTAAATAAACTTTTAATATTTGTGAAAATTATTACAACACAAAACTGTAAAAAACACTCACCAAGCTCTCTTGAGGGTCTGATCGTGGAATGTTTGTCACTGCATCCTGTATTTCTTAATTAGAAACATTCTCTTGAGTCAATGACGAATATCCTCTCTGATTGCTTTCACAAAATATCACAATTGTGTTCTTAATGAGAAGGGTGTGTACAGAGCAGTTTAGCTGCGTCGTTTTTCTTTCTTAGCAACAGTGATGGGTATAGTAGGGGGAAAAATGTGAGCAAAATCCTTTAAAAACACAGTCAAAAAGTACATCAGTGTGCTATGAATCTTCGTTCTTTTAGTATAAATTAAAAATAATGAAAAATAAAAAATGTCCCCCATTATAAATCCAAATGCTCGTGTGAAGTTAAAATGTTCAATGTCGGGGCCCTCCAGCGAAAAAATCTTCACTGTGTGCTTTAGTTAAATGGCTTCTCTTTGAGTGGAGAATTCGATTTTGAGCACTGAAACCATGTTTTCATTCGACTGTAGAGGCGGGTATGACAAGGGCTATGTCTGAAAGTCTTGAAAACTGGGGGAAAATAGCTGCATAGTCTGTTGCCAATGCCTGACAAGTACGTGTGAAGTTCAGTCCGCCGTGGTTCTTCATTGCGAGTTTAAAGGGCAGAAATTAATTTCTTAGGTCATCAGCATCTGTAACCAGGGGTGTGCCTTGGGTCTCTGCACAAAAAACATTAATCAGATGTTCTGTATGTGCGAGGTTCAGCACCATCAGTCGGAAATGCCATTGGGTTAAAAACAATGTCGTGTCAGTGTCAAAAGGTGGAAACCTGTTCTCAAGGTTTGATCTGAATAAATTCCAGCCTCGTGGCTTTGTAGTTGTTTACATTTGTCTGACCAGAGAACTTAAGTTTGTGTCCCTTGAAGTGCTGGTCTGTGATCTCTCAAAGTCTGCCTCCCTGTCACCACTAGAGGTAAGTAAATCACTAAGTAAATCTAAAGCTGTCTTTACTGATGGTTTGATCAGGCCAAGGTTTACATTCTCCAAATGAAAGACTTTATTGAGTCTGTCCATGATGGGTATCACGTCAAGTAACATGTATGTGATTGCTACAAAGCTGTAGGCTGATACTTTTTAATTCAAACCCATCAGCTGTCGCATTGATCTATGCATCTTCACAGAACTGCAGTACAAGAGCAGGCCAATTTCTTTCTATTCCTTCCACCGCTCTGCTAAGCAACAGCCACCGCACAGAACACTGCTCTTTGAAACTCCTGAAGTCTCCTTTGTCAAGAATTCAATTGAGTTCTTGGAGTCTTTCATAGTGGCAAGCAGAGTACTTGAAGTAGTTGAACATAGTGATGACTGTTTGCCAATACTGCTTAGTGTTGTTTACTTTTGCAGCAGCCCCTGAAGAAGCAAGTGCCACATGATGTGCTATACAATGCACAAATGTCACTCAGGGATTCAGTTGTTTTAAATGAATGATAACCCCCGTCACTCTCCTGGTCATCACAGATGCTCCATCAGACCGAAAGCAACATTATCTATTGGGATATTACACATAATGTTATTGGTTATAGTTTCAGCAGTACCATCAGGCGCATCAAAATTACCAATCAGCCTAGAAGCAGCTTTGCCATCTTTCATGTACGTATATAAAAAATAATATTTAATATTTATACTTAATATATACTTAATATTTACATTGACTGTTTCTTCAACCAAAATTCCAACAAAAGGAATTGCACTTATTTCCTGAATAATTTCTTCCCTACACTCAGCTAAGGCATGCTGCATGTTTGTCACAGATGAGTGGTGTCTATATAAATCAACAAGTTTGAGGTTTGTATTTAAGCTCTGAAGTCGCACTATAGAAGATAAACAAGCCACGGATATCTTCTCCCATTCAGAGTTGTATGCACAGATTTTTCTCTTGTGTTTTTCTTCATTACTGCCAACAGCTTCACTAATGTACTCACACACTCTCCTGCATTACTGCCTGCTGCTTCGGACACTGATATACTCACACACTCTCCTACAGAAGTAGAAGGCTGCTGATCTTTTTCATTAGATGCTCACTGCTTAGAAAAGAAACTCCCGATCGACATCTGTTTCGCCATTTTGACACACACTCACTAGTCTGACCGCCAAAAATGTCTGAAAAGCAATACAGCACTCGGGCTTAATGCTGCCACCTTCAGGATTGGAGTGTACTTGGTAAATGCAGTTTTCATTATTTTCCTTTTAAAAAAAAAAAAAATAGTGTTTTTTTTTTTTTTGTTTTTGTTTTTTTTTTAAGTATTTTTGTCTGTGTCTCATGAAATGTAAGACAAAATATTTTTTCAGTCCGTTGGATTTAATGGACATCTAGGCCGCAAGATTTTGTGTTAACATGACCTTTGACTTAGCAATGGAAGGAGAATTTTTTTTTTTTAATTTTTAGACATGGAGAGATGGCCAGCACCTGGAAGTAATTATGGTTAGCTCAAGACCAGTACATTCCATATTACCTTGGTGGATGTCTGTAAAGGCAGTTTGTGGAGGTATTTTGGTTAAGTTTACTTTTTGGAGCTTAGCAACATAAATTTGTTGTCAATGAACTATTAAATAAAATAGACACATGTTGGCAGAGAGCACACAACAGAGGTATGGAGCTGATTAAAGGCAAGTTCATGAAATATAATGTAAATGGGCCCAGAGCAGGCTTTTAATATCCCCTGACAACACTTGATTGTCAATAGCAGATACAGTGTCCAGGATGCTACTAAAATGATGCCAGAATTCCTAGATTTATTTCTTTTATCCTTCAGTTTGAAACAGGAAATGCCAATAAACTGTGGGAATCTGTACAGGAAATAAAAGAGGGAGGAAGAGGAAGGATGCTTGGACATTTTATATTATTTTGCTTTCTCTTAAATCTAAAACAAATGTCCTTCACCCACACACATGAAAACGGCAATGTGGGAATTTAATTTGACTCTTTTTTGGCTTTTCTTCATTTGATTTAGACCCAGGTAGAGTTTCATACAATAACACTGGAACACCTGGTTAACAAGTTAGATGATACTTAGAGTTATGAATCACATTTTTAACACATACACAGTGGGGGATATTTAGTGCTCTGATTGTTCAATTTGGAAAACATGCACTGCTGAAGTCTTTAAATGAATTAATTTGAACTGATATTTTTTTCCACAACAGAAAAATGTGACACTTGATCTTTTTCAAGCAAATGCAAGGAAGGTAAATTCAAATGGACAAAAGGATCAGGTGTTTAGTTCATATTTAACCTTTTTCTAGGTCATAGAACAGCTTTCATTGGAAAGTAAAACCCTTCACCAGCATCTCTTTTTAAATAAAATTTGAAAAGGTTAAAGGTTTTCAGAGCACCAGTTTAGTATTTATGGCAGCAATATATTTTCCAGCCTAATCCATATTGTTTTGATATATTTTTATTCACATGTCCTGAAACAAAATTAATGCTGTGATTGATACGAATTGATATTGTGGGAACCACAGAACAGAGCAGTGTGATCTCGATACACTGTGACGTTTATTCACCAAACCCTTTTTTTAATGTCAGATTCTCCCACAGGAACCTTCCGCAGCTGAATTCTGACCTATGATATGTGTAAATAAAAATATCAAAACAGTCTGGATTATGTTTAAAAATATATTGCTGTGATATGTACCACACAGTAAACAGGTAAAGCATTTGCATTTCTTATGAATTCTACAGGGCGTACTGTAACCAGGGACGCAAATAAGGGGGTTTCAAAAGGGTGCAGTTAACCTGGGCCCGGGACACAGGGGGCCCAAAAGACACAAAACCAATTCAGTTTTCACTGTAGTGTTTCTCTCTCTCTCTCTCTCTCTCTCTCTCTCTCTCTCTCTCTCTCTCTCTCTCTCTCTCTCTCTCTCTCTCTCTCTCTCTCTCTATATATATATATATATATATATATATATATATATATATATATATATATATATATATATATATAGAGATAGGATGTAGCACTTACACATTTAAAAAGTGATGGCTTAGTTTTGTCCATCACTGCATGGAATAATTTTAATAACTATGCAGTAAGGTGTGTGCTCTCGCACATGTAGAGCAGCCTCTGTGATGTTACAGTATTAGTAGCAACTGTACTTTGCAATTAGGAATATTGTACATAATCGTATTTATATATTTCAACATGGAGCCAAATAAACCTCTTTCCAGGGCTCAAAAGAGTAGAAAGATAGATGAATGCAAAAGACATTTTTTTTGGAGAGCTTATTGTTATCAGAGATTAGCCAATGGAGAAAACGTTGAACGGAACTGGCTTATGTACTTGGAAAAAGCAAACAAAGTGTATTGCTTCTCGTGTATGTTATAAGGAGAAGCGACAGGGATGCCATTTAGTGAAAGGTATTAATGCTTGGCACCATTTATTAAGTATTCTTCAAAAACACGATCATTCAGCAAGCTCAAACTCATTACAAACTACTTACGTTCAGCCATGAACCAGAAAAGTCTCACAAAGTTGGCTTTGATTGCAATAGAGAACAAACTTGCCGGATTGACAAGGTTTGACGAAGTGATTGGCAGGTGTACCAGCATGAAAGCGCGATGTGCCATGTTGTAGCACTTCTAAGTACATGCACTTTTACTTTTTCATTACTATGTGTCATTAGCTACTGGTACTGTAAAAAAACGGTTTGTTAGTAGTATGTACTTAATATGTTATAACATAGTTATAGTTGGTTAAGATAGCATTGCAATTATCATTTGTTAACTTAAAGCCAATACAGTGTTAAAAGAAAAATCGAATGTTCTTTTTTTTTATTTTACAGTTTTTTTTAGTTTCCCATCAGTAATTCAGTGGGGTTGTCTTGTATTTACATAATGCTTTTTATTTATTTATTTATTTTGTCTAAACCTTGTTGCCTCAGGGGCCCAAAATAACCCCTTGGCCCACTCCCTCCATCCCCCATCCCAAGAAACACTAGCTGTGCCCCTGGCTGTATTTCATACAGGTAATTATACTGTAAATATTCCTTTTCCTTTCTTTAGTAAAGTGTATTGCATTTTTTTTTTTAATCCATTTTCTGTTCTTTGATAACAATATAACACAGACAGACTGTATCCGACATAGCCAATGTCTACAGTTTAAATTCTCAGGGAAACTGAAATCTGTTACGACAGCAATCATGTCAGATATTTCTAATGTAAATAAATGGACCATCAGGGAATCATCTCCATTAACTGCCAAGAAAAGTTAAATTACAAAAAAAGTTGAAGCACGACCTTCCCCCGGAAGACAGTGCCTTCCTCAACCCCATCACAGACAGAATCCCCACGCTATTCCCTAAAGTGATTTTCTTTCTCTCTTGGTGTAGCTGGGTATACAGGTCTATTAAAAGGATTTCTGACAATATAGTACATTTTTAATGTCAATAAAATATGAAGTCACGCTGAAAGGTTTAATGAGGGTGAATTTTGTTTCACAGTTGCATGCTTGGCCTGCAGAGTAGTTTTACCTTTGCTGTTGATCCATTGGGGTGGAGCAGGATCTCAGCAGCCAAGAAAGATCCAACAAACGCTGTAGGCACTGACAAGACTCCCATATGAGATACTAGAAAGTGATGGATATGCTGTACACTTGTAGTGAATGGCCAACTGGCAACAGTGTGCAGTAACTATTGGGGCATCCCCCCATCTCAATGTGCCAGGCAAGGTCTTTGCCAGGATCATTTCATGCCATTTGGCACTGTTCATTACAACCATGGAGGGGAGCCCCATTGTAGCTCCAGGCAGGGATGGGCCTGCACAGATGCCATCATTGCTGGCTGTCTATACTGTGAGTTTCACGACTGCACCTCTGCTTTACTGCTTTGGCCAAGGACTACACCACAAAATAAAATATCCCCCGAGTACTTTCACAGTATCAGAAAACATGCCAAGGAGCGTCAGTGCTGTGCACGATGGTGGATATGCAAAAGAAGTCTATGGCTTTGTGGCCAAGGGTTGGAGCCCTTTGCTGTCTGTTACAGAACGTGCCAAGGCTGTTCACACTGGTTATACACTTAATAAGTGACAACAATCTCCAAACTGTGGTTCCAGCTGGAAGATAATTTGGAACATTTAGTGCCATCTATAGACTGCTGTTCTTTTTTTTTTTTTAACACACTAACAAATTATATTTACTACTGCTGTGCAGTACCATTTCATAAATCACATTGCTTATCGCATCATGATTTAACAACTACAACATAAATGTCACTGTTCTCAACCAAGATTATTTACTTGATTATTATGAACCCTTCAGAAATAATAACTCAAAAATAAAAAAGATACTAAAAATAATGAGAAAGAAAAATATTAATAATTTACATTTTTAAAGTATTTAGTTTATTAGAACTTTTTAAAAGGATACATGCCTTTGCTGTAGTATGTTCTCGCAGCAACACTTCAACAGTGCGCAGGGTTTTTGAAGTTAAACCACATCCAACCTCATTTGCTTAAGGAGGATACATCTGAAGGCAAACTGTCATGTACTTGGCAGCCACAGATAGAGAGAGAAAGAGTGAGACAGGGAACTCTGGGGAAGAAGAAAGGCAGGTGGCCCAGCAGGATGCCTCAGCAGAGGGGCTTTAGCTAGAGTGCTAGTAGAAAGAAGCCTGGCCTCAGGGACAACACTGCCTGGCAGCAAACAGGAATGATTTCTGTAAAATCCGTCTGGAAAGACCATCCTTGCAGACTGGTGAAAGTGGCCCCTGTAAACATTTGCTTACCATGAGTTGTTCTATCTCATTTTTTGTCAGGGTCCCAGGATACCATACAGCTAGTCAGCAGGCAAACATTTCTTTTTTTTTTTTTTTAAAGTTTAGGTTACTATACATTAACTAACTTAGGAGATAGAATATTTGAATATTTGAAATAATGTGAACTTTTTAAACAGCATAGTTCTTATGAGAGGACATGGTAGGTGTTGTAGTGATGTCTTAGTGTTGACAAAGTGAACAACAGCACTATTAGCAAAGATACGGTATTAGCAGCTATAATGATGTGAAGCTGCTGTAATGTGCGACAGTGGCAAGCAGTCATTAGTACGTTTTTTGCAAATAAGCAATTAAGATCAAACTTCATTAAATACTACAAAAGCCATTTTTATTAATAGTTTTTTTTTTTTTTTTAATAATTGTACTGAATGTAAAATAACTATGTTATTCCATACCATGACCTTGCACCTTCGCATAAAATAAGTCACTCCCCCTGAACTAACTTTGAACACATTTGTTTGTGAATAGTGCCTTATATATGCAGTAATTCAATCACACACACACACATGAATACATATATTAGGAGGCTGTGTGGTCCAGTGGTTGAAGAAATGGGCTTATAACCAGGAGCTCCCTGGTTCAAATCCCAGCCACTGACTCACTGTGTGACCCAGAGGAAGTCACTTAAACTCCTTGTGCTCTGCCTTTGGGGTGAGACGTTGTTGTAAGTGACTCTGCAGCTGATGCGTAGTTCACCCTAGTCTTCTATCTTGTAAAGCACTTTGTGACAGTGGTCCACTATGAAAGGTGCTATATAACAATGAAGATTATTAAATATTGCATATATAAACCATATACAGTAAATGCTTTTGGAAGGCAGGGGTCCTCTGAGTATTGCTTTGTCAATAATCCAATACTCACAAATGAGACCTATCAATATTGTTTTGGATTTCACCCAGAAAGTTGTTTTATGGCTTGGCCAAGGTCAGGAAAATTACCATGTTTTTACTAACTCATTTTGCTGCGCAAGAGAGAGAGAGAAAAATATTTATTGTTGTGACAAACACAACATATTTCCTACAACACAACTGACACAGATAAATATATGTGCAGGACACCTTTTGTAAATAATATAAAACTGCTATTGCCGCCACAATTAAAATTAAGAAAGCATGTCTTTAAATTTGTGCCATTTAAGAGGTAAAGGTTAACTACTTTGGAGTCCTTTTACCTAAGTTGCCAGGTCGTTTTAAGCCTCTTATTAAATTTTGCTAACAGTGGCCAATAATAAGGCGTGTTTATAGCTTGTTTAAGTGACTATAGACAGATGAAACCCAGAGTAGAATGCAATTCACCACCCTGCTTGTTATTTGAAAATGAAACTGAAATCATGACATCTTTAGAGTCAAATCTTTTTACTAAGGAGTTCGAGTTTCCACCTGCCCTATTATGCAGCCGCTATGAGGGCAGATTAGAGATGCAAAGTATACATTAACAACACTATACCATATCTCAGAATTTGTTTTATTCCAGTCTATAATGCATTCCTGCATTTACATTTAAAAAATGTAAAAAGAAAAACAGTTGAGAAGTTTTTCAGGGTCTCTCAACCCTTTTGTTGAGCTGAAGAATGTGAAATTAAGGTATATAATTAGAAAAGGAACTCCTTCAATAAGTATACATAACAACAGGAGAAAAAAATATGTTTTTTTATATATATATATATATATATATATATATATATATATATATATATATATATATATATATATATATATATATAGACTTAATCTTGAAGTGTCTGTTGCCAGGCAGGGTACGTTTCATGTGTGGCTACACCCTTTCGAAATCCATATGAAGTACGTAGTTGTATATTTTTTCAGTGAACGATGGCTGCCGTCAAACATTCTAGATTTTTTAATTAAAAAAATAAGAATAAAAAATAAAGGTCGTCCAAAGCCAACAAGTTGAACACAACTTTTCCTGCCTAAAGCGAATCAAAACATATTCAAGGAATACCGCAGTTCAGGAAAGCTTAAGCTATCTTGCTATCTGGCTCTGAAAACATACTGGTATGATGCTGTTATTAAACACTTTGCTGGAGATAAAGATAGACACGTGACATTTACAATTTGTAGAAAATACAATATCGCCGCCAAATATTTATTGCACTTTATTTTAATGTTCAGTTTGCAGAAGGTTTAAAGGATATGGCATATATTTTTCAAAAATTGTAGGTGTAAAATAATTTGGACGATGAGGCTTGGTCAAAATAATAAGACAGCAACTGAAAACAGTAGTGGATAAAAAGTTATTTAAAAAAAAAAGATATTTATTTTGCAATTGACGATTACTGGAGTAATCTAACATCGATTTCAAAACTACTAAATTGAACCCAAGCAGAATAAATCTAACTTCACACCAAAACAGAATTAAGAAATGTAATAAAAAGATTTTGTAAAAATCCTTATACCTTTCTCATTTTCAGCATACTGTATAACAACAACACCAAACTCACTGCACTTACATTTAGCTACAATTATTCTGATCTGCTTTGATGTGGTAGCCTTGGGATTACACTGATAATCCCTATACCTTAGCTCATTTACCAGAATCACTATGTCTTCAGCCAGGGCAAGCCTTTTACCAGCTACTAAATACCTTTCTTTTCATCCAATAGCACCAACACAAACTGTGTAGGTTACCCACACCATTAAAGCCAATTGCCTCTCGAGTTTCTGAGGGACATGCTTTTCCTCTTTTATGTTCTCTCGACTGATGTAACTCAGATGCCACTTTCTTGCCTTGAAACAAGGGGAAAAACTGCAGATTATTGATTTGCTTCTGAACAGAAGACCAACCTAAAAGCCCCAATGAATTGTCACTCATTATTAAAATTACTGAACACTAATTAAACTGGCAGTTCAAATCCCCACAGGCTGCATTCATCTGAAGCTGAAATTCAGATACTTGGACAGTGGAAGAGAGAAAGCATTAGCAACTACAAGGATGGTAATGAGCTTTGCATACATTTTTTTTGTTTGTTTTAAGGTATGGGGAGTTTTCCACAAAGCAAGCAGCATATTGTCTGTAATACCAAATTATCTTCTTTTTATTTTAGCTGGGCAACAAAGCGTTGCAATTATGCGTTGTAGATTAGAAATTCATTAGCCAGAATTTGAAGGCAGCAGTTTGCATTGATTAAAAAAAGCAAATGCAAGAAAAAAAAAAGGCAAGTAAACTTTCTGTTGCATCCGCCCCTCCATACTGGTAAAATAATCGGATGGACCAGGAGTTCAGTAAGGCCCTTTAAATGCCATCCAAATGTTCAAAGAACATCTTACCAATGCCAGAGGCTCAGGTCCCCTCTTCACTTTTCAATACAGTGACAGAGTGATATATTGATTCAGGCATAACATAAGAAGTTGAATTCTAAGATTGTAAATGAGAATGAGCAATACATCCCCTGCAGATCCTGTCTCTAGTGCTATATTGTTATTAGTGGGTTGTAATACAATAATACATGGATGAGTCGGCTTATAATAAAAACAGGACCAGAACATAATTAAATAACCATGATGTAAATGTGAGGTAAACAAAAGAGACATATTATATAGGTTAGATATTGTATTATAGTGACTGCAAATGAAATGCAAATCTATTCAGTGAACCAGGTGCCAAACAAAAATGACGTAATAATAAATGCATGTCTTTTTTTCCTTCAATATTTTCTTTATGGCAATATGCTATCAGGTGCAATAATATTTAATAAAAAAAAAAAACTGTGAACCACGATTGCAGGTGTATGCACAACATTCTCACATGGTGTTAAAGCTGTGCTACACTACAACCATAAAGAAAGCACATTCTGCATGAAAACACCTTTTAGGAAGAATGCATCTTTTATGTAAGAACTGTGCAAGTGGCATCCTTGAAAGTATTTCTTCGGGCAAATAGCCTTCCATCCCCTCTACTTTGGCAGAAGTCCACTTTTATTAGTTGTTGACTTTCAGGCTTTCTTGAAAATCAACAAACACAGCACCAGGCAGTGTGCGCCTCATTTTATCAAATGGTACACAGCTTGGTAATGGCCTCCCCTGGCAATTCAAACTAATCTATGGTGATGACCAGGGGGACAGCAATGATTGTCATGTTAGTAAAAAAAATCAAAACAATCATGTTACGTCAGTTCTACCATTAAAAGACTTGCTTCTCTGCAAATTTTTGTGCTCAGTAATTAATACTCTGGGGCTTGCAGTTTCCAAGCTGGTGCTCCAGGCAAAGAGATGCCACTCACCTGATAATTATTTCAGGAACCCATGCACGCATGAATGTGATTGACAAATGCAGCATTGCTGTAATTGCCTCAAGCGGAGTCTGAAAAAGAAAAAGAAAGAAAAGTTAACTAGTTATGTACTTACCTACATGGATTAAAGCAGTCGGCTGGAGAAGCAGTCTACTCCTGTTATGGAAAATAATGTATTTATTATGGTACCAGTATTTAAAAAAATAAATAAAATAGTCTGCCTGGATCTAGCAGTAACACCAGTGAATAAAAAAAAAAAAAAACAATCCTTACACAATGTCAATTAGCATACTACAATAAAAAATTAACCATAGTGAATTAAAATGACAGTAAATGCTTTTTCCTGCATACATATTTAAAGAGAACAGCAGTCATGTCTCCTTCTTCAACAAAGATAAGGAAGATTCACAGCATAAAAGTATAGAGGCCATCTTGAAAAAAATAAATAAAAGGTTTTAAATAATACAAGTCTTTTTTAGATATTTTGAAGTCTAGATTTATACTTTAACAAGCTGGGAAAGCCAGTCTAGTTGTGAGCCGACTCTTAATTTGCTGCTGTTTGTCCCCAGGCCCCTGTGAATATTAAACCTTGGTTTCGCAATTTGGAACACAGAAATTAGAAAATGGAAGACGCAAACTTTACAAAAGCTAAGGGCTTATTTTCATAAGTACTAACAGTCTAGTTAAACACTACGATCAAACTTTAACACGTACACAGTTGTCAAATCATAATATAGTATACAGTATATATATATATATATATATATATATATATATATATATATATATATATATATATATATATATATAAATGATTATTTATTAGTTAATAAGTGGTCTCAACACGAATTCTAGATATTTTCTAAACTATTAATATATATATATTATAAATATAATAACATTATCATGAAGCTTTTGCTTAATTTCTATTACCTGGCATTCAAAACATCTCAGTTCTGTAACAATTCCTGTATATATACTGTAGGTCTTGTGAAGTACAATACTACACTATTCTGTGCTTTAGCTTTAGTAACTCCAAAACTACAAGTAAGTCTCAGCATTATTTCATATATTTTCTAAAACTGTCTTCCTCTGTGTAAACCTATTTTAAAATATGGAGACTTCATAGGGTACAATGTAGAGACGGTTTGGGAAGAATTCACGTGAACATTCTTGTGAGGCAAAAGGAGGAGATATCTAATTGCCAGTTTTTTTTCTTTGCTTCTGAATATCAGACGGATGGGGAGGATAAAACAAGGAGCCTAATAATTAATTTCATGTTTCTTACTAGTGGGACCTCTTTTTATCTCTGTCTCTGTGATTACAGCGAAAAGCAGGATTCTGAAAATGTCCCTCATTAGCAATCTATTTTATGAAAATACAAGTGACAGACAAGAATGAGAAATTTCAGATGCTCAAGCTCAATTAACACTGTGCACTGAGCTACCCTATCACATAACCAGATGTGCAAGAAAAATAGATCTGCACAGCAATATCCAACAGTTATTATAGCCATTTATAGGTTTAATTGTGCTTTGGAAACTTAAGATGACTAGAAGATGCCTCTACATTTGTCACACTGATATTCAAATCTGAGCATCAATCAGAAGATGAAAACCCACTAACTTTGTTCAAATAATGAAGCAGATGGCTGAGCAGGTCAGAGGCTAATTCTTCCCTGTTGACTAAAATTCAAGGTCAATAAATGACAGTTCTTGTATGTCTTATGAAAACAGATATTTACAGTTTTTTTTTCCTTAAATTAGTATGTCAAAAAGATAATAATTAATAAGATACGTTAAGACACACAAGTAAGCGAATGACATAAGATCTGTGCATATCTATTTTTACATACCGTACGTGTCAAATCTCTCAACATGCAAACTCATATTTGGCTATTAAAATAATACAATAAATATGTATTTGTTCTGGAAATTCTGTCATTTAAAAGCATTGACATAATTAGTTAGGGAAGCATCTGTTTTTTATGGTGCAGGTTTTTAAAAAAAATATATATTTTTCTTCTTCAGCATCCTGTGACTACATTTGTTTTTTGTCTAATCACAAGTGAAATTGAATTGGGTTTATTCTTCACAAAATGAATCTGCAACTCCAACAAATATATTCTCTATCAGTTTCAAATATGATACATGATAAATCATGGATTTTACATGGCAATACAATATTTCTGTTCCTCCACACGGGTCCTATCTCACCCCTCATTTGCACCTATCATGCAGTCCTTCATCCACCCCCAATCCCAACCCTAACCCCGAAGTTAAAGGGGAACACTGTAGATTCACGAAACTGTAATAGACATAAATACTGTAAGTGAAACAGACTGTAGTTTAGAATCTGCTTTGCTGTTATGCTATCAAGGAACTCAGAATGTAAATGAATTTGTTTATTTATTTATGTATTTACTTATTTATCACATTTCAAAAGCACAAATACTTACTAGAAAGTGACACTTTCCTGTGGGGGTGACATCTGATTTCTCAAACTATAATCAACCAGAAATTGATAATTTAGCAATTTTTTTTTTTAAAACACTTTATTAGCGGAACATGAAGCAGTGTGCCAGGAGAAGGCCATGGTGTTGTGCTATCTTCCCAGTCAAGCTATCCTGGAATTTCGGAAGCAATATCAACTGGAAATTAATTATTTAGCTGTGTTCTTGGGATGTTATATAGACTGCGACACAAATATGCAGAGTACATAAACCGAATCTCCTGAGATAGTTTAAGGAAGAACTAAGAACTGAATCTAGAGAAGATTGTGTAAGTTTCTGACCCATTCCCTTAAGCACAAATCCTTATAAACCAGGAGAGAAGGCTGGTCGTCAGGGTGCGATTGTGAAAAGGTTTTCTGAAACATAGCTGTCTAGTATGGTAGGGAAATAAGTGTTTAAAAATGATGTAAGTGCCATCAAATGTGTTTCATGATCAATTTAAAGAAAATGACACTATGCTATCCTTACATGTATGTCATGCTGTAAGTTATATTTTGTGATCTTATATGTATTTAAAAAGGTATATGCAATATAGAGTAGCAATTCCAAGCTTTTACATGCAAAGCCCAGATGAACTCATACCTATGTGAATATACATTTTTTTAAAAAAAAACAACATTAATAAATAATGATCAATTTTAAATGATCTTACAGTATTTGCACAACACAGTATATCTAAAAAGGACTGCTGTTCATACTTGTTAATTTACCAAGCTGTAAAGATTTCTTGTTGTCATTTATGGCTCATGCATGTAATGATGACACTACGCTCTTGAAATAATTAGAATAATTAAGTGACAGAAATGTCTGTATTTCTGTCATATTTTAGTGAGAAATATGAAGCTTATACAAGCAGTACATTTCCAGTGTGAGTGGTGATAGATCCAGCAAGTTGTTTTTTTTTTTTAACCCTGATTTAATTGAGTGTTCCATCTCCTTCTCCCTCTCTCCTTATTCAAGCCAGACTGTTTGATACTCTCTGGAAGACAAAAGCAAATAGTTACAAGAAGCAGCTTGCCATTATATTGTGCACCATGTCTATCATATTATCTTGAATCATTTAGTTAATCAAGAAGGAACCCCTCTGACATCTATGGTGCCTGCTGTAAAGGGACTCATTTGTGTATTTCGCCTCTCACTTATTACTAACTTAGTATTAGAGGATCCAACCTCATATACCATGAAACTAAAATAATTGAACAGATCTTGGAATACATTGTAATATTTTAAACTTCGATACACAAGAGCTGGTAATACTTCACAACAAATAGCAGTCGTTCAAATGTACATAAGGGACATTTTTGTCTGTCTTTTCATTTCCCCCCTCTTTTTCTAGGTTTTTTTTTTTTTTGGGCTCGTGATAACTCTTTTGTGATTATGTATACAGTGTGTGGTGCTTGAGACAATGACAACTGATTTTGAGTTTTATAGCCTCAGGAAAAAAGTCAGGAAGGGTTCTTATAGTTACGCAATTCAAGATTACAGGTAAATCATTACACACTGAAGCAATACAGGGCATGAATTCGCTATGACTACAGGGCTATCAGCAGTTGACAGAAAAGAGTAATCTTCAAAGAAGGGCACGACATCATTCACAAAAACACATCTGTCTAGTTCCCTATAAAATTAATGTGCAAGCTGATTATACACCATCGCTTTGGTAAAGTAGCCACATTTATGCACAGGATTGTTTTAAGTATTGCCTCTTCTTTAAATTACAAGACATCTTTTTTAAAAAAGCCTTACTTTCTAGATTATTCCAGTGCAGACAACTTTGCAGGATGCTTTACTTTGCTACTTATAATTTCTATGGAATTAATTGGAACAGGTTTTACAAAGATGCAATGCAAAGTACATAAATAGGCTATTTTTAATAGAAATTATATTGTGTTTTGTTGCCAAGACCACAATTTCTTCCAGTCCCATCTTTAAAAATAAGACTAAAATAAGCCTCTAATGCTGTCCACAACAAGAATGGAAAGTATGTTTAGGTATTTGTTTTGTACTTAAATTAGATATGTATTATAGCGAAACACCTACTAGGAACACAGAGAGGACTACTGTGCTTTATCTCTACAGCGTTAGATTTGACTTCCACCTGGGAGGAATTCTGGTCCTGGGGGTTTTCAATAATTCAGAAAGTCCACTTTGAATCCAGCTTTCAAAGCCTATAAACAGTAGAGGTATCTAGCATCATGAGATTCAGGGTACTTGTTGCTTACAACACCCTCCAAAGGGCAGAGCAGAATCTACTGTCTCACCATCTCCTCTAATCTATTTGCATAGGTTGGCCAGGTATTTCCTGAAGGTGAAAGTAGTTTAATAAGCTTGTTAACAATAACATTTGTAACACAACTATTGGATAATATAGCGAATTTAGAATCATGATTAGCAAAATCAACGTCAAGTATAGAGACCTTTTTGCAATTTTCTACATTGACCTAGTGTAAGGTTTGCATTTTGAAGTGGGTAAAAAAGGTACAGGTTGACGAATTGCTGACATGTGATCAGTTTGTGTTTGTAGAAACACTGTACATGGTCCTGTAGGCACAGATGCTTCTGGAGCAGGTAGTTTTAAATATGATGCGTACATTTTGTGTGTTGATGTGGAGCAGGTATCTTAACTATACAGCATGTGTAGATGCTCCAGGAACCGCGGATGTTCCGAGAGCATTTCTCTTCGGGTAATTGACAACTTGCATAAAAAGGCAAGGACCAAATGAAAGCCATCAATAAGCCTCCCTGGGGTTAGAAAAGAAAGTCATCATTTCGAGGCAGTTTAGTCATGTGGGTTTATGTGGCACTGTGGCAAAGTGGTTTGTAGTGCTCCGGTGTATAGGTGATTTGAGGTGCTCCAACAAAGGACAAACACAAAGTTTCCCGGTCAGGTTTCTTTTAATGCCCTTTTTAAACCGGGTTTCAAATAATAAAGCTGGCTCTACCCAGCAATGGGTATTGCCAGCAAAAACTGGACTCAAAATAATAAAGCTGGTTCTACCCAGCAATGGGTATTACCAGCTACAAAACAAAGGGGTTGCAGTCCCGAAATAATAACCACAGAAAACACGTCTCCAAACTGGGTGCTCTGGTGCAGGTGCGGTGCTCTGATTGCTGGTGCTCGTGCGCGTTCAGATCTGGGCTTCTCGCTGCCTCTCCAGCTTTGTATCAGCCGTCTGGCAAAACAAACACAACACTTCTCAATGAACCCACACTTCATTCAAGGTCCCGTCCTTGTCTCCTCCCATTAACCACAACAAAGGAGCCGATTACAGCGTCACGTCCCCCTAAAGTACCCTAAGGCCCGCCCACTCCGATAGCTAGTTCAATCACGTCTCCTCCAATTCATGACTGAAACTTCGCTCACCGTACTAGGGCGATGACTCCAGGTACCGTAACGCTGCCCTCTTCCTGAATGGCCGGCTCCCGACTATCCCTGGGATGAACTGCCCAACCATTCAGTAGGAAGCCCGCAGCTCCTGTTTTACAGTGCCCTCACCGGTCGAGAGGGAGATTGTTGATTTGGATTCATTCGCTCTCTGTCACAGGCACAAGAAGCATTTTCTGGATGAGTGCCTGCAGTCTTTTATAACATTTAACAGAAGTGCCGTTGGTACCTTGAAACAGTACCTGTCTAGAGAGGAAGCCTGGAGTACTATTTAGCTGTATCTGGTTATATAAAGGCCTACAGCCAACTGTGGAAATAATCATTCCAATAAACTTGCAGGTGGAAAAAAAAAAACGAATTTACTGAAGCCTGTGTCCCTTCCTGGTTTTTAGGAATTTAGAGTACCCCCACTGCAAATCTTAATCTGAGCTGTATAGTATGTATATAACCTGTGACCATCAAGAGCCTTGGTAGCTATCCACTCAAAAAGGAAAGCTGAAAAAATATATTAATATAGAGCTCCATGATAAAGACTGTGATGCAGAATATATTTTTATATCGTGTTAATGAATAGTCCTTTTCATTATTATTTTTTTATGACTCGGAGATACATCTTTTGCTATTAAAATATGACTGATGTACTTAAAATATTTATTAACTTTTTTTTTTTTAAAGAAATAGAAAGAGAAGAATTTCTTAAAAGTAAAGGTCCTGAACATGACTAAAGTCACTGAATGAGGAAGCTTGAACTAATATGTCAAATCATATGCGATGGTATCTTACTTGATAAGGTTACAGGACAATCCATACTGCAATATAATTGTACAAATTACAATAATTTGAGAATTGGGTGTAAGTAGTCTGCTATTAGATGTACTATGATGAATCTTTACTGTAACTGCAATGGCAATTATTTAACATAACAAAACTTGTAGCTGCAGTCATAGTGTGGCTAACATGTAGTTTAATTAATAGTTATTTGTTGCTATAAGGACCAACTAGGAAGCAAATTCGGTTAATTTCTTTAATGCTATAGACAAGAGCTAAACCATGTGATTTGTACCTGCCTATGGGCGATCAGAAGTGACAAGTGGCTGATACGGAAAGACGGATGCAGCAGAGGATTTTAACATCATTCTTTAATCATATACCCAAACACATAGTCGTGAGCAAGCTGAACAATGCTCAGGGAGCCCACTCCAAAAAAAGTATGGCTTTCAAAAATAAAGTTAAAATCCCCTGCAATCTGCAATCCAATACAAAGTTACACTTAAGAATATTCTGAATTATTCAAAAGAAGAGCAATCTTTTGTAGGACCCTGGGGACCAACCTTTTTGTAGTTGGTATCATTACAAGCAGACGATCCTTGTTAGACATTCCTTCAGTGTTGCTGCAGGTTACCCTGACCTGCAGAGGAAAACATGTTTTCTAAACTCAGAATTCCAACCAGTTTAACAGTTACAACACTGCCTGACAGCCCTCAGACATTTCCAGGATAGAAATAATGACTTGTCTAGCTTTTATACAGAATGATCTAATACTTCACATGCAAGTTCTCTTGCAGGCTGACAGACGTTACTAAGTATTGATGAAAAGCCACAAATGTCCAAAATGGGATCAGACCAAACATAAATTTGTCCCAGTTTAATCTATCTGGAAATTTTAAGATATACTGTGGCAAGCTGTAAAGCTAAGTTGGAAGCATTTCTGAAAAGATTTTATAAATCGTGCACCTCATGCATAAACATGTTCCATAAGCAGCACATGTTATTTATGGCAAGGCTATTTTAGGGTAAGCAACATTTTTTGAGGACATCCCTGGATACTGTTCCAAGCAGGCTTCTCTAAGTCCAGCTTAAAACATAGTCAACAGTGTGAGAAAACGTAGACATTTGAACGTGACCTTAAGGTAGTGCTTTTTCAAATTTTGAATGCTTGAATGAGGTTGCCGCATAGTCTTCTTTGACTGAATAGATTCAATTCTTTTAGCCTGTCTGCATATGACATACCTTTTAAACCCAGAATAATTCTTTGCACTCTTTCTAGAGTAGCAATATCCTTTTTGTAGCGAGGTGACCAGAACTGAACATAATATTCAAGATGAGGTCTCACTAATGCATTGTACAGTTTTGACATTACTTCCCTTGATTTAAATTCAATACTTTTCACAATGTATCCGAGCATCTTGTTGGCCTTTTTTATAGCTTCCCCATAAGTCTTTTTCATAGATTCCTTCTCTAATTTCAGTATCTTCCATATGATATTTATAATGCACATTTTTATTTCCTGTGTGGAGAACTTACACTTTTCTCTATTAAATGTAATTTGCCATGTGTCTGCCCAGTTCTGAATCTTGTCTAGATCATTTTGAATGACCTTTGCTGTTGCAACAGTGTTTGCCACTCCTCCTATTTTTGTGTCGTCTGCGAATTTAACACGTTTGTTTACTATACCAGAATCTAAATCATTAATGTAGATTAGGAATAGCAGAGGTTCTAATATTGATCCCTGTGGTACACCACTGGTTACCATACTCCATTCTGAGGTTTCTCCTCTAATCAGTACTTTCTGTTTTCTACATGTTAACCACTCCCTAATCCATGTACATGTGTTTCCTTGAATCCCTACTGCGTTCAGTTTGAGAATTAATCTTTTATGTGAGACTTTGTCAAAAGCTTTCTGGAAATCTAAATAAACCATGTTATATGCTTTGCAATTATCCATTGTCCATGTTGCATCCTCAAAAAAATCAAGCAGGTTAATTAGACACAATTTCCCTTCGATCTCCCTTTCCTAAAACCATGTTGACTGTCTCCCGGAATACTGTTACCATATAGATAATTTTCCATTTTGGATCTTATTATAGTTTCCATAAGTTTGAATATAATAGAAGTCAGGCTTATTGATCTGTAGTTACCTGGTTCAATTATGTTTTCCTTTTTGTGGATCGGTATTACGTTTGCAATTTTCCAGTCTGTCGGTACAACCCCTGTGTCAAGAGACTGTTGCATGATCTTGATTAGCGGTTTGTAAATAACTTCTTTCATTTTTTTGAGTACTATTAGGAGGATCTTATCTGGCCCTGGGGATTTGTTTATTTTAAGAGCTCCTAGTCCCTTTAACACTTCTGCCTCGGTTATGCTAAAGTTTTTTAAAACTAGATAGGAACTGGATGACATGTGGGGCATGTTGTCCGTATCCTCCTTTGTAAAAACTTGTGAAAAGTAATCATTTAATTTATCTGCTTTTATTTTTTCTTCATCTATGATTTTGCCATTTGTATCTTTTAGACATTTAACCTCCTCTTTGAATGTTCTCTTGCTGTTGTATTATTGGAAAAACATTTTGGAATTGGTTTTAGCCCCCTTAGCATGTTCATTTCTATTTCTCTCTTCCTGTTTGACTTGCGTTTGCAGTCCTGTGTTCTGTGTATTACTGTATAAAGAGACAGAAAACTAATTTCCTTGATGATCAAAGTTGGATTCAGGTCTTCAAAGGGATCGACTGGGATTGAGTTCATTAAGTTTGTTGATATAATTGTAAAACAGTTTGTAGTACCTGAAGAACTATCTGGGTTAAATAATTGTGTGCATCGTATGCTGACACTTTATAACTTCAGTAATAAAAATATAATTTTATGAAGTAGAATTTCTTCTGATGGAATTTATACAAAGTCACCGACAATTCATTCTTACAAATAATGTTACAGTTGGGGTTTTGTAATGTAAATACTGTACTGTAACAGTATGATGAAGTAACATTTACAGCATACAGATTCAGTCTGAACCCAATTGGCTGATTATACAGCCTATACAATATGTATCTACCACTCTGTACTACCTGACTATGCATTTATTTTGCTAATCTACCAATATAAACTGTATGCACTGTATATGTATATAATATTTAGTACATATTTGGTATAATGGTTGATATAAAACAGACTTAGCCTGTGGTAGCTGCAACATGAATCCATTTCTGATTTATTGTATGTGTTTCTGCAGCTGGAGAGAGAAGGGGTTATGACTTTATGGTGGTTTGACCATATTTGAACAATTACAATGATTCATTGTCTGCACTGTAATCTGATTGTAAAGACAGTGGAGTGGGTGTTGGAAAATATACAGCAGCCCACCACGGTCAGCATGAGGCATAACAGGAAATGACTGGGGGTGTTAACATTGTCACAAACTGTTGGCCACAATGCTGACTTTGCAACTGAGAAACAGGTACAGCATGTGGCTGCACACCGGGCAGGATAAAATAATACTGCAGGTATTGCATTAAACACATGTGTCTTTAACTCCCTGTAGAGTGTTTTAGGTAAACTTTCATAAGGGCATTGGTGATTAACAGAAACAATTTCCTATTCAAGCCATATTGAAACTGAAGGATTGCATCAGAGTAATGCGCACACTTAAGAAAAAATGTGGTCAAACTAATGTAAATGAGCATTAAAAAGCACTGATCCGAGGGAAATAGGCAGAGATGTGTTCACAAGACTGTGTGGTGAGGATTGTCTGGCAGCTGATTAGTATAAATCTGATTTGTCAATAAACAGGAGCTTGCACTCATTATTGCTGTTCAATGAGTTATAATCTATGAATGCTAAATGCATTAAAAACATTTTTTTTTTAAAAAAAGCAAAGAAGCATTGTGCTTCCTTTAAACCTGTGATGGAACTGACCCCTATTACACTAAAGCCCTAAAGATTTAGTTTGTATCATCATGTAGCCATCTCCCCAGCCAATATATCTACCTGGGAAGCTCTTTTGAAGGGTTCCTCATTTGATCATGCATGCAAGCGACATATGTCACAGTGGGGTTATCTCCACAGATAATATTCTTTCAGATAATGCCATGCAAGGACTTGATTACTTTAGAACTAAGGCAGACAACTCCCATGGAATTCAATATGTAGGGAGCTTAGAATTGCAGTCATCTTATCAGCAAGGCTGCAACTCTACTAAAAAGGGGTATAATACTATACTTCTCCAACACCTCTATATCTATACCAGGGGTGATGGGTAGCTCAAATGTGATAGCCACATGTAATGCCATTGTTATCCAGTCAACTTCAAGTGTTATAGATTATTTTCTACAAAGGCCTCTTCTAATAATTTAAACAGCTGCAATATTTAGATTCATCAATGTTAAGAGCAATTGAATAGAACCATAAGACTATTTATAAAAAGAGGAGTGGTTTTAATTCTGGAGTACTGGCTAAATTCCAATATGGGAATATTGGTTACTTCCCCCAGTCTTACATAATTCTTTAGTTCCTCTGTTTTACCCCATACACAGGGGTGATATTGCATCATAACGGTTCTATCCAAAATAAATAAACTTTGAATAGTATACTAGAACAGTAACGGGAGGCTTCATCTGGGAAACTCGGCATGTCTCCAAACCGGTTCCTCATTAGGATAAACAACTCAGCTACTGGCTTCATTATTTAACAACAGTGCAAACATATTTAGGTAACAGCTGACATGAGGCACAAAGTCCTCCAAGATGTATTTAGGGCACCCCTGCATGTCAGTAATCTCAGGGTTATCACAAGATTGATTCAGATTTCCAGAGGCTTAACAAAAAAAAAAAAAAAAGTAATGAACAATTTTAAAATAACGTGAAAGAAGCTATTATATTCTCCAGCTGCAGACTGTGATAATCTGGATAATGGTATATTTCTTCAGGTCATCCCTCATTAAGATGAGAGAGTGTGGCAGAAAAAAAACAGTTTAGTGTTAATTCAGTGTCCTTGCAAGAATAAAGAAGTCCTCAGGTTGTAGGTTACAAAGAGCTTGCCAATCAAACCCCAGCTCAGAGTTCTACTTCCACTGTAGGCTGAGACTGAAAAAAGGAAACACTGTAGGGTTTTCTGGAGAATCTCATAGTCTTCAGAGTCATAGACCAGTCAAATGTATTAAAAAGCCATTTAGTGTACCGTATTTTATAAATTTAAAAGCATTGCATAACATGCTTTAAAACACATGCATTATAGAGTACATCATAAGGGGCTGTTTTATCATTAATATATAGACGTCATGTACACAGAGTGTAGCTTTTAACAAGTCCCCCTGACTAGTTCAGAGTACTGCAGAGTGCCAGGTTTATGGTTACAATCTGATGTACCAGGGATTATACATGTTTCTGAGAGCTCTGTTTTATAACTATAGCAAGGTGCTCTTTATTGAGTTTATTATAAAGAAGACACAATGTTCTGTAATGGATTTGTATTAGATATCACAGTACAGTATTTTAGTTTCACAAAAAGTTGAGTAATAGAATTACAATATTAGATAAAAAAAAAAAAAAAAAAAAAAAAAAAAAAAAAAACACATTTAAAAAAATATATATCACAGTTATTATTTTACCACAACTTAACTCTGTGCTAAGAAAAAAAAAAATCAATAACATTTTAAAGGTAAAGTAATATTAACCAAATATTATGATTTTGCACATCTCTAAAACAACAGAGAACAATACCTCTGGTCTGGACATTATACTATTTTTTTTTGTTTAATTTAAAGCAATCTTAGTGTTTCACATGATATATTTAATTTATGGTGTGTTTGTTTGATCAGTAAAAAAAAATTTGATTTAAATATTTATGAGAAATATTGCAAGAGAAAAAAAAAAATGTTATCATTGTTGCTTTCTATTTAACTATTATGGGCTAAACCAGAGCAAGCTAGTACAGACCAAAAACTTGATGCTTAGGATTAAAACAGCAGACAAATAAATACATGAAGGGGTGAATTCACATTATGTGCAGTACAAATGATAGAGACACATTTCATATCAGTTATGTGGAAAACAGTGAAAAAATAGCACAGTTAATCAGACCTCTTTCTATGTCTGACAAGATCACAAGACAAACCCAATGGGACCCATGAATTGTGTTGACCCAGCCATTAATCTTGGCTTTGCTAGTTTGTGGACAGAAAGCATCACTCTCCATTCTACTGATGCAATGAAAGCATATTCTAATAATGAAGAGAATGCCATCAACAATGGGTTGCAAACAGCCAAGACCAACACTGATGGTGGGGCCTTTCATATGGGATCCAGTTATTTACACCACAGTATCCAGTGGCCATGTAATCAGTGTGGAAGTCATTTATTATTAATATACACTTCCACACAATCAACCTTGAGGAGAATTTTAAAAAGTACAATTTGCTGGAATACAACTACATTAAAAGAATCATACAGAACACACACAATAGGAAATCAAAGATAGACTGTAATGAACATTTTTAAATGTGTCTTTTTTTATTAAGCAGTTGTGTCAGATGTTATTAAGTGTGACAACACAGTTGTATTTTATTTGCTTTTTCATTAATGAGAAATAGAATGGCTGATGTCTATAGAAATGAAAGAGCTGTGTTGAGTTTGGCAACAATTTGGCATTACTACCTCTTAATTACAATGTAATGACATACGGTTGTGTAGTTACCTTGTAATTACTCAATAAAATCTGTTCTGTAATATTTTGACTGGCTTTTAATATTAATAAGTGAGATTAACTCAGAGATATGTTTTTTTTATTTTCTCACAAATTTAGTTAATTATAACATTGTTAACCTTTCATTTTTTGTATCTTTACACAGAGCAAATGTAACATGTTTTTTAAATTAATTTATACAGGGAGTCTTGGAAAAGTAAATGAGTAACAAAGCCAAAGGGGTTGCTTGAGGGGTCGAAACAACGTGCATGTATGACACATGTGAGAACAATAATAACATAAGAATTGAAATTATCACCACTTCCAGGCATATGGAAGTAATGCATAACAGGATGTATAATAGTAAAGTGGCTATGGCATTAAACATCCCATTCCAAACACACAACACTTTGAAAAATCAGTTCCATATGTAACTGGAAATCTGGCTGGAATATGGAATTTAACAACCAGCTACTTTATAGTTTACCATTTCTCAACAAGGTAGTGTGTGTCAAATTACATGCCTGAAAACCATGGGGCAAAGTTGTGTAATAAACTGGAAAATAATATCAGAAAGGAGGTTGGTAGCCTGGTATTCAAATCAGTTCCATTAGTGAAATTGGATTTATTGATAATGATCTATTCTTGAGATAAATTGAAAAAACCTGGCTTGGTAAGACTGGATCCAAATCACTTGGCAGTGGGGAAGTAATTTGTTACTGAGTTTCCTCTTGGAAGACAAAAAAGATTTAGTGTGTTGGAACTGAGCAGGCCCAATGTTACTGAAGAAGCCCAGTGGGGACAAGCAAAGGGAGGGGAAGGAGGGCTTGAAGCTTTCTTTAAAAAAAATGGACCTTAAGGCTCTGGAAGCCAAAAAGAGAAAAAGAGGCTGCTCAGGATGAATGCCAGATCTGCAGCCACCTTCCTTATACCTTGCCAAGTCTCAGACCTGCTTAATTATGATTAATTGCTGCAAGGATAATCAGATACAGCTTCAAAAGGTTGGGGATGACAGTCCAAGGACACTGGGGAAGAAGCAAGGTACGTATTCATTAGCAAAAAAGCAGGTTCCTACCTCAGCCCATAACCTTTCTTATTTTAACAATTCCAAACAGAATTAATACCAACATTATATAGCTAAGGGGCACCAGGGAATTCAACTTCAACTGTACAATTTCTAATGCTGTCAGTTCCTCAGCCTTCCTGTCAATAACATGATGTTGGGGTGCCCATTCCCTTGAATGACAGCAGTTTCAAGTTTCTGCTTTATGTCTATGCTTTCTGGGTGGCAGGACATGATGAGAAACTAAAATAAAAACCGGTTAAAAGGTTCCACTCTTGACTTAGCTGGCCCAGAATTAATAGACTTCAGTCTCACTCCCTTACTTCCTTTGCTCATTTCAACACACACTGTGAAATGTGTAGGAGATTTTGACTTGCCAGCTCTTTCCTGCATTTAAATCCCTTTGGCTAAGGCATGGATCACAGTATGCCATTTCCAGCCTAGCAGAAGTGCTGGGCCGTGTTCAACTCCTATTATTACTCGAAGGCAAATCCCTAGGTTCCAGGCGCCAGTGTTTCTGCCTTCTTGGCTCTTTTACTAATATTGTTTCCTTCGTTACATTCCAGAGTTTTTTTCAGACAGTTTCTGTTTGCACTGTGGGGTCCAAATACCCAATAATCAGCCTATAACAATACAACTATATATATATATATATATATGTGTGTGTGTGTGTGTGTGTGTGTGTGTGCACATCGTCCTCCGGGTATATTGTTATGTTGTTATATTGTTATATTGTTATAAACAATATAATATATATATATATATATATATATATATATATATATATATATATATATATATATATATATATATATATGTGTGTGTGTGTGTGTGTGTGTGTGTGTGTGTGTGTGTGTGTGTGTAGCAGGAGGCCAAGAGTGGACTGCCAGGTTTTATGGACATCTGTTAAATGAATACATATAGCAGTAGGGTAGAACAAGCATTCAGAACTTCAGTTTCAGATTTTTTTCTTTTTACTGGATCCTAGAACTTCTGCAATACACACCAAACCTTTTTTTTTTCCACCACAAAAATGCACTGTGATTATTATTTTACTGCACTAGAGTAGTCTTAAATAAATCTGCAAGCCAACTTTCTCCCTGTGTGTTTTAAGCTCATCCTGCCATTTCCTCTTGTTCAAACTTCACTGGTCAGTCATCCATTTAACCATATCCATCTATGCTTTATTGTTGTAGTGTGTTGATACATATAGGTACAGTACCCATTGATTCAATATAAAATGTAAACATTTCTTTGAAAATACATTTGTATACACATTTCTCTAGCTTTTCTATAACCACTATCTTCAAGTTTAAAGCCTTTTTCGGTGGTGTTCTATGCTGACTAAAAGAAGCTCAAAACTCATCCACTGACCTGATAGAGAGCAATAAAGTGAAGACTTCCACTTTTTCAATGACTCATTTCTGATCTGAGGGAGACCTATTCAATTAAGTTATATTCTTTATTGTTTGATAAGGGTGAGAACTCATTGAAATCTGCATTTCATCTTCTCCACAAATAGTTCGTACTTTTACGAACATGTTACTTACTTCTTGGAAACAATTATGTTTTAATAGAAGCAACAGGACTTATTTTAAATATCAATTTTGTTACAGTGAGGGAAATAGACTAATATCAACCCAACTAATAAAAACAAAAAAAAAAGATATGATGTCTTGAAACTGAAAAGACCAAAGCAAAAGAACAAACATCTAAAAGTAAATAATTAAATAAAGCTTCAGAAAACCGGTTCTATTTTTTCATTTAGTAAGATTTTGTGATATAATAAATTATGTTCTCCTATATTTGCTAAATTATCTGTAATTGCTGGGAAGAAAAGCACCTTAAAGATGAATGAGACACTAACTACTAATAGTGTATATAATTACACAAACTTTTTTCATTGAATTCCTTTTAATGCACACCCAGTAACGGGTAACTGTTGTGGTCAAAGTAACAACAAATGATTGCACCCATCCAATTTTTTAGATCCCTAATCTAACAAGCATGTTATATGATAATGCAAAATTATCACAAAATAGAAAATGGCCTTCTTCTACACTACTTAGAAAATAAGCATTGAGAAAGTACCCTTGGTTTATTCAAACTCAAAGCCATAAGTGCTGCTACATTAGGCAAAATGGTATCTCTAACTGATACCTGCATGGACCTGTGCATTAGTCACTGGTTAAAAACAATTATAAAATAATTCTACAGATGTCAGTGTGAGACAGTCACTGCTAATATAGTATTAACAATCTGTCACTGCTAATATTATTAACAATATTTCATGGCTGTTAACTTTAAACTTCACTACCCATATTCAAATGTTTTACCAGTCTTTGTATTTGTGCTTGTCTCTCTACCTATCTACATTTATATTTCTGTATCCTTGCTCCAATATACTGACCCCAAAAAGGTAATATAACCCCAGATGATTTTTCCCTGATTGTCGGAACAGCATATATAACGATCACTGTGATTACAGCATAACACAGGAAATATCTTTCATGTCATCTACAATTATTAAGCACAGCCTGATTTTAGCTGCAGGCAGGACTCCATTGACATCAAATTTCATTTGACAGTACTTACTTAAACTGAGAAAATCCTATGTCAGGAAAGTATCCCTGGGAAATAAACGCTGTCCCACAGTAAACGAAAGGGGACCTAAAATTATGTCTCAAGAGTGTTACTAGCCAAAACACTAAGGCGGTGCATTAATCCACTATATATGATTCCCTCTAATCCATGTAATTGTGATATTGTGACAGGTTATTTTCTACCTTTTCTACTCTATTTAAAATTGAATCCGAAGTACTTATTTTTATGAGAAAATATGCATATTTGAAGTACCACGTGTTAGTGAACTATGTAAAAAAAGTGTATTTTTAGATCTCTTTTAATTTGGGGAGTACACATATGCATATATATATATATATATATATATATATATATATATATATATATATATATATATATATATATATATATATAGAAAGATCCTTTCACTTTTCATGTTCGTTGCCCCTTTAAAAGTAGACCCAGGACACAGAAATGGAATTTTCTTAGCGCTGACGAGCACTTTAATAACCACAAAATCAAAAATTAAACAAAACAAACAAACACCTAGCTCCTTCTTGGAGCACTAACTATACAGTCTGGAACCTAACTGAACCAGGACAGCTAAGCTGTTTACCTGTAACTCAAACACAAAACTCACACGGTTTAACACAGCACTTTACCTTGACTGCTTGGAAGCAGACCACAACTTCTGCTTCCCTACACACAGCAGCCCTGAACAAACTGCCTGTCTCTCTTAAATACCCTGCACCTGGCTCTAATTTACAATTACCACCAGGTGCAGGGGATTACTAAACAATAAAACAATTAAGCAATAAACAATTAAACAATTAGCCCATAACACCCAAATGTGCATTTTCACATGTTTTAGCAGGGAAGGATTTTAACCCTCTCTCTGCTACCTTACTCTCTCTCTCTATATATATATATATATATATATATATATATATATATATATATATATATATATATATATATATATATATATATATATATATATATGCATATGCATGCATATGACCCCAAAGATTAAAGCAGATCTAAAAATACATGGTTGATCATACAATGTATGAGGCAAGAGCAATGGATCCATTTAGTAGGAATTACATCCTGGTATTTGAAGCAGCTGGGAGTTGCACTTGCAGCAGTGGGTCACTAGAAAGGTAGCTGTGGTGAAGTGCAAGACTCAACCTGGGATAATATAAGGAAGCCAATTCATTTGACATGGTGAGGAGGAGTCATTACTTCTTTTTTATTTTTACAAAACGATTAAGTTGCTGACTGCAATGCAAAGGATAATTTACTGCAGGAACTATGTGGTGAAGATATTAAAATAAGACCAGGATTATAGCTGCGGTTCACTGCATTACATGAAAATAGTGCACAGACTTAATCATCCCTAATCGGTTGAACTTTCCCTGTAGCATAAGTTGCTGTGTTTCCAATATGGTACCCACTCCAGCAAACGTTGACTGAGTTTACAAGTGTTGTTATTGACACGTGAAGTAGTGATTTGGAGGAAAACTCGGGAGAATCAGGTTTGTGGCCGAAAAAAAACAGCCACAGAGAAGGACAGGGTCAATCACAAAAACACAAGTAAATGACAAAAAAAAATCACAAAAACAAGGGAAATCCATGCCAATTTCCACATGTAAACCCACATATTACGTGCAAATAATAATGCCTCGGGAGCATTCATGGAAGGTGTCTCTCACCGATAATCTTACATCTCCTCTGGTTTACAGCCATGGTGATCTGTAATACCTGGGCTGGACAGCTGCATTTTATACACAGCCAAGTTAATTATCTAATTGTATCTTCAATTAATGAAACTGGAGATAAAGTATTTTAAATTACATTTACTGCTCATGACAGGCTACCCCACCAATGACGTGGAAAACAATTTGTGTAAGATCAGTAAAACAAGTATTATAAACGATCAGACACAAGACATTTACAAACCACAGCTTTGTTACACCAATTTAACACTGTGCCTTTAAATAGTTTAATTAAAACAAGATGTCACAACCATGGACTTTGTGATGAGATTATCTTGTGTTAATGTTCTCTGTGCATGTAAACCACCTTTTCTGGCATTTCCATGTAAAACAGCACGAGAACTGTGCGCATGGCTAATTTGCATATGCTGTATTTTCCCCTTCATTTGCATGATGTTGGGTTGTCAGTTGCTCTTGTCGAGTAAAATATACGGAGCCCATGTAAACTGCAAGAGGGATAGGGTCATTTCTTCTTTGACTTGAGCAAACTGTTGAGTTAAATTAGAACACACACGTTAACTCCACCATTGATCCTATTAGACAATATTCTGATAAAATATCATGATACCCTACTTTTCAACATTGACTGATTGATTACTCAGCTTGCTGTATGACGAATACAGACAGGCCTGTTAAAATGAACTATTAGTTGAATGTACAATCAATGAGTTTCTGTTTCCAGTGGCAGCGGTGCAAAGATTACCACATCTTCTAATTTCGTTTTTTTTCAGACCATTTCCACTTTTGTTGTCATTCCTTCTCATTACCTGTTTCATGGCATAAATCTTGTTTGTAGGGTCATTTTGTAGAGAATGTCTAGCGAAAGAATTTCATTAGGTTAAGAGGAATTCAAAATGTGTCAATTTGATCCAAATGAGAACTTGCAGTTAAACCATGTTTGATGTTCATGGGCAATCAATCTTTAACACTTCTCTATAAAGAATTAGGGAGCCCATGGGGAAAGCTGTATTTGTGATAGCTAGGCATTTCCAGCTGGATTTTTCTATAATCCTTTGTTGACATTTATCATATGGAAACAGTCAGGATTCTGAGATCGGAATTATTTAACTCAACTATCTGTTTTATTCAAGCTCAATGCTAACATTTTATGGAAAGCATAACAAAAAAAAAAAAAAAAAAAAACAAAAAAAAACCAAGAAAACCTTATGTTTACAACAAAACTCAATAAAACATTATGTACACCAGTGCATATGTCAGCAATTAGCTGATTCCAGTTAAAGCAGATATATACTGTACTTTTGGAGTCATGTAGGCCTCCTATATACAGTACAAGACTATGAGAAAACCCATTTATAAATTAAATGCTACCTGTTTTGTTACTTAAATTGACTGAAATGTGTTATTGTACATTTTAAATAAATACAAGACCCTTTGTCTATGGAAGGATGGTCTTTATTCTTGGCAATGTGTCCTGGTTGAATGGCTGTCTATTGTTGCTCTCTTTCTTGAACCCCTTTGAAATAAGATCCAATTCTCTGTGGCTTTCTTTCTCCCAAACCAGTTTTTAATAATTAAGTAAGTTAATGTATGGGCATGCTAAGTGCTATTGTTCTCTATTGATTGGGTTCATTCTTCATTTATAGATTTCCAAGAACAAAAGTCATCCCTTTTTCTTACCACTATAAAACAATTCTGTAGCAGCATCCACAAACACTATGGTTTTCAGTATACTACAGTATACTATGCTACATTATTTCACAATACCAAACACATCAAATTAATAAAATAAATAAATGAAACTAACTTGTGTTAATATTTTAAACAGATGAAATGAAATGCATAAAACATCAGTATTTTTTTTTTTTTTTTAGAAGGGTGCGCACTAAGGGAAAAAGCAGATTTACCGGTGATTTACTGTATGTTATATTTGCTTGCCATACCAGCTGGCAAATTTGATGAGTCCACTGTAAACCTTCACAACTACAGTATGAAAATCTTGGTATTAAAATGACAAGTTTGAAACATGGAATATTCCAACATGTCTTTTAAAGTAATTTAAAACAGCACCTGCCAACAATATTTGGGCACTTATAATTATCTTTCATTAGCACATATTTATCAAAAATCACATGAAAGAAACTTGAACCCAACACATGTAAAACCACTAGCCTGTAAAATGAATAATCCTGCTTTCCAGATCAGCCTTGCTGTATTTGATCAAATATTACGCATTACATAGCATGATAAAATTAATAGAAAAGGATGAACTGTATATAATTTCCCAATCACTGCGGTGCTGGATAAAATGTCCTGCCAAGAGAAAAATCTATCCAAGTAGACGTCATTTAGATTACTAAACTTAACACACACACAAAAAAAAACTGATAGGTTCATTATATATAAATATTTCTTATAAGAATTACACCTACACGATCGTTCCAATTTCAAAGAGCGAGATAAACACTTTGGATATATATATATATATATATATATATATATATATATATATATATATATATATATATATATAGTGTGCCAATAATAACATTGTGATTGCATATGAATTAACACTGCCTCATGCCCAAGTCTGTACTTTGTAGAGTCATTAATGATATACTCATTCATCTTAGCAATACAGACTGTTGATGAATACCTGTTCATGTCAGGTTTGAGGTATTATAATATAGATAAGTGTGGAATATGTGGCATTACTATTTACAGGAAGTTATGTTGATTATAACTACTTGGTAGTTACTATGTAATTACATGGTTATTTCTGACGATGTTTAATTGGTGGATCAGTGTTTACCCCTGACACGACTATCCAGTCTCCCTATTATTAAACCTGGGTATGCCTCCCTAATACCAACTCTGTAATGGCATCCCACATTCCTTTGATGCAGACATGGTCAATATAATGGGAAGTACCCCTCCAACAACAGGCATTATACATTTTAAATCAATAATTAAGAATGAATCTTCTGCAACATATTATCAACACATATAAGTAATGATATACTTTACATATTCATTTTTATTGTGTGCCTAAGTAACGGGTAGTGTTGTCTGAGACACTGGCATGACGGATTCTGTTCCCTGTCAGTCCAGCCTGGCTATTTCGCATTGAGGTTAAGACGCTGGCATGCACACGGGGTCGTTGGTTTGTGCCCAGCCTCTGTCCTGTTACACAGTGTATGGTCGAAAACAATGTGTGTAATCTGTTCCATAAGATTAAGGTTAAGATTAAGATTTTCAACATTTGGCTTTACAGTGTATCCTATAATTAAACTGGGCTGCTGTTATAATAGGCTAAACTGTAGTACATAGTGTAGTTAAACTGCACTCTAACTAAACACATCTGTTTGTATATATTTACTTCCCCCACTGTCGCGTCATGTGAAGACTCTTTTTTTAATTGGTTTCTGGGAAAAAAACAAGAAAAATAACCACGAAACCTTGGAAAAAAAGTGGTTAGCTTTGATTGTGTCCTTTTTTCTTTTTGGTTTTTCTATTAACAGATAATCTTCCTCATCAGTGAAACTTTCTTTGCGAATGGAGTTTAGAAATAGAATACAAGCCACATAGCTTTCAGTCATGCTGCATTTTAGAGACAAGACTTGAACTTAAGTGAGTGTAACTTTTGCTTGACATGTCTGACACATGTTTCCATGTACTGAGGCACTTGTAAACAAAGAATAAACAAGCATCTAACAGAACATATCCAAAGCGGCTTAAGATGAGGGTTTTATAAGTGCTCATTGTCTGGCAAAAAAAACCCCAAAAAAATCCTTTCCCCACTTCTCTATGTTTTCAGCATCGAATGAATGCTGTTAAGGCGTAAAGCATTAACATAATTTTTTCGACTGGGGTTCTCTCAGGACTAGCTGATGAAGGCTCTACCCTTAATTTTAATTGCATGGACTGCATTCTTAATTAAAAACTGTACAAATGGATTTTATGCCATGCCAAATGAAATCTAAATTCATTAGATATAAAATCCTTTTAAAAATGGATGCAAATGTGTGAATTTTTTAAAAGTTTTTTATATGCACTAGCCTTTATCTAGAAAAAAAAACATGCCTTTTTTAAAATGAATTTAATATAAAAGATGAAGTTATTTTGATACACACTATTCTACTGCAGGCTCCTCTTGTATAGGGGTTATACAATCTGTTTTCTTTTTTTTTCTTTATGCTTTGAGAATTATATAACTGCTGTTGTTTTGTAGTATTTTAGAAAGCACTGGCAAATAAATATGTGAGATCCTAATTTGATGTTTGGGGAAAAGAATAATTTATATTCCAAACACTAATCCACAATGATTTTGTTACTACAATATTTAGGTTGTTATCATTATTGTTTTGTGTTCTTTGTAAAACAGGATGCTACAGAGATGTTGAAATAGTGATGTTACTTAGCACTTTTATTCAACAAAGATAAAGGGAAAACATGATTTTAAAATAAATTATAACAACATTCAGCAAAACTTGTGGCTGATTTTTGGCAGCAACCCATTTGTACATCTTTCTAAACCCCAGTTTCTACAAAACAGAATATTCAGGCAGTCTTTTATACAAACCTGCCTAATTAAAACTACCTTGAATAATCAAGGTCCCTATTTACTCCATTCCTGCCACATTCTCATATGGAAATTAAGTGTTTTAATCAAGGCTCAAAAGTAACCATTTCCTGGGTTCATTTAGTATGAACACATGACCATTCTTGACTGGGATGTTTTTGCAGACATACGTGATGATAAATACATTTTTGTTTTATAAACCCGCTTCAGTTTTCTTATTAAGAGCATGTTTATTTTTTTATGGCTGGAATTGGTAGGGCAGTCATTCAGTTGTAGAGCACCTGGAAAAAGTGTGGTCATGGGAGGATTTGAATGTATTGATGGTTCTTGCCCTACTGTATGTTCTCTCCTGCTGTTTGAGTGTAATGAATGAAGCAGATGTTTGACACAGCAGCACCTCTTCATAACTTCACTCTTCAGGACAGGTTTTACAAGAGCTCTCTGGCAGAGGTTCCCATTCCACACAGGAAGCTGAGGTCATTGTGAAACACGAGCCCTGAGCAACAGCCTTAGCTCTTGTGTGCTACAGCTAGGCCTGCAATTTCTCAGCATCTCAAGCTTATTTTTGGAAAAGTCATAGTCTTATCATTAAAACTGGACCTGTGTCATCACTGTTCACAACAGGGCTTTTGCTGAATCTACATCCTTGAAACTATTAAAAGCAATACCTATGCTTAATACCACCTAGGCTACATAAGGATGACGCGGTTTAGTTTTCCAGTGTCATTTTAAAAATCTGTTTATCAACTACTAATGTAATGAATACTCAGAACTCAGCCTTGCAGGCTTGCAGGAGCTAAATAATGTGTTGCAAAACCAATAGCTTCTCACATCCTCCTGCCACTTTGAAAATACTTGCTCCGACCTGAACCTCATAAAAAACCTACAGGCACCTGGGCTAGAGCCTGGTCTATTTAACTCTTTGCAGTCCGTTTATTCAACACTTGTCAGGAGCGTCAGTTTACACGCACTGTTTAATTTTAAAGTAAAACAGGTTTAAAAGGCATTGAAATGCAAAAGGACACTCAGTATTGTATCTACAGCCAAGACCCACCCCTTGTTCACTGTATTTTTCACATACCTCTTTATAGACGTGCATATCACCAAACTCCTCAATAATACGATCCAAGTCATTATTTTATTACTATAACATCTCAAAAAGCTCTGCAAATATCTGTGATATTCTTTGAGCTCTGGATGCAGAAGCAGCTACCTCATTTTGTTATGTCCGTGTTATCTCTGTAGTGCATCAGGCGATGAGATACGCCCTTTTTTTTTTTTTGGTTTCATTCGGCTCCTATCGGTCTCACTTGGCCATTGAAGGGTTTTCTCATCTTTTTCCAGAGAATAAAACAACAAAAGACCTATGATTTATCTTTTTGATGATGTTGGACAGGAAAGGGAAAATTGTAATGTCGGACCTGGTCCGACATAGGACCGCAAAGGGTTAAAAAGTAAAAAATAACATTCATTAGATCAGCTGCAGAAGTTAGCTGGGAATAAACCTTGAATAAATGTATATTTAGAAATCTCAAGCTACATTAATATTTAGTGCACAATGTGCACCCATATATATATCTCACACTCTTGTAACTCCTTATGTATCACACATCATTTTCCACACCGCCACATGCCATCTTTCTGTAATTATTTGTATGTCACAGTTATGTGTATCACACATCAGAAAAATGTGTGTTATATAAAGAGAATTATGGTAGCAGGTGACTAAATCATTTCACTTCCATGAAAAACAAGCTAATTTATATCAGTAAAGTTCAAACTGTAACTATAAAAAAAATGGAACTAAAAGTTAAAGGCATACCGATGGCCACGTGGAATTTGTCATCACATAGCATGAGACTAATCTTTTTTTAAGGCAATGTTTTGTGAAATGTACTTTTACAATTGTATTTTACTGACATGATGTATATGATGCCATCTGCATTTCAATGTAGGGACTACAGCTAATCTGTCTGTTAATCTGTGTTTGTTACATACTTCAGGGATTTCACTGTTTTTTTTTTTTTGTTGTTGTAGTTGTTCAAAAAAGTGCTTTGTAAGCAACTAAATAATAAGAAAAATCATAAATGCATAGCAACATAAAAAACAATTACAACACCCCAGTTGTTACATGAATGAGGTTTTACAGTTTGAATTTCTTTTAGATTTATTAGCCATGACTCCGGTATATGCATTTGTACAACTCTCAGTGTCAAACTGTTGCTCCCGTTACTGTTTCATTTACTCTTTTAAACAGACACATTGCTTGTATACTTTTTATTTTAATTTTAACACGTATGTCAAAGTCAGCCTGAGTTTTCTTACATCTGGCACTTTTGTTGCTGTTGGTTTATGTTTGCAAAGACTAATTTGTCTCTAAGTGCATGTTGACAGTAGCTGTACCAATTCTCTTCACATTGTGCAAAAGCTAAGGGGGGGAAGGAGGAGGGGAAATCAGATTTAGCACGCTCACATCTCTGACACAAATGCGCATTGTTGTTTGGTGAATTATTGGTAGCTATAGAAGCATTGTTATATAAATATTAACAAACCATCATAATGTGTGCCTTTTTGTATTATCATATGTGACTGTGGCACAGATTATATTCAAATCATTATTTAACAATACTTTTCAGTGGCTGGGTTTACATGCATGTGAAAATCGAGTCTGCAGTCATGACTGTGTGATGTTGTCACGCGAACACATCGTGAAAGAGCAAAAGGATGTCCTTTTGGCAGCGTGACTTTAAAGGCAGGGTCAATCGCTTTCTCATGATAAAAAAATCGCTGTAAAAACCCATGTAAACCAGAGCAGGAATCGTGCTTGTAGCTCCAGCAGTCAAGATCCTGTTTAACTGTCGGACTCTCACGTTATTCCTCAGCAAAACTGTAGACACACACACAAACACACACACACACACACACACACACACACACACACACACACACACACACTCAAGAAAGAACGCAAAAGACGCTGTAAATGTAAACCTCTCGTGTAGCCCATTATTAATGTTTGCATAAATGCATGTTGTTAAGCACAACTAACCAAACATTGAGCCTCTTATTATTATTATTATTATTATTATTATTATTATTATTATTATTATTATTATTATTATTATTATTATTATTAGTCGTAGTTGTAGTCGTAGTAGTAATAGTAGTCGTGATATTTTCTTTCTATAATTCTTTTAAGATTTCCCAGGAACAAAAGAGCTCCACCTCTTCTTCCACTGCACAGAACTGGAATGAATTTTTAGTATCAATTGGCATATTGTGTAATAAGTAATGAATATAGTTAACAGATTACATAAATGTACTGTATCGCTTTAAATAAAGACTTTTGTTTGAATGTTTATAATATTACAAGACATCCACATTTCATTATAATGTGTGTGTGTGTGTGTGTGTGTGTGTGTGTGTGTGTGTGTGTGTGTGTGTGTGTGTGTGTTAAGCGGATTCTGCGCCTGGCACTTCTACCGCAGCTGCAGACCAGCAGTCAGTGGCTTCTCGGAGCAGAGGCAGGGTATAGGGACCGGCCGATGTGTACAGGAACATTGGGATGCTCAGCCTGGTACTCCTCCTATAGAACTGCCAGGGCATGAAGCTGCTCAGGAACCTAATATGTGTTCCACATTTTCCACATACATTTATACTACTTTAATTAAATACAACTTTTAGATGTTATGCATATCTATTTTTTAAGTAGTAAAACTTGTACTTAGTAGAAGTTTTATTGTATACACTTTTGTGTGTGTGTGTGTGTGTGTGTGTGTTGGAAAGGTAATGAGACACAAACAAGTAATGCGTGATAATTCGGAATGTGTGTGGCCACAAGTTAATTCCTTTCTCTTGTTATTTTTTTTTTTTTTTAAATCTTCATGGCAACGCATGAAGCTCTCCTCATGATATTCAGAGTTTTCTTAATTATTAGACAGACATGGACATTTCAATATCCCCTCCCCTAAATTATTGTCATGTGCAAGTGCATAAAAAAAAAAAAGAAATACAATAAAGTTTGCAACATTTCCAAGATTTGAGGAAAGTACAAATAGAGACACTTTAATACCCCAAAAATACATGCTTTTAGTTCCATTTCATTCAAGAAAGATAGCTGAGACAGAAAGTCTACTCTTTCTGCTGTGGGAACTTTTTAACATGAAATTCAGTGGACTGACACATTTGTTTTTTGTTTAGATAAATTTGTTACCGAACTCAACAACATGTTTCGTTTCCAAAGGCAAGTCTGGTTGAACCATCATACTGTTGAACCATCAAGAAAACAAGATGATTTTGCCTCATTCCTTGTTAAATAAATGATCTTTCATGTTTAGAAAATACGAAATCCAATGCAAAGTTTAAGAGAGAAATAACGCAACATCAGTGGGGAAGCTTTTGTATATTAATTTTAATTTAAATTTTTATGAGAAAAACAGGGTTTCTGAACTATTCACGGTACACAACATTACATGGAATTGTTAATAGTATGCTCAAACTATTTTGCATCTCTGAAGTTTGGCAAATTTTTTCTAGTTCAAATTGTAAGTTTTGAGGTTCGGTTCACCCCTACCACTGACCTCCTACAAGTTTGGAATGAACTGATGTTACTTGAGGAGTATGAAGTGAAAGTTGCATCACATCATTGTTCATTCCAGTCCAAATGAGGACTGAGACAACTGGAAGATAGGGCGAAAAAAAAAAAAAATGTCAATGTCTGTATGTCACCTGTATCAGGTAGTAACTTTCTTTGTGTGTGCTTTTTTTATTTCTTCTATATGTTAGAGCAGGCTGGTTGCAGACAGATTTGGGTCTGTAATACCACCTCCAGAGCCCCAGTGTCAAGAGACCATGACAAAGAAAAGTTCATTTGTGCAGCATCTGTGACACACATACACAATTATTAATAACCTCTCTGCCAGTGTGCTTGATAAAGTGGATACTTTATCGGATTTGGCCCTTAATGGGGGAACAAAGAGAAATCTGGGTCATGATTTAGATACACCCACCGCTTAGAACGGGCGTGTTTGTGTTAATGTGATTCGCCCGCAGTAAGCGATGGACGGTATAAACTTCCCCACAATAACCTGACATTTAAAATGTCCCCTAATCACCAGTACAATAATCAAAACAAACAAGCGTGTATGCGGTATAAAATCTTTATTAAGACACTCATTGCACTAATAAAAAAGATGTGTTAAAACCTATGAATGTAATACAAAAGTAAGTGCAAAAAAGTAATGCAAGTGGCCACGTGTGCAGTAGAGGTCGGCTACTTTACTGCAAATTGTTTCCAGCAAGAAACTCTGTAATACGCATCCGGACAATCTTGTGGATGGCAAGCTTTGTCAGCGACGGCAAGCTTTGTCAGCTTTTTTTGAAGCAACGTCGCATTGTTTGCTGACTAACAGAGTTCCAAGCATGCTTAAGCAAGCGCACAGCATCTAACATAGACATTTTATTTACACTGAATTCTCGTGCTGATGTGCATCGCTTTTCTCTTTCCAGCCTTGCTTGCTGTTTCAGTCAGTGCTGTTTTTTTCAAACTGTATACCCGACACTGCGTACAGGGATTAAATAGCCAAGGTACAGTAGAGGGGCAATCGGTCAGTAACAAGGTGCAAACAGCTGATTGATCGATCTGTTAAGCTTTTACTATAGTAAAGTGCTGCCTTATGTATTAAAATCTATGTGAATGGCAAGGAAACAAGGTGAAAACATCTGATTGGTGGATTAGTAAGAGCGATTACTAGTTATAAACAGTGCATTTGTTATTTAAATATATGTAAATGGCACATAACGAGATGAGCATGCCTGAAATATACGACGTTCTTAACACGGTATAAACAATGCCTTTGTTACTGAAATCAATGGGAATTGGCAAATGCTATTTGCCTGATATAAATGGCTGCCCTCAATAACCCTGGGTGGTGTAATTGGTGGATGTATTACCATGACGATTTATTTCAGTGGTTATTTCAGAAAAGATGGACTGGTCAGGACTTTGTGGTCCTTATTATAGCTTGTACAATATGCTTTAAATCTTTGTAGTTTACTTTCTGGCTAGTAAGAACATTTCGTTTTTCCTAAAACAGATAGATTCATGAACGTACAGTTATGGAAGGGTAATTGTTTTAGCATTTTCTTTCAGATCATATTTTCTTATCATCCAAACTAATAGCCCAATTTGTAAGTTTGATTTACAGATCAAAACAGACTGCCAAGCCAGCTTCTGATAACTCTACACAGACTTGAAAATCAAAAATAACCTTCAGTGTATGTCCAAGAGACAGACAATCAAATTATCAAGCCATGAATCATATAGCCCTTTGAAGATTATCTAATAGATAGGGTTTGTAGAGATAGTCTACACATTCTCAGTTTTTTTTTTAATTCTTTGTTGATTTTTTTTCTATCTTAACATCATCCCGCTTGATTTTTGCTACCACGTCAATGAAATATATCCATGAAAAGAAATAAAATAATACCATTCTTTATACTGGCAGGGCTGCAAACTGGGAAGGGTAGGCACGGCAGAAGTTTGGAAACTGATGAGGGAGCATACAATGAATGACTCAGTACATATTTTTATTGTGTTACTTGGGTTTGGTTAAAGAACGGTTGTACCAGATTATCAATAGTTTCAATTTTGCCCTGCCTCACAAGAATCATAAATGACAACTTTGGGAAAACAATATAGCCCTCACAATGGTTTTTCAAGACCTGTTCACAAAATAGGCAGGGCTTCAGAGACAACAGCAGAGCTCTGATTGGTTGCTAGATGAGGATCCCGAGTGAATGGATTTTCTGTGCCCGAGGGAAGGAGACAGACGGCAGTTTACTAAAGAGCCCCCGGGATCAACTTTGCAACGTAAAGGCGGCTCAACTTAGTGCCAGAATATGCCTGGAGGGTATTTTTTTCAGGTTTGCCACATACAAAAAGGAACTGTTAAAACCATATTAAAATATCAAGCTCTCAACACGGGTAGAATACATTCAACAGGTTCAACAATTAAATTACAAAGCAAAAATGCAATTCTTGCAGTGTGATTGGCACCCAAGCTGAGTATTGAACATACCTGATACTGGCAGTACTAAACCCTAAATGCTTTAATAATGGAGTGATAGTTTGAGAGCTTTGATAGTTTAGAAAAAAAAAAAAATTCCTTCTTTCTTTTTTCAGCCTTACTTCACAATGATTTAGATACTGTACAGTACCACAACTGTCTGAGCACCATCCTATATTTTTCACTTTATATAACTTTCTTTTTTTTCTTTAAATCAATACAGTTCAGAGATGGCTGCATTGTATCAAACTCTCTTGTCTTTTTTCTTAAAAAGAAAATTCAGTCGTTGGTTTGCTATAGACACAGATTGAATACATGACTATCTTCAAGGCTAATAGTGTAGTTAATTAAACAATACCATAATCACAGGACATTACCGACTGTTAGTTGACCGCATCATTTACTGAACAGATTGGGTCATCTACCAAGGTAATCCCTGATAATCTTTGTTTTATTGCAGTTATAAACCATCATAACCTGAGCAGAAAAAGAGAACACAAATGCAGGGGTCGTTAAAATAAAACGTATGTTGCCCACCATTGCCATATTCTAGTGTAGTGTTTGACTCATTTTCTTGCACTGGGTCCAAAATCGATATTAATTATAGCAGTACTGAAAGGTAAATACTGTTGGTAAGTTAAACTACTGGATGCAGACAGATTACATTTAACAGTTTTGTTCAGCTCACCATGACAATGCAGGCTCACAGTGCTTATCCCTAAATGACACATGTTTTTCAATAGAGTTGTGTACAAAAGGCTGTTGCTCTAGAATATTTTAAAGTTGCTTCAACACATTTATTCTTAATGAAAAATCCCTGTTGTTTTGAACCCGCCAGCACTACTAATATCTGATAACAGGCTTAATTATTTCAACTTCATAGAAACTGCTCCGGCAAAACAGTAATGCTACTCTTGAACTGTGACTTTAGATGGCTGCCCTTTCTAATTGGCCCTACATACCGATGAAACAATGAGTTACTGTTTAGTAGGCTAAAATAGATCTGAGAAGGAATTGCTTGAGGTATTAAATACTCAACCATAAGCTATATAGCAATGCTAAAATAAAATATCAGCCAACTGTTTATTTGAAATTTAGTGTTGATAATACGAATACATATTAGTTTTGAATTTACATTTTTAAAAGTAGGAATTCAAGTTGTCAGCTGATGTTGTTTGTGTACCAACAGCCGTGGATATGATGGTACTGTCGTGCTAAACAAAACGAAACGAAACAAAAAAAAAACGTACTGTATGAGCATTGAAAACCATCTGAAAATGTTACCATCCAAATTGCATGAAGATGACTCAAAACAAACAAAGAAGATCTAAAAGAACTAACTACTGCTTGGCAGGAATGTTGGCGGGATGAATCACAGAAGCAGGAAGTGATCTCCTAAATATATTTGAAATATGAGGAAGGCCACAGAACTTCCCAGAGGACTTTAATATAAGCAGGATCAGTAGTTTTACAGATAGGTGTAACCTTTGTAGAACGATCACAATGAAAAGTAGCTCACTGTAGTGTTTTATAAAGCTGGCATGATAAAATGTATATTCAAAGATGTCAAAGGTTCTTTTTCTAGATTATTAATAGCAGTTGCAGAAGAAATCTAAAGTTATGGGCATACAAGTTTGAAATGTTTCCTTGCTGAATACCATAATCTTTTTGTTTATAGATTAAATGTTAACACTGAATATAGTGGTGGTTGTCATGATGGTGCAGGTGTTTATCAAAACAAACTTCAAGCCCCTTATGCCATTCCTCACATAATGTCCCCACGTAAAACTATTTTACACAATAAAGTTTTAACCTTAAGTCTTGCTTAAGGCAACATACATATATTTGGCCCATTGTAAGCTCCATCTGGAAATACAATCTTAAACACTGGTTCGCTCTTGGGCTCCCATGCAGCATTAATCCAACGTGACTGCCAAACAGGGTTGTTTTGTTTTGTTTTGGAATCATTTGTTTTTATAAAACACAAAATTCAAGAACATGGCTGATGGTGGCAGTAAGGAACCACGATTATATTGTGTTATTGCTGGGATGTGCTGCGCAACTTAATCTAAAATGCAGACTTTTAGATGTTTCAAATAATCTTCAGCACTAGGTTTTAGCCACGGAATTCTGAGCCTTATGCAACATCTTGGGATTTGCACATTTTTTATTAGCAGTACATGAAGAAACAATTGATGGTTTATTGCAGTTTTCTGGGTTTTGTCAATCTGACAGTGAGTAGCGGAATGATATAGTTTCATTATGTAAAAAACTAAATAGCAACTTGGAACTGTCTAGTGTCCATCAGAGAAACATTACAAGGAACCAGAATATATGGCAATTGCTGCTAGACCACCTCCTTTGGTCAAATACTGTAGCTATTGGCTGTCAACACAGGTATTTCTTTTTTCCTGTGTTTGAAACTGACATATGTAAACACACACAAACTTATTTTGGGTAAACATTATGAACATAACAGATAAAACTCACTTCAAATGTCTTTAAACCACCAAATTGTGGACCCTAGAGCTCTAATAGGCACAGTTTTTCTTTGGACCAATATGTATTGATCCGATCGCAAAATGTGCAATTAAGAAATGTTACATCTTACACTGTAGTATGCATATTTACAGTGTTGTTGAACCAGCATAATGATTTAAGTGTAGACTTAATGATTAACAAAGTTTTCTGTCATATGGCACATAATGAATTTCACTTCCTTCTGCCCTTTAAACACAGCAGCGGGCAGAAGGAAGTGGAATGGAAACCAAACTGCTCTGTCGAATGTGCGGATGCCAGAGTTTTGCCCAGGGAATCGTAAACCATGGCATGTATCAATTTTACCTCCTTGAGGCAAGATGCTTCATCCTACTGCCCCATGATCCATCTATCATCATTTGTCAAATTAACTACAACAGAGGAAGCAGGTCTGAGTTTTATCTAATTTTAAACTAGGGCTCTTCTGCAGCTAAAACAAAGACTTCATGTGTTTGCTGACGTTGAAGAGCTAGGAATGCTGTCATTAGCCATTTCAAATCTAAATTTAAAAATGTAATTCCTTTGTTACTTAACTGTATACTCCAGTACACTGAAACGCAATTGAATCCATATTAGAAACAATGCTGTTTTTATCCACTTGCTTTACAGTAGCTGCCGTTAATGGGTTCTTTCTACAGGCAACTTTGCTGATTGTAAGCGTATCATTATTGGATGTTAAAATGTTAGTGATAAAGGCTGAAGGGTTAGAAAGCTAACAGACTTACAGCATATCTATCTCTCTGGAGAAACTTATGCTGTGTATTGGTTCAGGTAAGGTGAACAGCAGATATCCTAATTGCATTTTTCTGCTTGTCTTTAAAACCCAACAGGCAAGAGATACAGTACCGCTAGTCCCCCCAACGAAAGCCCAGAGATGGAAGTACTTTCCGTTTGAATTTACTGGCTGGAAGGCTACTAGCACATCATTTCAGATAAAGATCAGTCTTTTGATTTGAATTCCAGACCTCTTGACTCAGGTCTGCTGACATCTCTTCAGCATTTGTGACATTTACCAGTGATATAGCATTATATAATTTAAAACTCAAGAGAGAAGCAAGAGAAAAGGGCCGAGACATATTAGAATGCAGATTATAGCAAAAGAAAGAGCAGGGACCTTTAAAAATAACCAGAGAATAGAATAGCAGCAGGGCAAATAAGGGAATAATTCACCAGTGAGAAAAAAGACATATTTCAGAGAAATATGAATGCTATGTAAATATATATTGTTAAATATTGGTCTTTATATTGGTTATAAATCTAAGGATATAACCATGCGTTATATAGATATACTGTAATAAACCAACTGGTAGTTACCAGCAAGGTACTTTTTTAAAAATGCCTGATACTTCCTTATTTAGCTAAAAAAAAAAAATTGGTTCCCTTTATTTGTTTAAATATAATTAACTCTTTGGACTTGCTCAGTGAAGTAAAGTGTGCCACTAATTAAAGCCTACTTTATTTAACCTGTGAGGTCCAATCAAACATTGTAAGGAACAACTTATTGCCTGCTTGTCAGGGGAAGCAAATTGAACTCTTTATGGGACACTAAGATAGGTCAACAGGCATAATTTTTGCCTTCTCCCACTTTTCAAAAGCACAGGAAGAAAGAGGGCAACTGTCAATCCAGCAGCGCGGCAATCATTACAGGTTTGCAGTGAAGCAGAAAAACACTGTAATAAACAGGTCTTATTGCTTTCCATTAGCCCATTCATCCTCCTCTAGAAGTGCCTGGTCCTTCTGGCCTTGCTGTGCATCAAATCCCCATCCAGCTGTTTGACCCTATTACCAGGACATGAGGGGCATGCCAGTCACTCGAAATGGCTACAACAGTAGGATGCTGCGGATCCGTCATTTTGACAGGTACCCCTGCAGATCATGTATTTGTATATGGCACCCCTGCAGATCATGTATTTGTATATGGCACCCCTGCAGATCATGTATTTGTATATGGTAACCCTGCAGATCATGTATTTGTATATGGTAACCCTGCAGATCATGTATTTGTATATGGTAACCCTGCAGATCATGTATTTGTATATGGCACCCCTGCAGATCATGTATTTGTATATGGTACCCCTGCAGATCATGTATTTGTATATGGTACCCCTGCAGATCATGTATTTGTATATGGCACCCCTGCAGATCATGTATTTGTATATGGTACCCCTGCAGATCATGTATTTGTATATGGTAACCCTGCAGATCATGTATTTGTATATGGTAACCATGCAGATCATGTATTAGTATATGGTAACCCTGCAGATCATGTATTTGTATATGGCACCCCTGCAGATCATGTATTTGTATATGGTACCCCTGCAGATCATGTATTTGTATATGGCAACCCTGCAGATCATGTATTTGTATATGGTACCCCTGCAGATCATGTATTTGTATATGGCACCCCTGCAGATCATGTATTTGTATATGGTAACCCTGCAGATCATGTATTTGTATATGGTAACCCTGCAGATCATGTATTTGTATATGGTAACCCTGCAGATCATGTATTTGTATATGGTACCCCTGCAGATCATGTATTTGTATATGGTAACCCTGCAGATCATGTATTTGTATATGGTAACCCTGCAGATCATGTATTTGTATATGGCACCCCTGCAGATCATGTAATTGTATATGGTAACCCTGCAGATCATGTATTTGTATATGGTAATCCTGCAGATCATGTATTTGTATATGGCACCCCTGCAGATCATGTATTTGTATATGGTATCCCTGCAGATCATGTATTTGTATATGGTAACACTGCAGATCATGTATTTGTATATGGTACCCCTGCAGAGCATGTATTTGTATATGGCACCCCTGCAGATCATGTATTTGTATATGGTACCCCTGCAGAGCATGTATTTGTATATGGTACCCCTGCAGATCATGTATTTGTATATGGCACCCCTGCAGATCATGTATTTGTATATGGTACCCCTGCAGATCATGTATTTGTATATGGCACCCCTGCAGATCATGTATTTGTATATGGTAACCCTGCAGATCATGTATTTGTATATGGTAACCCTGCAGATCATGTATTTGTATATGGCACCCCTGCAGATCATGTATTTGTATATGGTACCCCTGCAGATCATGTATTTGTATATGGCACCCCTGCAGAGCATGAATTTGTATATGATACCCCTGCAGATCATGTATTTGTATATGGCACCCCTGCAGATCATGTATTTGTATATGGCAACCCTGCAGATCATGTATTTGTATATGGTAACCCTGCAGATCATGTATTTGTATATGGCAACCCTGCAGATCATGTATTTGTATATGGTAACCCTGCAGATCATGTATTTGTATATGGCAACCCTGCAGATCATGAATTTGTATATGGTACCCCTGCAGATCATGTATTTGTATATGGCAACCCTGCAGATCATGTATTTGTATATGGTACCCCTGCAGATCATGTATTTGTATATGGCACCCCTGCAGATCATGTATTTGTATATGGTAACCCTGCAGATCATGTATTTGTATATGGTAACCCTGCAGAGCATGTATTTGTATATGGTAACTCTGCAGATTATGTATTAGTATATGGTACCCCTGCAGATCATGTATTTGTATATGGTAACCATGAAGATCATGTATTTGTATATGGTACCCCTGCAGATCATGTATTTGTATATGGTACCCCTGCAGATCATGTATTTGTATATGGTACCCCTGCAGATCATGTATTTGTATATGGTACCCCTGCAGATCATGTATTTGTATATGGCACCCCTGCAGATCATGTATTTGTATATGGTACCCCTGCAGATCATGAATTTGTATATGGTACCCCTGCAGATCATGTATTTGTATATGGCACCCCTGCAGATTATGTATTAGTATATGGTAACCAAGCAGATCATGTGTATATGATACTGTGGCCTGTCGATAGCAGGCAAGTTACAGTACTTCTTTAACAACAACAACAACAACAAAGTAAATACACTTTTCCATTTGCCGCTAATGCCCCTGAAGGTGGAAATTCAGTAATTATTTGTTCTTTTTTTGATTTCTAGTACCAAAAGCATTAATTTTGAATGACCTAACAGCCCATCCTATGTCTTAACAAAGCAGAATGAAAAGAGCATTTGACAATCAACAGCAGCAGAGCAGTCATGTGACCATTGTCACAGGTATTTTTTTTCTTTTGTTTTTTTTTATATATATATATATATATATATATATATATATATATATATATATATATATATATATATACACATACACACAAAACAAAGAAAAAAATACCTTCTGTGCACTGCAATGCTTCGGTTTCCACAGAGGTGCTGACCAATAAAAGGTAATGTCCATAATATAAGCAGTTGTCTCTGTCGATTCTCGCCAATCAGCTGGGAATGGTCAAGCAAACCTTATTTCCTTATTGTTCAGGACTCTTAGTCGTACACTTTGCAATTTTTCTTAATGATCCACACTACTCAGAAGCCCAAAATTCATTTCATTTTTATTGAACAAACATTTAAAAAAATATATAAACTGCTGCATCCACGTCCACGAAGCTTCGTTATGTGGTGAATATTATTGTTATTTGGAACACAATCTCTATTTATACATCTCATTGCTAATCACATTTAATCACA